>NW_008332149.1:5096480-5105922 GCF_000622305.1 Nannospalax galili | reverse complement strand
CAATATACACAAAAAAAGAGAAAATATATATATATATATATATATATATATATATATATAAAATAAAATATCTCAAACCTGAACAAAGACATTAAAAGAGCTCTACAACGAAAATTTTAAATCTATAAAGAAAAAGATTGAGGAAGACACCAGAAAATGGAAGGACCTTCCATGCTCATGGATTAGAAAAATTAATATTGTGAAAAGGACCATCCTATCAAAAGCAATACATAGATTCAATGCAATCCCAATTAAAATCCCCATGACATATTTCACAGAATTAGAAAAAAAAAAAGTCCTTAAATTCATATGGACACACTAAAGACCACGGATAGCCAAAGTAACTTGGAGCAAAAAGAGCAACACTGGGGGAAATCAAGATCACAAACTATACTACAGAGCTATAGTCATAAAAACAGCATGGTGCTGGCACAAAAATAGACACACAGATCAATGGAACATCATTGAAGATCCAAACCTGAGTACATACAATTTCAGGCACCTGCTATTTGACAAAGGTGCTAAGACTACATGATGGAGGAAAGACAGCACCTTCAACAAATGGTGCTGGCAAAACTAGATCTCCACCTGTAGAAGAATGAAACTAGACCCTATCACCTTGCACAACTCAACTCCAAATGGATCAAAGACCTCAATGTGAAACTGGAAACTCAGAAACTGTTAAAAGAAAACATTGGCCAGGCGTGGTAGCACACGCCTTTAGTCTCAGCACTCAGGAGGAAGAGGCAGGTGGATCTCTGTGAGTTCAAGGCCAACCTAGTCTACACAGTGAGTTCCAGGCCAGCTGGGGTTACAGGGAGACCATGTCTCAAAAAGACCAAAAACAACAACAAAAAAAGAAAACACTGACAGTAACCTACAAGATATAAAGGTAGGAAAGGACTTTCTAAATCAGATATCAGTTGCTCAGGAATTAAGGTCAACAGTCAACAAGTGGGACCTCAATAAACTAAAGCTTCTGTACAGCAAAAGAAACCACCAAGAAAATGAAGAGAAAACCCACAGAGTGGATGAAAATCTTCTCCAGCAACACATCTGTCAGAGGTTTAACATCCAGAATACATAAAGAACTCAAAAACAAAGAATCAAGAAAACAAATGACCCAATTAGAAGATAGGCTAAAGATCTGAACAAGAGACTTCTCAAAAGAAGAAATAAAAGTGGCTAAAAAAAAATCTTTGAAAGTGTTCACCATCATTAGTAATTAGGGAAATACAAATTAAAACCACCTCAAGATTTTTATCTTACCCCAGTCAGACTGGCTAACATCAAGAGAACAAATGATACCAAATGCTGGTGAGGATGTGGAGAAAGGGGTACACTCATTCACTGCTGGCGGGATTGCAAACTCATGCAACGCCCATAGAAGCAGTGTGGAGAACTCTTAAACTAAAAGCAGACAAAAATCCAGCACAGAACTATAGAAATGGGCAGCAGACCCCAATAGTCGAAGAGCTATTAGCAGCTGATTACTGCTGAGTGAGGAAGAGCTGATCTTAAAGAGAGGGACTCTAAATAGGCTGACTAGACCTCAATGGATGAACTTGTACTGAGGGACATCTCAGGACACTAAGCTGACATGATAGGCCTTAACACAAATGACAGAATGGATGAATTCCAGTGGGGGGGAGCTATGGGAGAGGGGCCAATGGGGAATGGGGTATAGAGATGATTAAGATGGTCTATATGAAATACACAAAAATTCAATTAAAAAATGTTTTTAATCTCAGCTGGTATGGTGGTGGCACATGCCTTTAATTCCAGCACTTGGAAGGCAGAGGCTGACAGATCTCTGTGACACTGAGGGCAGTCTAGTCTATACAGAGCTTTCCAAGCCATTTGGGACCTACAGAGAGACCCTGTCTCAAAAAAGTCTCTCATTATTATAGCCTGGCATGTGATACACATTTGCAATCTCAGCACTTGGAAGGCTGAGCTACATAGTCAGTGAAAAGCCAGCCTGGACTATATGGTAAAATCCTGTCTTAAAACAAAACAGAACAGAACAGGGAACTAGAATGTATGTCCACAAAGAGACATTCTAATTCATAAAGGCCCTTACAAAAGTCTCAAAACATCATGCCACAAAGTGGAGGCCTCAAAATGCATACCTAAAGAACAGCTGGAACCTAAGGTTTAGGAGACATTAACAGGTTGCTAAAAACTAAAAAATTTCTAGAGCTGTGTAATTCACACCAGGTGCTTTCATTACCCAAATAACTTACTGAAATTTGAAATAGTCCCATGGAGAAGGAATTACAGCTAAAGCCCTAAGTCTAAACTGTTGGTAGGTATTCAAGAAGCCTGAAGTGGATTAACTTAGACAAAATAAATGTCTAAGAGAAAAACAGTCCAAGGCACACTATTTGCTGTTCTGGAATTTGAGTGCAAGGCTAAAACACTCAGGGCACTCAACGCTGACCCTTCTGCATCTGTCTGTGGTGATTTCTTCGTTCTGGGAAGGGGAGAAGTCTTGGTAAGCATTTCTGACTCACACTTGTGCTACTGCAGAGACAGACAGCTCCATTCTAACAGCGGCTGTCCAAGTGTGGTAACCAGAGCAGCCCAGCATCACAGGGAAGCTTGGTGCCACGGGAGCAGTCAGACTCCACTGTAGGCCTGCTCAATCAGAACATCAGAGTACCAGGTACAGGTAAGACCTGGAGTCTACTCAACATGCCCTCCTTGGGGTAAGCCTTGGGCTGCTGGTGTCTAGAAACCACTGCCCTGTGTTAGCCGTAGAGGGCAGCCAGGGAGGGGTCACACCTGTGTGTTTTCTTCATTGCTAGTACGTGATTTGTTGTCAACTTGCACTGCAGTCAAATAAATGTGTAAATATATCAAAGAATCACTAAAGTTCTACTTTATATCCCTACTCCCCACCAAAAAAGTCAGTTAGTATCAACTGACTTAGTGTTGAAAATTTTCATGTTAGTCAAACTGGTGGCTCAAGGGATGGCTTAGTGATTAAGAACACTAGCTGTTCTTCTAGAGGACCAAAGTTTGGTTCCCAGCACCCACATGAGTGCTAACCACCATCTATAACTCCAGTTCCAAGGAATCCAACACCCTCTTCCAGCTTCTGTGAGCTTTGCACACAAATGATATACTTATAAGCAGGCAAAACATTCATACACATAAAACAAAAACAAGCCAAGTTTAGCTGGTTAAATTACATCTGGAAGTTTTTTTAATTAACTATACTTAATGACTAGACATCAGACAGGATGGACTAGAAGGAAAGATTTTCTCTAACTTTAGGAAGCATGCTTTCTAAAGAACACTCTTGACTTATTAGCACGGTGTGCCCATCTTTGTAACAATCCAGTAAAACTGTGTTGTTCTAAACATTACATTACATCAGGCAGAACATTCTGCTCCCTCCATCGAAAGGGGTTGACTGAACTCTTTCAAGTCCAGGATGGAGAAGGAGGTGAAGACCAAAAACAAAACCTTCAGAGTGGGAGGGCGGTCAAAAGGGAAAAAGAGGGATGGTCAGGACAGAAGAAGGTGTATTCTAACAAACAAACTGGTATTTAAAGTTAATGTTCTCTCATAGGGTTTTAACTTGGCTGGGGGTATGGCTCACAAAGCCTAGGTTGATTCCCAGCACCATATAAACTGGATATGGAGGTGCATTCCTGCAATCCCAACACTCCAGCACTCCAGAGGTGGAGGCAAGAGGATCCTCTCCACAACCCCACCTCAACCCCACAAGGAAAGTGATACTTAGCTGTTCCTAAGTTTTAAAACAAAAATTGTACACTGTAAATAGCCTGTCCTCTTGAGGAGTGAAAAAACAACTCACCTACTTGGACATGTGCTGATTTGCCAACACAAGAAGGCAACCATGTGGACTCCAAATAAGGCCAAATCCTAGGAAAAGTTAGTAGCTTTGGGTATTTGGGGATTTGCAAGTTTTGCATCTGAACAACAAACACTCCTTCTGTGGAGATGACGAAGTCATTCTATAGGCTCTGAAGTGACATTCACATTCACAAAATGCTGGCCAGCTTGTCTTCATTTAGGTCCTTATTAACACATTCCTCAAGCATTCTATGCAACTCAACCTCCCCCAAAGAAAACATTTTGTTCTAGATATGGCTCCAGCATGCCAACTATCTGACACTACACAACTTGCTTTGCTTTGCTTCAAATGAATTACCTCTTCCCAGAAAACTAAAAGGTTGTAACACTCTTAAGGAAAATACACTGTTACCATTTTACTGCTTAGAAACCCAGATTCAGCTTGAGGAAACAGACTATAATAGTCCAAACACCTTTCAAAAGAACTGTCTTTTTAAAAACAATAGTAGAAAGAAAATTGTAAAAACTAAGAATGGCTGCTTAGCTACTGGCAAGGTCAAACCTGGTCCTTCAGAACAGGTACTGCACAATGCTGCTCTACAATTCTACCACAACCTGAGACACAGATGCAAACATGAAGCTGTCAGGACAGTACATACATGAAATGGTCGGCATCAAAACATCCATTATGGCACCAGCTCCACCTAACCCCAAACCTCATCAAGCTCCAAGTATTCAAATTAGGAACTATGCTGGACTCGTGGTGGGCATCCCCTTTACCTGCAGCACTCAAGCATCAGCAGAAGCCGGAGGATCTCCGCACTGAGGCCAGCCTGGTCTACAAAGTGAATTCCAAGTCAGCAAGGGCTACATAGTGCGACCCTGTCTCAAAAAACTAAAAAAGAAAAAAGAAATGTGCTCTGGAGTACAACTGCACAGGTGCAAACTACGACGGTGACGGCCGTGCCACCGGCTAAATAAAGCAGGTCGATTCCTCCCTTGGCGCTGAAGCTGTGACAAAGGCAGGAGCTGAGGCCAAGCCCAGTGGTGAGGGGTCAGGGCTACAGGATAAGAGACAAAACTGCAGATCACTGCAGACATGAGAGTGGTGCGAAGTGGGTGGAGAGTGGTTATGAAAAGTCTGCATCTGGTAAAAAGCTGGAGAAGAGTTGGAAAACTGAAAGGCAGCATCTTAGAGACTTGGGAGACCAACAGGTGCACCAGGCAGGTGTGGGAGAGTGAAGTCCAGGACTGGTGGGCTAAACACCTCCGACGTCACCATGAATGCACCTACTGACCCTAATCCTCTCCACTTCTAAAGGGCTGTCAGCCAAGAGAAATATACTTCATTTCCTGCTCCCCATACCCAGCCCCTCCTTTTCCCAGAAGAGCCTTCTCTTCAGAAACTAAACAGCCCAAAGAAAAGACACACACTAGCATTTGGCAGTTCTTCAACAAAACAGCAGCTCTGCATTCAATTAGTCTAAAGTGAAGCCCAACACTTAAAACTTGGCAAGGTCTCCCCATCAACACAGACCTACCAAGCAGCATCTTTCAATTTTCAAAACGAACAGTGATGATCAAACTTCATCAAAAGTCTTAGACATGAAGAAAACAAAAAAAAAAAAGACAAGCTAAAAATAAAGAATTCAGAGGTTAGAAGAAAATCCTTTTAAAACCTGTAATTACTACCTCAGAAAGACGCAATTAGGACAAGAGAGCGGGCTCAGCAGGCAAAGCCAACCAAGCCTGATGATCTGTGCTCAACCCTGAAACCCACGTGGTGGAAGGAGAGAACTGCTCCTGCCAGTGGGCCGCTGACCTCCACATGCGTTCTGGGAAATGCACCTGCACACACGAACATGAACATGCACACGAGAAAATACTAATTGCAATAAAATATTTTTTAAAGCAACAATTAAAAACACTGTCATGGCGAAAAAGCAATCTAGGTGCTCCCAAAATTAAAAATACAGCCACACATCAGAAATCTAATAAAGGGGCTGATAGCTCAGCAGTTAAGAGCACTGGTTGCTCTTGCAGAAGACCCAGGTTCCGTTCCCAGCACCCACATAGCAGTTAACACTCTCCCTAACTCCAGTTCCAGGGGATCCAACACTGTCTTCTGACCTCTGAGGGCATCCCCAATCTAATAGAGGGATGAAGAAAGCACGAACTTCAGAACAAAGTAAGGTATCACTAACAGAGAGAAAAACAGAAAATTCTACATATGCCCACCAATAATTCCAGAAAATGGAGATAACAGGGAAAATGTAAAGAAAAGTAAGAGTGACACATTAACGCAAGTATCCCAGGGACTGGAGAGATGGCTCAGTGGTTAAGAGCACTGGCTGTTCTTGAAGAAGACAGGTTCAAATCCCAGCACCTACATGGCAGCTAATAACCATCCATAGCTCTGGTTCCAGGAGAATCCAACACCCTCTTCTATCCTCCATGGGCATGGCATGACACAGGTACACTTCCATACATGCAGGCAACACACATACACACAGAAAAGAAAAATTTTTTAAATATTCCAAAACCTCCAAAACCTCTTCTTTAACAAGAATTAAAATAGCACCTGACTTCTCCATTCACGGTAACATGCAAGCTTAAAGTCAAGTGCACAGTACTGAAAATCTTCCAAGGCAAATTTCAGTTAGGATTCTATATTCCAACTGCAACTAAGTATGAAGGCAACATTTCTAATCGGCAAGCTCTAACATCCTTTATCAAGAAGCTACTAGAGATGTCTGCAGGTATATGTATACACACTCACATACTCACACACAAATACACCAGCAACAGGAAAGACAAGAAGATGCAGTCATGGGCTGGGGGGAGCAGCTGTGCAGTACAGCCCTTGCCAGACATGTACCAGGTCCTGCATTTACTCCACCACCACTCTGGGGGGTGGGGGGCGCGTGCACACACACACACACACACACATACACACACACACACAATCCATCATTCCACAGAGTTGCGATGCTGCCGAGTGGCAAGCATGCCTTGGCCCTGAGGCATCAACAGGAACAAGAGGGCTGACAGCTTCACAAGCAAAGACACCAGTCATAGCTGGTGGATCTAATGAAGCGGCTGAAAGTTTTAAGAGTATGTTTAACAAAAAGTATGCAAGCATAAACAAGACACTTGATAGTAAAGTTCTAGATGAAAGAGAACATAATCTAAGTACACCTTTGGCCCTTCTGTGAATATCAATAAAAACAGGGTTTTAATTATACATAAAAACTATAGTATTAAAAGAATTGAAGGCAAGGTATGGAGAGCTATATGCTAACTACATCTTAGTCATGGGAAGTCCAAAGTACATGAGGAATAAATTAAGCAACAACATATTAACATCTAATGCTCCCAAAATAATTCAGGGTCTGTGGCACAGGCTGTCCCCTCTGCACGAAGTCGGGACTCTCTCTCCTATCTGCCATCAAGGGTTTATACAAGTGCAGCATCTAGCCCTAACACACCAACATTCTCTGTCCACCATCTCATACTAATTTCTGTCTCATTACACAGCTCTCATTATCAGAAGCTGGAACAACACCTTGCCATAAAATAAATACTTGTTGAATAAAATGCCATTCTGATGTCTAAGCAGCACACCTCTAACTACAGACCTACAGAGGTCTTTTGCCAAAGGCCAACAAAAGTAGGAAAAAATACAGAAGGCCAGTTTATCCTGAGACATACTGTAAAGGGCTAATAACAATGAACTTTTATGAGATGCCTAGTAATTTCCAGTGTGACCACACAGGAACTACAGCTCACAGTTCAGAGAAAGTAAACAGAATTTTCTTCAGAGATAGGAAACAAACATTAAAGTAGCTTTCTCTACAGCTCTATCAATGACATTTTAAGTGATACCTGTTTGGAAAAAAAAAAAAGGCAAGAGCCCCACGAAAGTCCTGAAGTTCAGTTTATGGATGGGTGTGGTGTCACCGCTATGCTTGCTGAAACACAAACACACTAAGCTAGAGGGCCACAAGATGCCAAGGCAACACACACAATGATCAATTACATCAACTATATCCCACTCCTAGGAGGATCGCCAACTCCTAGGAGGATCGACCCATCTACAAATTGGAAGATAGGTCCAGACTAAGGGTGAACTTGAGATTTAGTAAAATCAATTACGCTTTCAATAATTCAAAAGCCAAACTTTAATACACTTCTGAATTTAAGTTAACGTTAGAATGCAGCAATTTCATTAGGTTCAATCTGAAATACAGGGAAGTACCTGTTCAACTAGGGGAGAGAATTACTAGTGCACTGGGTTAATAAGTCTCCTCAGATCATTAACATCCGGAGTTGTCCTCTGGACTCCATACGTATACTCACACATGTACATATGAACCTACACACACACACAAAACAGTCTCCTGAGAACTTGACACATGAGCACCATTACCGCAGCTCCTTCCACCCACTGGCTCACTCATTAACTATCCTCACCTACCCCCTGTCCTGCACTCTCTCCTTTCTAAAACATTCTGGAACCATTCCATTTAATACATACGGAATGTGAGCAGATGGGGTATTTTGATGGGCTGATTCAGATATGCTAATCTGAACAGAAGCTTTAAAAAGTACCTTGTGTTTCTGTCTGCTCTTTGTCTCAATCAAGAATGACAGGATCCCAAAAAGGAACTGCATGCTCTTGACATGATACTTCATGCTCTTGACGTGATACACATGCTCTTGACGTAGTGACATATGGAGCCAACTCTCAGCTATTTACGCCACATCAGCAAGAAAATCCTTTGTTCTTATATAAGCCTGAGATTTGGAAGTTATTTTCATAGAACGTTGACTTAACTTTCAATGAGAAGTTAAAACTAGAAATTACACTTTCCCCAAATTAGGTCCCACCAAGGGAATATACCCAAGTGAGATCTAGAAGGCCAAATCAAAGCCAAGGGACCAATACTGTTGCTGGTGGATCAGTAAAACAGAGAGACATGAGAGTTTGTGGCAAACTCCAAGTTCCAACACCAGGTCGCTAACCTCACAGGTGAGACAGGTCATGGTGATCAAATAAAAAAGGCAACAAGGACAGCAGCCCACTCTCTGGAATGGCCTCACTGACTTCTATTCCCCCAACTTTCCAAATATTTATAAAGTGCCTATGGTCCCACTACTGAATCTCCTCTTGCTCTGGCTACCACAGTCTTGCACTAAGCTATGACTAATAAAGTGGTATTGCCAACAGTAAGAGGCTCAAAGGCTAGGAAGCTAGTTTGGGTTTCTAACCTAGCTGGGTTTTAAGGCAGTGCCAACCCCTGCCACTATTGGAAAACAAAGTTCTAGCAGCACCTCACATGCAGCAGCAAAGGGGTAAATTTTTTCTATGGGCATCTAGAACAAAGTTCTGGAAGAAAACGATCTGGCTGGCAGGTTGCTTTGGTAGTGGTCTGTGGCAATTCTCTCTAGGATAAAACATTCCATCTTGGAGGGAAGCTGAGTAAACAGCAGAATGTTTTAAAGAAAGATAAGTTAAAAAAAAAAAAAAAAAAAAACAAGCGGTGTTGTGAAAAAGGGAAAACGGGAGGTTTCCCAGCAAGATAAAACTTCATCCCTTTAAGGGAACTCCTTA
>NW_008332149.1:5091581-5096300 GCF_000622305.1 Nannospalax galili | reverse complement strand
GAATGTGTTACTGAATATGTTAAAGCTGTAATGAAATGCTTCTTCTAATCATGTAGTTATTGAAAAAAAAAAAAAAAAAAAAAAAAACAGCAGTGTTGTGAAAACAGGTAAACAGGATGCTTTCCAGAGAAGTAAAATATTCCATCCTGTCAGGAAACTCCTTAAACTCAGGAAATAAATAACTCAACAGCTTCAGGAAGTCCCTGAAACTGACCAGGTTCACTAGGCCCCTTCTTCTCCAAGCAAATATAAGCCCTAAGGACTACTGAGACCCTCAGACACATTCAACAGCCTGGCAGAAGCAGAGACCAGGAGAGTTTCCTGAAAGACAGATCAGCCTGAAAGAGATAGAAACCAGCTGAGCTGCCTAAAAGGACATTCTTCAGCCTGCTGAGCTGCCTGCAGGCTCTATAGTTCACTCCAGGTTTCCAGCTTTCCTGAGCTGTCACCCATGCTGGGGTGGCTTTTGGTGATGCAGCTGTCTTGAAGCATTTCTGCTCTTGGAAATAACCCGAATAAAACTCATTGGTTCACCAAGTTGGACTTTGGTGGTATCCTTACTTTGGTGATTTCCTACCTGGGGTGAGTTTGTTTACATCTCCCATAGAGCAGTGTCACAGAGCAGGCAGTTAGCACACAAAGAACAACTATGAGTGCTATGAAGTTGGGATGCTGGGCACATGCTGATGTAAAACAAAGACAATGTTTAGCTCAGTTAGCTGGGCATGTCAGACCTTTGCAAAACCCATCAAAAAAATTTCTAAATTCTTGAGGGCTGGAGATGGCTCAGCAGTTAAAAGCACTTACAGCTCTTATAGAGGATCCAGGTTTGGCTCCTAGCACCCATATGGTGGCTCACCACTGCCCGAAACTCCAGAGTATCCTGACACCCTCCTCTAGCCTTTGTGGGCACTGCAGGCATAAGATGCACATACACACATGCAAGCAAAGGCTCAAACACTCATACATATAAAACAAAAATTAATAAAATTTTAAATCTCCCTGTAGCCACATCTAGCCTGGAACTCTCCATGCAGACCAGGCTGGCCTCAATCTCACAGATATCCACCTGCCTCTGCCTCCTGAGTGCTAGGATTAAAGGCGTGCAGCTCTTAGTTCTTATAGATACTGGTTTGACAAACCAAAACCAGAAACAGGATCAGAACTACAATATGAATTTAATTCAAAGCAGACACACCTGTAAGTGAAAGTAAATCAGGGACTGTAATACAAACAGGACCAGGACACACCAAATGGGGCAGGTATGGTGCGAGCTGATCAATCTGAGAACCCATGTTACCTCCAGATCTCCAGCTAGAACCAGACTTCACGGAACAAGTACCAAAACTAATAAACGAAAGGCAAGTAACATTCCAGAAAAAAACATAGGACTTTAATAACTCATACCAGCAGCACCCTGGGAACACCGTGGGAATGGATCCTGAGGGTGCCGACTATGGGAGGAAGAAGCAACCGTAGACAAGATGAAAGCTCCCAAAGAAACTAAAGATTTTCAGTCACCACAACACCACAGAAGCTGGGTTCTGCTCCAAAGGTTTACCAAATTAATTGACTGAAACTTGGACTCAATGTCAGCCTGGATTAGAAACACAGCTCCCACTTAAATCTCTTAAGCGCAGATCAGACACTAAAAATGAAAGTATCAGTGAGCCTGGGACACAGCAATAAAAGCTATATTTATAGGTCAGTGAGATGGCTTGGCAAGTAAACACATTTGCTGTGCCTGCAAGGCTGGTGTCCTGAGTTCAACCCCTGAAACCCACCTACAGGTAGGAGAAAATTGACCCCATAAAGTTGTCCTCTGGCCTTCATACACACACATACAAATACTACATCTTTTGAAAATTACTTTGTACAAAAAGCAAACAAAAGGAAATAGGGAAGTCAACATATCTTTGGTAACTTATGGTGCAGAAACAAGTAATTTGCCACGTGGAACTTTTGGAGGTGGGAGGTGTTGGGAAAAAAAGGGTAATTTGACAACCCGGGACACTCAGAAAACACCAAAAAGGGTAAACACAGAAAAGTGGCCCTCAATGAACATCACAACCAAACTGCTGATGTTTAAAAGATGAAAGAGGGTTGGAGATGTGGCTCAGTTGGCAGAGTGCTTACCTAGCGTGCACAAAGCCCTGGGCTGGATCCCCAGCATTGCATAAACTAGGTCTGGTGGCACAGACCTGTAATCCCAGGAGGGGGAGGCAACAGAATCCGAAGTTCAAGGGCATCCTCAGTTTTAAGTGAGAACAAAGCCAGCATGAGGCTATAGGGATCCTGTCTGAAAAAAGGGGGGGAGGGGTAGAGAGATGGCGCTGCTGCTTACTGCTCTTGCAGAGGACCTGGGTTTGGTTCCCAGCACCCACCAGGCAGTTCACAACCCTCTCTGACTCCAATTCCAGGGGATCTGACACACTCTTCTGGACTCCTCAGGTACCATGCATGCTCATGGCATACATACATACAAACACGCAGGCAAAAATTCATACTCAAAATTTAAATCAATGTTCTTTTAAAAAGGGGAAAAAAAAATCTTAAAAGTAGCCCTAAAAGAGGGACGTATTACATAGAGAGAAGTAAAGACAAGACTATTCAGACATTTAGGATAAGAAAGAAGGAGGGACTCTGGAGCCCCCACTCCAGCAGAGGAGCTTTAATAATTGATAGTGTGAAGGGGAGGGAGAGTCAATTTTCAAGACTGTGGTCCCTGGAAGGCCAAAAGCACCCCAGTAGATGGCCCCAGACCCAAAAGTATAGGGTAGCACAATATAGCTCAGCACATTATTTAAATTTAAAAAAAAAAAGAGAGAGAGAGAGAGAGGCACTGTAGCATTCACCTTTAATCCCAGTACTTGGGAGGTGGAGACAGAGGTAGGATCTCTGTAAACACAATGAGACCACATCTCAAAAAATTTTGTTCTACATAGATCTACATAGGGATTCCAAGGCCAGCTTGGAATGCAGGGACACTCTGTCTCAAAAAGACCAAAATTAAATATAAATAAATAAATAAATAAATAAATAAATAAATAAATAAATAAGTAAATAAATAAATAAACAAACAGTACAGGAAGTTGGGCAGGGTGTGGAGAGTGGATCTAGGCAGAGTTAGGGGGAGAAGCAAAGGGTGAGTAAGATCAAAATATACTGTAGGCATGTATGACATTCTCAAAGAACAGAAATTCTTAAGGCAGAAGAAAACTGTAGAAACTGGGAGCCAAAGGAGAAAGCAGTGACAGAAAGGCAAAGATGAAAGAGTCCCACCTCCTGATTTCAGGTTCTAACTGCAGAATAAGTAAGCCAGGAGGCCAGGAACTGGAACACGGACTGACTGTAATGGGTCTAAAACATCATTCTGAAGTGATACTGTCTTGGAACTAGACAGAGCAGCCCCACAACTCTGTAAGTGTACTGACACCTGTTAAAATAGCTACTTCTGCCTTTAGTCCCAGCACTTGGGAGGCAGAGGCAGGTGGATCTCTGTGAGTTCAAGGCCAGCCTGGTCTATGTAGTGAGTTCCAGGACAGCTGGGGCTACAGGGAGACCCTGTCTCAAAAAGACCAAAAATAAAAATAAAAGCAAAAAAGCATGGTAGTAAGCCAAGATGATGACAAAATTAATTTAAAATGGGCAAAAGATTTAAGATACATGCGCAGTATGGGTGGTGGCACACTAAGGAGGCTGGAGGACCAGTAAGTAGTTCAAGGTCATCCTCTGCTCAGTGGCAGGTAATGAAGTCAAAACCAGCCTGGGCCTCAAAACAAACAGTTATCAAAAAGAAAGAGAAAGAAGAAACTTTAAAAGAATAACAGATGAACTTTGAGAAAGCAAACAGACTTTAGATCTCAACTTGGCAATTAAAAGGCAGAGGCTGCCAATGCATTTTTTAAAAAGCAAACCACATGTTGTCCACAAGAAACACACTTTAAGTTAAAGACAAGAAACCAGGTAATGAGTATCACATCACACAATGACCCTGAAAACCACAAATGTCTATCAGAAAAGTAATCTTCCAGGTCGGGGACTCTAGCAGGGATTAAGTCAGACATTTCATCATGATAATTAAAACAGCCAGTCCATCCAGACCCAATAATCCTAAACAGGATGTGAGGTACAAGGGACTTATGGACAGTACTTAAGTCTATATATATATGGCCAGTTACTTTCTTACAAACCTGCCAAAATTCAGTAAGGAAAGGACAGTCTTTTCAACAAATATTACTGACAAGATGGGATATGTACACGGAAAAAAAAAAAAAGAACTCCAATCTGGATGAACTCAAAATTAAGATCACAGATTAAAAGCTAAAACTACAAAACCTTCACAACTTCTAGAAGAAAATACAGGAGAAAAATCTTCCTGATTTGGGAGTAGCAAATATTTCTTGGGATTCAAAAAGCACAAGCCATAGAAAACTGACTTAAAAATGAGTTAACATCATGGGGCTAGAGATATGGCTCAGCCAGTAAGAGCACTGGCTGCTCTTAACAGAGGCCCCAGGTTTGGTTCCCAGCACCCATAGGGCAACTAACACCTGTCCTTAACTCCAGTTCAGGGGATCCGATGCCCTCTTCCCAGTTCCAAGAGAATTCAATAACATTCATACACACAGGATAAAAATAAGTAAAAGAGCTGGGCGTGGTGGCACACGCCTTTAATCCCAGCACTCAGGAGGCAGAGGCAGGCAGATCCTTGTGAGT
>NW_008332149.1:5049386-5091542 GCF_000622305.1 Nannospalax galili | reverse complement strand
TAAATAAATAAATAAATAAATAAATAAATAAATAAATAAATAAATAAATAAATAAAATAATCTGAACAATTACCACAAAATTGTCAGAAAGACCAGAAATCACCTGAAAAACCCAAAAGCACAAGTCACAGAAATGCACAGTGACACTCCATGGAGTACCACCATGCAGACTGCCTGACTGAAGACTGACAATACCAAGGCCGCAGAGAGCGCAGTCTCCAGCACAGAAATTCCAGGGGTGTTACTGGGCTTGTCAAACAAACCAAATGTAACGCTGATGGTATCTAATTGAATTTCTAGATTAAAATGGAAAAAAAGGACATTCCTGTAAGAATTCGATTCAGGAACATAGAAACTCCGGCCATCTGTTAAGATCCTCTTCTAGTTTCTTACTGAAGTTTTAACATGTGCCCTTAAAGGCCTGGAGTTGCTACAGTTTTGCTGCTATTATTACAGACAGCATCTATTCTCAGTACCATTACCACTGTATGAATATTGCTCATTCTTCCAGGTTGATGGTAAATCTAATGATCCATCTACACTGAGTTTCCCTCTTGGTTTTAATGGTTCTTCTTGGTAAATACTAGTGCCAAGTTCTGATCTCACTACTTTCCTTCGTCTTCTCGTTTTCCTTTTTTTCTTTTTATAAGACAGGGTCTCACTATGTATCCCTGACTGACTTGAACTCAGATCCACCTGCCTGGGTCTCCACAGGGCTGGGATTAAAGGAGCACACCACGTGACCCAGCAGTCAGAAAGACTTTTCTTAATGTGTTAAACAGTAATAGAAATAAGGTACATCCATGGCTTATTAGCATCTTTTTTTTAATATTTTATTATTTTTATTTTATGTATATGAATGTATTGCCTGCATGTATGTGAGCGCACCCGTGTTATGCAATGCTGCGGAGGTCAGAAGAGGGCTTGGGATTCCCCTGGAACTAGAGTTAAGTAAGGTTCATAGCCGCCATGTGGGTGCTGGGAATTGAACCCGGGTCCTCTACAAGAGCAGTCAGTGCTCTTAACCGCTGAGCCATCTCTCCAGCCCCTTCGTTAGCATCTTATAATGAATATATCAAAAATGTCTCCATGGTTGTTATTATTTGCTGTAGGGTTTTAGTAATGACTTTTATTTACTTATCTTGTACCCCAGCTTTGTTTTTATCATAAATAGGTGCTGGATCTTAAATGGTTAAATGGCATTAAAAGTCATATTGAAACAAAACAGGACAAACTATGAATCATAATCTTTTGACCACATGTCGGTTGGATTTGATGAGCTAGCACTACATGGGCTTTTCACTTCTATGCTTATAAGTGTAACACACCTATAATTTTCTTATCTGGTTTTAGAATCAAGATCTCCCTAACCCCATAAAATCATCTTGGTGTTGCTTGTTTTGCTTTTCTCTCCTATGTTCCAGAACTTATAAAAAAAGAAATGGCTACTCAAACCTGATGGAGCTCATGTCGGAGAGCATCTGGATCCAGAATTTCTGAAAGGGGAAGTCCTTAGCATTACCACTTCAAGTTCCTGAACTATTTATTAGTCCAAGCTTTCTTCCAATATCAACTTTCAGTTAATAGTTTTCTAACAATCATACACTTCATCTATGTTTTCTAATTTATTGGCATATTATAATTTTTTTTCTTTGAGACAACGTCTCCCTGCAGCCTCAGCTGGCCTAGAACTCACTGTGTAGATAAGGCTGACTTCCATCTCCAGAGATCTACTTACTTTGCCCTTCCAAGTGCTGGCATTAAAGGCACGAGCCCCCATGCCCAGCTTCAGCATATAGTAATATTTTTAAATCTAATGTTCTATGTCTATTTTTCATTTATTCGCAACTTTTTTCCTTGACCAATCTTATCAGAAGTCTGCAGAGCTTTGGGGATTTTTTGTGAAAAGGTCTTGTCTATCACCAGCTGGCCTTTAACTCCATATGCAGCTGAGGATAACCTTGAACTTCTTTCTAATCCTCCAGTCTCTACCTCCAAAGTGCTGGGATTGCTGGGATTACAGTCATGAGCCACTACGTCTGGTTTATGAAGTACTAGGGATCAAATCTAAGGTTTTGAGCATGCCAGGCAAACACTCTACCAAAGGAGCTAGCTGCATGCCTAGCCACCATTCCCCATCCCCACAGTATCTTTCCAAGGAACTACCTTTTGGTTTGGCAAATCCTTTTGCTCTCATCAGCTTGGCTGGTAACTTCTGCTCTTTATGCTGGTTCAAAGGAACTATTTACGAATTAATCTGAGTCAGGCATGGTGGGGCACACCTCTGATCCCATCCTTTATGGGACAGAGGCAGGCAGATCTCTGAGGCTCAGGCCAGCCTGCAGCCTGGTCTACATGGCAAGTTCCAGGCCTGCTGGGGCTACAGAAAGACCCTGTCTCAAAATTTTTTTTTTTTAAAAAAAAAGGAATTAATCCAAACTTCCTTCAGCATTTAAGGTAAATCACCCTGCCACTTAGTCGTAAAGGTCTAGTTTCACAACACAGCCTTCAACACACACAAACTATATTATGTAAATGGTAGTCCTGCATATGCACAACAGGGAATAATCACATATCTTCCCAACCACACCTCCTCACAAGTGACTTTGCCTAAAGCAGTATCTTCAAGGCAAATAAATAAGGCTGTGCCGTTCCCATAATTTTTTGTCTAGGGTTGTAACTAGTTATCTCCATCAGGGCAAATACATTCTCTGCAGTTGAGTGCCACAGCTTTACAACTGGTAACTAGAAATAACATCTCCAGCCGCTTTACTAGATGCCATTTTAAACTGGAAGCTAAGAGGAGGGAGAGACCTGGCCGCAGTGGTCACAACCATTTCACCACACCACCACCATGGGTCAGAAAGCACCATCTTTTCCTAGCTACGGAACTGAACTACCTGTGAACATTTGTGTTTGCTTGTGGTCTTGAATCTTTCTGCCTGCAACTAAATGTTAAGGCGACAGAGCCCGGGGCAAGGCCACAAGCTGAACTGCTTCTCTGAGAAGTGGTTTTATACATCAGCTTCAAAACGGTAGTCGCGGCTACCACCGCATTAGGAAGCCGCATGCCAAAGTGCAGACAAGAGAGTGCACAAGGTGTTCATTTGATGAGTCAACTTTCAGATTCCCGATCTACTTGTTGTCCAGTGGCTAAGAACACAAGAACACAAGCTACCAAATTTCTTTGCTACTCATTGGTTGCAAAAAAAGATAGAAGGCCTCTCTCCGGCTAACGAAACTCAAGCCTGCCCTGCTCCCCTCACTTCAGAAGGTGAAACTTTAAGAGGAGACTCTTGAGAAAAGAGCTTTCTCATGTTGAGAGATGCCAGGCCTAATAAGGCTCGTGTCTGCAGTAGAACCTGGAGCCAAGTGCGCAGGTAATGCAAGAAGCCAGGGCCTTTCGGCGCCGGCCGCAGACACAGAACCAGAAGGGGGAGGGAGAGGGAAGGGGAAGAGAGGACAGACCCAGGCCTGGAACAAAGGAAATGGGGCTGCTCCCAGGGCCAGTGCGGAGGAGAGGCAGCCCAGGCTGCGGGAAAGGCCGGACTCACGGAACTTGGAGGTGGAGGTGTTGATGTTGATGGTGGAGCTGGGGGTGGGGGCAGGGGCTGTCTTCGCCCCAGCGGCGTCGCAGCTCTTCAACATCATGATCACCCCGTTGGCCTCCGGCAGGGGCGGCGGCCCCAGCGGGAGCCCGTCCTTGGGGCCCTTACTGTCCATGGAGTCCGAGGGCACGGCGAGCAGCTGACCCCCCGGGGGTTCTCGGTCCGGGATAGACGGCGGCGGGGGCTGCCCGAAGCTGTCCACGGCGGCCTCCCAGTTGTTGTGGTTCTGGTCGTCCATCATCGCCTCGTAGGTGAGCATCTCTTCTTCCATGCTCTCCTCCATCCTGCCGGGCCGGCACCCGCCCGCCTCCCAAGCACCTGCCGCCCGTCTCAGCCCCCAGGCGTGGGGGCACAGCAGCCGCCTTGTGTTCACATCGCCCGGAGCCCGCACGGGCGCGGCGGAGAGGCCAGCGTAGCGCAGGGGATCAACTGTCCATCCGGCCGACTCCGCTGGAGGAGCCGCTACCTGTGGTGGGCGCTCCGAGGCTCTAGTTCTGGGAGAGGCAGCCGTAAAGCGGCAGAGACTTTCACGACATTTTACAGCTGCTTTCAGAAGGCAGCTGGGAAGGGCGTTGGGGTAACGGCCAGTAAGGCACGTGGTGCGAGCGACCAGCCCAGCCCGGAGAAAGCCGGGAGGAAAGAGGCGGGCGCTGTAAGTCACTTCAGCGCGACCAGGCTTGGCCCCATCTTCGCCAGCTGGGGCAGTGACTCGTCTAGAGAATTCGCTGGCTCCGCCCCTCAGGATGCCGTCACTGGTAAAGGCGTTTCCTCTAGAGGTGTGGGCTGCGCTTGAGGATGCCTGAAAAACTAGCAGGCGTCCAGTGTTGCACTTATTAGACGTTTTTCTTTTGAAACGACATCGCATTTCACGTCTCTCACTCCATAGCCCAAGCTCTGACCTCCAAGTCCCGGCAGTCCTCCTGCCTCAGCCTTCTGAGCGTGGAGATTACAGGAGTGCGTCACCATACACCTTTCCATGGTTGTGATTTTGCTCTCTGTCGCTCAGGCCTGGGCCTCGAAGTCCAGACTTTGCCTGGGGGTGGAAATACAGGACCCAGGTATTGACTGTGAGTGGAGCAGACTGCAGGTGTGCGCCTTCCTCCGCCTTGGTACCCGAAACAGAACGCCGAATAATGCGTAGTGGAGAAGGCTAATGCATTTGGGGTGTTGGATTTTTTTTGTTTTTGCGTTGCTGGTAAGCGGACTCAAAACCTCACATACCAAGCCAGCTTCATCCCCAGTCTCCTATGAATACTCTTTTAACTATTCATAGTTAAGTCATTTAACGTCTCTGTATACTTCGGCCAGAATGGTATTTTTAAATGGCAAGCTTCCTACCAGATTCACAAATCTTAACTACACCGTGAAAGGTTGTGTGTCTCGAGGGCCAAATATGAACATGATGTAACTCTCCGTTAGAGTACATTAGCATACACAAGTTATAGAAACAATATGTCAGAATGCTGTTATTGATTGTGGAACCCCTTCCAGCAGAGGCGGGATGAAGTCTAGAAAAAAAAAAAAAAAACCTCGAGTTAGCATTTATTATGTCCACAAGAGAAGGAATTATCCTGAAGGCAAGAATTGCTGAGAAGTTGCAACCTTTGATGTATTTCAGTAACCACATTTGTTCAGCTTCTCTACGCTTTATCTCTTTAATCCCAGCACTCGGGAAGCAGAGGCAGGCGGATCTCTGTGAGTTCAAGGCCAGCCTGGTCTCCATAGTTCCAGGACAGCTGGGGCTACAGGGAGACCCTGTCGAAAAAAGACCAAAAGAAAAAAAAATGTCTTTACCAATCACTAAATTGATTTAACAGTAGGTAGTGCTGCCTCGTACTAATCAAGGACGTTTAAGTCGGCACACTTTTTTCATTCTATGATCTTGGGATGTTCAGTGATATGCTTTTTGTTCTTTCTATAAAGGAGAATTAAATGAAATGAGAAATATATGCAACCTAAGAATTCCAAACAACAAAAAGATGACAGGAGGAAGACAAATTATCTTTTACAGACAACTAATAGTTTGTCCTCAGTAGACCAGGTAGATGGTGGGTGGGTGTGCTAGTCACTTGGGTTGTTACTGTGACAAAAATATCTTAAAGGCAGTTGAAGGAAGGATTTGTTTTGGCTTACAGTTCCAGAGGTACTGTCTGTCATGGCAGAGGTGTGGTGGCAGAGGCCGGAAGCAGCTGGTCATACTGTGTTCCTAAGTCAAAAAGCAGAGAGATGAATATTGATGCTCAGTGTGTGTTCACCTTTCTATCTAGTCCAGTATCCCAGCCCAGAGAATGGTATTGGCCACCTTTAGAATGGGTATTCCCCCCTAAACCTAATCTAGACAATCCCTCTCATCAGATTGACACAATTAACCATCACAGTGAGTGTGTCTAACAATAAAGCCTATATAAAAGATCCTTTACACGGGAGACAGAAAAGCCATGACCTTATCTGGCCTGCATCAAAATACACGAAGCAAATGGTTGACAGAAATACAGAAAGATCTGTCATCAAAGTAAGTCCTTTTCACATATATCTCTAACATTGCAATGAGTTGAACATGCCTCCCAAAAGATTTCTGTGTCCTAGTCCCTCAAATGTGGCCTTATGGGGGGGGCAGATTTAAGTATATCAAGGATCTTGAGAGATCATCCCAGTCATCCACGTGGCCCATACAAGTGTACGTAGAAAGAGAGGTTGGAGACAGAAGTCAGGGGAAGATGAGGAAGCAACCACCACAGCAGAGCTTGGCGTGACATGCCCCCAGGTCAGGGAACATGGACAGCCACCCAAAACTTCAAGAAGAGAATGAATTTTCTAGAACCTCTAGGAGAATTCGACCCTGAAGACACCTGATCTCAGACTTGTAACTTAGAAAACTAAGTGTATTTCTGTCGCCTTAATGGCAATTGACAAATTGCCAAACTCAGTCTACCAGAAAAGCATAAAACGGTGCCTCAAAAATCGTATCATACATTTTCCTTCCAAGAATATGTGAGACAGTTAAAAAAAAAATGAGTGTGCTGTATCCTACAGCAAGTGTCTGCATGTCTGAGACTGACATGCAATCACATTCCCTGACCACTGCGAGTTTAGTTAGAAACTATTAACTAAAGATAACCACTGATCCTATGTAGTACTACCATTGTGACCAACTCATAAGTCAGAAAGTCATAATGAAAACTAGAAAACTTAGAACTGAAGGGATTGATTGGTACAATCACATAACTTGCATCCCAATAAGGCCCTGGTAAATGCCGAACCCTTCGTGTGTATTCTGTTAAGAGGATCAATATAAAGCATCTGTTTTTGCTTTCATTGGTTAAACATCATGATAGTAAAATCTAACAATAGGTTGGGTCAAAGCAAGCCCTGACAGTGTCTACAGCTGGTCATGGGTAAAAAAAAAATGCCACCCACTGAAAGGAGATTCATGAGCCCCTGTATAACTAGTTGACTTTTAGAACACTGTGAGCCATTGTTATACTTTAAGGTATATTGTGCTTTAGTAGTTATTAGCTTAAACCCTTTGTGCAGTATTTGGAGACAGTACAGCAACATCAGAAACATTAACCCAACAATGGGCCCAATTTAGTAATCGCACCCTTCCATAGTCCCAAATGTTAATCTTTTTGTTTGGGTTTTCTATTTTGTTTCGCCTCCTACTAGGATGTGAGTTTTATTAAAGCAGTATAAATATGCCTGTAAAATATATTTGCACATTTGTATGCATAAAGAGAACACCAATTCAAAACCTCTGTAGCATTTATCTGGGGGAATATGATTATGGATGCCTTAATCTTCTTTGTTTTACTGTTCTCTACAACCAGCATGATTTTTTATAGACAGAAAAATGTTTCCAATATTAAGGATTAACAAAAGCAACATTAAAGAACTATAAATGGGATAACTTAAAATGTTGGCATTGCCTTTCAAAAACCGAATCTCAAGTAAAACCTTCATAAAACTCAAAATAATCATTGACCAATTGACTCAGGACATCTGGGAAGGGCCGGGCATGGTTCAGCCTGGCTGCCAACTCAGCTCCCTAGTGTGTTCTTGAGCATCCCCTCCTTTTCCATAGACTTCAGCCTCACAGGGTCAGAAAAATGACTGCCACAGCCCAGGCCACACGTACTAGGACAGCAGACTGCCACAGCCCAGGCCACACGTACTAGGACAGCAGACTGCCACAGCCCTGGCCACACGTACTAGGACAGCAGACTGCCACAGCCCTGACCACACGTACTAGGACAGCAGACTGCCACAGCCCAGGCCACGCGTACTAGGACAGCAATGTCTGATGAAGAGGGCCTGTGAATTCTGGTCATTATTACAAGCAGAAGTTTTCCTAGAAGCCCTTAGCAAACTTTCCTTCAGTGTCTCATTCCTGAACTAACCACCTGACAGCCTGAATTCCTGAGCCCTCCTCTGAAAAATATATAGATTTATACCTAGAAAATAAGGCCCAACCATGGAACACAGAGTAGATCAACTTCTCCTTCAGTACATTGTCTGAGAGGAGGAGGGATAGATGTAAGAACACATAATGAGATCAATTTGGGATTGTTTTAATTTTGATTTTGACTTTATGTGTGTGAGTATATTGCCTGCATGTATGTAAGAGCACCTATGTTGTGCAATGCCCACGGAGGTCAGAAGAGATACAGAGCTCCTGGAACTGGAGTTATGGATGGTTGTTAGCTGCCATGTAGTGCTGGGAACCCAGCACAGGTCCTCTGTAAAAGTAGCCAATTAACTGCTGAACCATCTCTCCAGCCCCCTGGGACTTTTTTCTTAGGATTAATTTTTAAAATTGTATGTGTAAGAGTGTTTTGCCTATGTGTATTATGTATACCACATGCATTGCCTGGTGCTTGCAGAGGCCAGAAGAGAGCATTGGATCCCCTGGAACTGGAGTTACAGCCACTATTCCCATGCTGGGAATGAAACCCAGGTCCTCTGCAAGAGCAGCCAGTACCCTTAACCACTGAGCCATCTCACCAGCCCTAATTTGGGAATTTTAAATGGGTACCAGAAAAACAATCCCATGATAGTCAAGTAACTGGAACCAACTGTTATGTCATCCCAAATTCTCCAAGACCTCCTTTTCAGAAACACCTCCATATCAGTATATTTGTCCAAAATTGTGTATATCTTAATTAAAATCAAGAAAGATACAGTCTGTTTAATTAAAAATGTATGTGTGGCTAATTGGAATTGTTAAGACTTGGAAGAAGGTATAGAGAATTCACTTTACCTCACTCAGTGTCACCTTTCCCAATTGTGATTGTTAAATATTTTTCAAGGAATAAATGCATGATCACCTTATTTGACACTTTATTTGATATCAACAGCCTCTTTTTGTCAGCCCTTATAATTTGGCCTGTACTACGTTTTCTCCCCCAAAGCAAAGCAATTTGTTACTGAAATTTTACAGCTTTTAATCTTTCCTGTCTACCTAATCCTTTCATTACAGCACATGCCTATAATCCCAGCCCTGGAGAGGAGGATCAGGAGTTCGAGGTCATCCTCAGCTACATAGTGAGTTTGAGGCCAGCTTGGGATAGATGAGATCCTGTCTGAAGGGGCTGGAATAGCTCCACAATTAAAAACACTGCTCCGAGGGCCAAGTTCAAGTTCAGTTTCCAGCCCCTCTATTGGATGGGTCACAGCTGCCTGTACTCCAACTCCAAGGGATCCTACACCGTCTTCTGGCCTCTGGAGGTACTGGCACACACAGCATACACTCACATGGACACATACACAAAAACAAATCTTAGGGGCTCGAGAGATGACTCGGTGGTTAAAAGCACTATTGCTCTTGCATAGGTCTCGAGTTCAGATCCCTGCACCCACAAGGCAGCTCACAGCTGTGCATAACTCCAGTTCCAGGAAATTAGTGCCCTTTTCTGGCCTCCAGGGGCACCAGGCATGAACAAAGTGCACATACACACATTCAAGCAGAACACTCATAAACATAAAAATCTTCAACAGTAAATCTTAAAAATAAAAGAGGAGGGAAAATGTCTAAAAATATCCACAAACGAAGTCTAAGTACTCAAGGGTAAAGTCTCACTTCTGATCTAACAGAACTAATTAAACCAGAGAAAATTTTAATAGCATGTAGACACAGACGTTCTCTTTTCATTGCCATTTCACTTTAAGTTTACCATTATTTGATGAAATTAGCATGGAAAACTTAAAAATGTAACTTTGGTAGAGATACACTCTGTTAGGAGAAAGAATGAAAACTTCTTTAATCCCTGGGTCATTGTCACAGAGCATCACAGCCAAGGACAGAGAGATGAGTTTCGGGCTGTCCAGTGCAGTTGACTGTCTAAATGCAAAGCTAGGGGAATGATCTTCAGAGAGGACTAGAGTGAAACACCAAGGCCACGGCGTGCAGTGGAGATTTTAAATGGGTGCCCATCTTGCTATGGATCCAAAGATGACCTTGAACTCCTGATCATCCTGCCTAGGCCTCCCAAGTACTGGGATTATAGATGTGTACCACCATGCCTGGCCAGAATGTTTGAATTAATGATTTCAAAGATGATGTAACAACTGACTACAAGACTTAACAATGGATGCCAGAGACATTTGTCATTGTTTCTTTTCACTGCCAAGCACCAGATAGCCTTCCTGTCTGGGCATACTCAATTTGTATGATTTAGTGAGCGGCAAGCCCCCATCTACTGCTGTGCAGGAAGCCACAGGGTGCCAGACAGGCCCTGTGTCACATACTGTCACCTGATGCTCAGCCCATCAGTGTCTTCTGCCATGGGATTTGAGTCTGGAGAAGTGACAGGAAGCCAAAGGGATGGCTAGAAATGATTGATTCATGACATTTTCAGAACTGGTTCTCAAAGCAAGAGAAGCAGTGGAGGCAGTGTACTGACCTACTGCCCTTGGGCTGACCTCATTGGTGTCCTCAGCTGCCCAGCTTTACTTGATCCTGTGTTCAGACCAGCTTCCCAGCATTCTTTTTTTCTTGTTCCTAACTTTTATTCATCAATTCATACCAAATATTTCAGATCAATGTGTATTAATCCTCATCATTATCCTGATGAATTTTCCAGCCTTCTTCTCAAGTCCATGCCTTGCTTAGCATCCTCCCAATAAATCCCTCTTCTGGGGGCTATAGAGGTGGCTCCGTGGTTATGAGTCCTTCCTGGTCTTCCAGGGGACCCAAGCTGGGTTCCCAGAACCCATATCAGGTGGTTTACAACTGCTTATAACTCCAGCTCCAGAGAGTCCGACAGCCTCTTCTGGCCTCTACAGGCACATGGACAGACATACACACATACACATAATTAAAAATAAATCTTTAAAAAGAAAAATAATTTAAAAAATAAATCAAAAAATCTACTTAACTGTATTTTTTTAATTAAACAGTTAATCTGTTATCTCAGGACTGAGAGGAGCTGGCCTACATGGGAAGAAGGCAGAGGTCCCTAGAGATGACAAGACCTCTAAAGAGAGACCACTAATTGGGCACACCCCGAATCACACACCCACACAATTCATCAAGGCTTCTTGGGGGTTTAATGCTCAGAGCTAATCTGGCATAACCACAACTCCATATTCACTCCCAAACAGCACCACTCCGCTCCCAGTAAGTGCTTCTGCCTACTCCGTGTCCTCAAAAGCAGAAGCAAGCACATCTGGATGCCACAGAAGTGACTGGCTATTGTCTGCCACAGACCCAAAAGGCACAGACTGCTTCAGAGGCCAGGACAGAGCTGAGCACCAGAAGCCCTTAAGAGATAACACTAATGAATTAACCTCCCCAATCCTTCCCGCTTGGCATTAATGTGATACATTCTTGAATAATAAAATGTCATTTTCCAGTTGCACCGTGTCCAATTCTGTTTTCTAATTCACAGTCCTGGAGCTAACCACTGTATGAAAGTAACTTGATGACATTTAGGCAGGATTGGTGAGAGGCACTGGAAGAGTTAAGTGAGACTGGGGAGGATCCTCAAACGGATGTGAATCGTGGGCTTCAGTGGAAAGGGAAATGACTTTATTGGCATGATCTGCAGCGATTCGCTATAAACCAGGGCCATTGAGATGGCTCAGCCGGTAAAGGTGCTTATCGTCAAGTCTAACAACCTGAGTTTAATCCCTAGGACCAAAATGGTGGTAGGACAGAATCAACTTCTGCAAGTTGTCCTCTGAACTCCATGACATGTACAGACAGGGGCGGGGTGGGAAAGACTGGGGAAATGGCTCAAACAAAGCATTTGTCACACAAAAATGAGCACCAGAGTTTGGCTCCCCAGAGCCCATGTAAATGCCAGGTGGGTGTGGCAACTGCCTGTGATTCTAGACTTTGGAAGGCAGAGACAGGCTCCTCGGAACAAGCTGGCCAGCTGGACTGGCCATAGCAGCAACTGCCTCAATGACTAAGATGGAAGAATGATGGAGAATGATTCCCAATCTCCACCTTGGGTCTCCACACGCACCCACACATGCATGCACACACACACATGAAAGTGAAAGAATAAGTGTTTTTTAAAAGTTTGTAAGAGCTGGGCGTTGTGGCACATGCCTTTAATCCTGGCACTTGGGAGGCAGAGGCAGGTGGATCTCTGTGAGTTCAAGGCCAGCCTGGTCTACATAGTGAATTCCAGGACAGCTGGGGCTACAGGGAGACCCTCTCTCAAAAAGACAAAAAAAATCTGGTTTAAGACTGTTTCTTTCACGTCTTAAAGGATTACTTTTGTAATTTTTTAATATATTTTGTTTATTATTTTTATTTATGTGTCTGAGTGTATTGCCTGCACGTATGTAAGTGCAGCCATGACATGCAGTGCCCATGGAGGTCAGAAGAGGGTGTTGATCCCCTGGAACTGGAGTTATGGATGGCTGTTAGCCGCCATGTGGGTACTGAGAACTGAACCCAGGTCCTCTGTAAGAGCAGCCAGTGTTCTTAACCACTGAGCCATCTCTCCAGCCCCTACTTTTGTAATTTTAAAGAAAACAAACAGGTTTGCATAACTAGGAAGAAAATGCCTGTACAATTTTCTCAAAATTTTCTTGAATGTCTGAAGATTGCTTGGGGCCATTATAGATCACAATAATCTGGAAAAGGACTTTAAGAAAGCTTTTTTCTTAAGAAATATTTTTAGTGTTTTTAACTATGTGTGAGTGTTTATATGTGGGTATGTTCAGGTCCCCCAGGAGGCCAGAAGAGGACATCAGAGACCCTGGAGCTAGAGTTACAGGTAGTTGTGAGCCAACATGGGTGCTGGAAACCAAACTGTGGTCATCCACAAGAGTAGTATGCATGTTAACTGCTGAGCCATCTTTCCAGCCATGGAGAAGGATTTTAGCAAAGTGAAAAGCATTCTGCTGCTTAAGTTTTCTTTTGGAGCCTAGCAGAATTTGAAAGAAAAATACCTTAAAATACTGTATAGATCTTGATATTGCTTTAAGAGACGTGATACACACATGGAAAACATCACAAACAGACCCATTCATTTGTTCAATTAATATGTATTAATTATAACAGGAGGCTGAGGATATGTCTTGGTCTATAAAGTGCTTGCCTTGTAGCATGAAAACCTGAGTTCAATCCCCAGAACCCATGTGAAAAAAAGCCAGACACGGTGGTTTGTACCAACAATCTCAGCCAGGGAGGCAGAGACAGGTGGAACCTGAGACTTTCCCGTGGTTGAGCCTAGCCTACTTGGTGAGCTCCAGGCCCAGGAGAAACCCTGTCCTCCAAAAGAAAGTAAACAGCACTTGAGGAATAGCACTCAACATTGTCCTCTAGCCTCAACACAAGCTAATGTGCACACATGCACACACACCCTTTCACTCATGAACACATATACACACTATATTAATTATTTTCTGTTGCTGTGATAAAACACCATGACCAAGGGAACTTACAGAAGAGTTTATTTAGCTTATGGTTCCAGGTTCCAGAAAGATTAGGGTCTGAAGTAGTAGGGTGGCATGGTGGCAGGAGACAGTCAGAGCACAAAGCAAAGACGCAAGTCTTCAAGCAGGCACAGAAAACCGAGAGTGACTGAAAATCCAGCAAGGCTTAAGAGCTCTCCAAGCCCACCCCTAGTGATGTTCTTTCCAGCATGGCCACACCTAAAACCTACCAAAACAGTGCCACCAACTGGAGACACATTGTTTAAATACTTGGAGCCTATGCGGGGGGACATTCTCGTTCAGACCGCCACACACACACAAACATTATCATGGAAAAGAGACCATATTGGTGATAAGATATTATATGATGAAATTAAAGGCTTTTGTTTATTTCCATGGTAATAACAGATCACATATAATCTCATCTCATCAACATGTGTCAGCATTGCCATAGTTTGGATATGGTTTAAGGGTGTCTCCATCCATTCATGTGCTGGGAGTTTGGTCCCCAGAATGCCTGTATTAGAAGACTCTTAAGAAGTAAGCCTATGGGTCCAGAAGCACACATCTATAACCCTAGCACTGGACAATAGAGAGTACAAGTGGATTCCTGGAGTGCAGTGTCCAGACAGTCTAGCAAAACAGATGAGCTCCAGGTTCAATGAGAGACCGTCTCAAGAAACAAGATGAAGAACAATCAAGAAAGATACGGGACTTTGACCTCTAGCTATCACACGCATATGCTTGCCCATGCACTCACATATGCACATACCACAGGCAAGAGGAGGAGGAGGAAGGAGAAGAGGAAGAGGAGGAGAAGGGGGAGGGAGAAGGGGAGGAGAAGGAGGCCGCCTCATGAAAGGTGATAGGCTCATTGGAATCATAACCTTCAGAAGGGATCAATACAGTTCTCACAGGACCACAGTTTTTTCAAGGATGAGTTGTTATTTAAAAAAAAAGACAGAAATGGGGCTGGAGAGTTGGCTTAGCAGTTAAGAGCACTAGCTGCTCTTGCAGAGGACCCAAGTTCGAATCCTAGCACCCACACGGTGGCTAACAGCCATCTATAACTCCAGTTCCAGGAGGTCCAACACCCTCTTCTGACCTCCGCAGGCATTGCACAACATGGGTGCACCTACACACATGCAGGCAATACATTCATGCACATAAAGTAAAAATAATAAAGACAAAGATGGCCCCTCCTTGGTGTCTGGCTTCCTGTCTCACCCTGTGCCCTGCTTCTTGTTCACACTCCCATCATGATGCTTTCCACGGTATTGTGATATAATTGGTGGGGGACCCGTCACCAGAGCTGAGCTGCAGTCAGAGCTGTACTCTTGGACCTTCAAAACTATGAGCTGAAGAAACTTTTCTTTATAAAGTACATAACCAAAGTTATTTTAATATAGCAACAGGAATAGAGTAAAACAAGCATGATATATTAAATTTGTGGTTCATTTCCAATACAAGTATTTGATTTAATAATTTAATTGGAAATTCCATTTGCTCTGATCTCAGAAAAACATAGTTTCTCTATTTTGAAATTGGTGAAAATCACCCTAAGAACCACTATGTCCCTAGAAAGGTTGCCTAATTTGTCATTACTCTTGATAGAACACAAATTATGTGAAAGTCTTGATTATAATTACTAATTAAGGAAAAAAATTAATTTTCATGGAGTAAACACAATTTATGAATTATGTATGACTATTCTTACTACTTATCCAGCCTATCCAAAAAGCACCTAGACATACTCAGTAAGTTACATCCTGTCATGTTTGATATTTTACCATAAATTGCACATATTTTATACATAATTTGTCATAAAAGTATCAGGGCTGGAAAGCAGAAATTGTGTTATTTAACACTTTGTTGGATGGATGTTTGACACCTAAATATTTAGGTAAACAGATCGGTTGTTGCTACAATTGTTAGAAATGGGCCTGGGGAAGAGACCGGGAAAGGAAGAGGGCAGAGGAGGACTATCCATGAGGTTATTGAAGCTTCCCTTGTGTGGATGATAGGAGCTGATGTAGAGATAAAGGTAATCTGGAAAACACTAGGGGGGTCATGACCTGGAGACCAGGAGATGGTCACTCAGGGGAGGTGAAGTGGAAAATCCCTGTAGTATAAGCCTTAGGGAGGAAAGGGGAAGAACGGAGTAGAAGCAGGGAAGCCAGACCTACATCTTCCTGTTAAGGGAATGCAGTGGGCCCTCAGGAGGTAACAAGGGAGGTAGTGCTCAGAGGATTGCTAAATCAACGTAAGACAAGAAGAGTCTAGAAGTTACAGTGAAGGGGCTGGGGCTGTGCAAAAGAAAAGGAATGAAGGACCATGTTGGAGGATTCCAGGGGAGTTTGGAGATGAGAAGTGTGTTAGTGTGTTCCAGGTCACTGCTTGAGGTTGGGGTGATGAAATGCCATTGAGTGATGCAGTGTGTCCAATCCCAGTGGCGTTTCAGTGGAAGAGGGTACCCAGGCCTAATACGGCTCAGCTGTGGCCTGCAAGGTCCGCTCTGATGGCGTCAAAATGCAGATTGGCCCTCTACCATCAGCCAGCACAGCAGGTGCCGTGGTGTTCATGATTGGCACCAGTAAGTACAAGACACCTGGCTTTTCATGGCTGGTCGATCCAGGCAAGTCTCATCAGCATCCCAGGTGGCTGGACGAAGATACTTCATGAGCTTGGCACCAACTAGCCAGGGATTGACCCTGGGTGCAGGCCAGGGTTCCTTCTACGGTCATGCTGATAATCTGGAAAGAACTGGTTTCTATCTTGCCGTATGTAGGAGGAGGCCGGTACAAATGAATCCCAGCTTCTGTTTATCTTACACACAGCATGCTCATACATCCTACCTGAAGCTGCCCTTTGTACTCTCACCCCAGACATTTCCAGCTTTGGTTCAGTGCTTGCTCCGCCAGTGTTGGCAGTATCCCCGTTGTATACTGTAATCTGTCACTAGTGCACACTGCTGAAAATACCATGTTTTTCCCTCATGACCTATTTGTGTGTGTGTGTATGTGTATCTGTGTATGCATCTGTGTGTGTCTGTCCGTGTGTGTGTGTGTGTGTGTGTGTGTGTGTGTGTGTGTGTCTGCCCAAGAAGGCCAGAAGAGGTCCTCAGATGCCCTGGAACTGGAGTTACAGGCAGTTGGGAGCTACCTCATATGGGCACTGGGAACCAAACTAGGGTCCTCTTGCAAAGACAGAAAGCATTCTTAACCACTGAGCCATCTCTCCAGTCCCATCCTTCTTTTATAAAAATGAATAGAAAATGAAAAACTGAATGAATTGATACAATAATTTTCTTTTTAAAATAAAACTATAAAGAATCCAGTTAGATACAGGCCAACCATTAGAGCTGGGGCAAGTGGTTCTAATCTCTGTAGGTCATTCAGTGAACTTCAGCTAGGCATGTGGTTTTTTTGTTTGTTTTTTTTTGGGGGGGGGTTGTTTGTGTTTTTGAGACAGGGTCTCCTTGTAGTCCCAGTTGTCCTGGAACTCACTGTGTAGACCAGGCTAACCTTGAACTCACAAAGATCTGCCTGCCTCTGCCTCCCAAGTGCTGGGATTAAAGGCACGTACCACCACACCCCGCCCTAGCATGTGTTTTAATTATAAAGAACAACATTAGGTTCTTATTGCCAGGCATCATTGCTCACACCTGTAATCCCAGCATCTGTGAGTCTGAGGCAGGAAGACTGTTGAGTTGGAAGCCAGCCCGAGTTACATAGTGAGTTCCAGATCAGCCTGGGCTATAAGAGTGATACACCATCTCAAAAAGAGGGACGAAAGAACAAAACACAGCCAGATTGTCTTAAAACCATTGTAATTGTGGACTCTGTAATATTTTTAGCTTTCTGAGAATGTCCCAGCCTCTTAAGACCATGTGGACCCATTGTTTAACTTCTGTGCTACCACCTGGCCCAACATTTTGAGAAAGCTATATTGTAGGGAATCAGGGACCTCCTCACATCCACAGAGCCTCCAAATGATGACCTTTTTCCTGGGCACAGTTCCCCCACAGTGGCAGCATCCCTCTGGGGCTTGACAAGAAAGAAAATGGACAGGTCACAAGGTGGTTGGGTGGATTCAAAGTCAAGAAAGGTGACTGATCATCACTGTGCACCTGCTGCTGTGCCAGGCATGTACAGTGGCTTTTTCCAGCTGAGTTGAGCTATCTTTAGACTCAACTACTCTGAAAACCAACGTGGAGAGGGATTCAGGTTTTTGATGGCTGGAGCATTGACAACTTCTACCACTGTGGTGTGTAGACCACAGGTGAACATAACAGACATGTTAACATTAGCAAAACCCACTGCCTCGTGACTCCACTCCAGACTACTAAGCATGTCCTGTGGGCTTATTTAATCCTTACAAGAAGCCTAGGAGGTTCCTGAGGCTAAGCAGGTAGAAGAAATTGCCTCAGCCATGGGTAAGAGGAGCTGGGACTAAGTCCTGGGAACTGACCCCTTGGCCTGTCTCAGCTGGCAAGAGGCTTCATCCAGACTCCCCTTTCCCTTCTCTTCATTAATATTTCTTCCTTCCACCTCCAGCCTCTGCCATTTGCTGCAGGCCTCACTGTGGTCTTCCAGAAGGACCCTACAGGATGAATGGTACTAAGGTTTGACTCAAGAACAAATCTATGGACTGGAGAGATGGCTCAGCAGTTACTGTTCTTTCAGAGGACCCAGGTTCAAATCCCAGCACCTACGTGATGGCTAACGACCATGCATAACTCCAGTTCCAGGGGATCCAATGCCCTCTTCTGTTCTCTGTGGGCACTGTATGACACGGGTGCACCACATACATGCAGGCAATACATGCATACATATAAAATAAAATAAATAAAAAATATTTTTAAAACAGAACAACTCTGTGCTGCAATTCTGGCCAAAGCATCATGGGAAGTCCTACTAGAGGCCAAGGACAAAAGGCAAGAACCGTTCTCCTCTGAGGGATGGGAAGCCTGGGCCAGAGACTACCATCAAACAACAAAACAGAGTTAGCCTGAGGTCAAAAGCCAGCTCTTGGTAAATTGTAGAACAGAGATGGACTAAGCTGGAGTCAAGGAACCGCCTTCCCTCCGAGCTGCTTAATGTGTGAGATTAAACCCCTTTGGGGTTTGAACCACTTCTTTCTGGGCCCCCAACAACAACATAGATTTTGCCACCAATGAATATATATCATGTCCAAAGCCCCACTAGACAGGGGGAGCCCTGGGAACATTACTTACCACCACCCCAGATCTGTGTGCAAAGTGGGTAGTTACACATAGAAGGAACTTTCTCAGAGGCCAGGGAAACTGTCAGAGCACTTTACAATCAAGCCTAATTGAAAACAACAACTTCTTAATCCAAATTTACAGTATCATCAGCCTTCTGGTAGTCTAATTATAATTAGACTGGCAGTATGTTTCATATATACTAATTAAAATCACAGAAAGGAAAGCTGCATTTGATAACGGGGTTGGGGGGAGTCTATTGCTTTCTCCTAGAGGCAGAGGTGAGACATTCCCGGCCTGCAAAGTGGGCAACCTGGGTTCAAGTCCTGTCTCTACTTTCAATGGCTGTGTGACTTAAAGCAAATGCCTTAGCCCCTCTGAGTCCCTCTGTCTTCTCACCTGTCAGATTTCAAATCAAAGGGGTTCCTTTGGGGAAATCTCATGGCATTACACAAAATATCATTATTTGTTCATATGTGTGTGTGTACATGTTGATATATGTGTTCCTGTGAGTGTACCTATGTGTGGAGGTCAGAGGTCAAGCTCAGATATCATTCCTTAAGATGTATTTGATGCACAAATACAGAGTATACCACTGGCCTGGATTCAGCTAGTCTAGCGGGTTGGCCATCCCCAGGGATCCACTTGTCCCAATCTCCTCTTCTTCAAGAGGAAGCTAAGGGATGGGGAGATGGCTCAGTTGGTAAAGTACTTGCCACACAAGCTTGAACCTGAGTCTGATCCTCAGGTCCCACATAAAAAGCTAGGTGTGGCAGCATGCACCTGTAATCCCAGCACCAGGAAACCAGAGAAAGGAGGCTATTTGGGGCTTGCAGGCTAGGTAGCCTAGCCAATCAGTGAGCTCTGGTTCAGTGAGAGACTCTGTCTCAGAAAATAAGGTGGAGAGAGATTGAAGAGAACACCTGAAGTTGACCGTGGACTTTGTCCTACTTTGATTTCTATTGCTGTGATAAAAACACTGATAAAAACCACCTTGAAGAAGAAAGGGTATATTTGGCTTACATGTCCTGGTCACAATTCATACCACTCAACAATCAAGAAAAAGCCTCACAGACATATCCACAGACCAATCAATAAAGAAATTCCCCAACTGAGGTTCTTTCTTCCCAGGTGTGTCAGGTTGACAACTGAAGCCGTCAGCACAGGCCTCCAAGTGCATGCTTAAGTGCACATACATACACACGTGAGAGAGGAGCAGAGAGACAGAGACAAAGAGACTGAGGCATGCACATATGTTGGGCATGGGGGGAACAGCAGAATACTGTTGCTCACAAAATACTAAGCTGCTCACAAAAGGCACACGTGCCCCTTCCCACACAGGAACAACATTTCCCGGTTCCCACTGCATTTTTTTAACAGAGTCTCTCTATGGCCCTCAGCTGGCCTGAACTTTGCTATGTAAACCAGGCCGGCCTCAGTCGCACAGAGATCCACCTGCCTCTGCCTCCGGAGTGCTGGGATTAAAGGTGTGCACTACCACACCTGCCCCCACCCCTTGATTTTTTTGTGCATTTTTAAAAAGAGGTGAAATACGCATAATACAACTTTAAGCATTTTAAGGTGTGCCATCCTGAGGCATGCAGTATGTTCACAACTTTGCCCATCCACTCCCGACACCAAATTTTAGAATGCTTTCATCCACCAAGAAAAAAACTCAGTTCCCATTATGCAATATTTCCCTTTCCTCCCTTCCCTCAGCCTCAGAAAACCACCAACTTACCTTCCATCTTTGTGGATTTAGCAAGTCTAGATATTTCTCACAGAAGGTATCATTCAGTACATGACCTTTTGTATCTGAATCTTTTCACTAACCATAATGCCTTCCATGTTCAACATGCCATAAAGCATGAATCAGTATCCCATTCCTTTTTAAGACTGGATAATAATCCACTGTATGGATATACCACAGTTTGCTCAATCATTTGTCCATTGCTGGACAGACATAAGGGTTGTTTCTGCCTTTGGGCTATTGTGACTGATGCTGCTTGAGTACCTTTTTTCAATTTGGGGTTGGGATATATAGCTAGGAAAGGAACTGCTCAATCAGATGAGGTTATGGCTTGATTAGTTCCTGGAGGTTCATGTGTTTGACTGCCTGGTCCTCAGATGATGGCCCTGTTTGGAGAGATTATGGGATCTTTGGGACACGGGGCCACTGGAACTGGCCTTGAAAGTGATATTGAAATGGCAAAACTAACTCCATTTTGTTCTAACTGACTTTTGCTTTTCCCTGTGTTTTTTGCCCAGGCATTCTCATTGCACCCAGCCAGGCAGAACGTCACATGCAGACAGTTTCAGGGAGTACGTTGTTTCTACAATAATGGGACACTTAAAAGTTAGGTAGCATGTCCAGATAGCACGTCCTCCTACCCAGTCTAACAGAAACTTTTTGTTAACTGAAAACCTCTTTGTTAACTGGCCTGGGGCCCTGGTCTGGTGAACTATGGTGATCTGATGTAACTATATTGGCGTTGCCCCTGGCATGATATAATTGTGGCTTTAAGCTTTATAAACCCTTCCCTGTTTCTCCTTGGGGTCAAGAGTTCTTTGAGGCATTAGTCCCCTCTCTGACTGCCAGCTATTAATAAAGGACTCCTAATTTGACCATCACAATGTGGCATTCCTCTGTGCATCTTGCTTGGTATTACAGTATCTGCTTCTGGCTCTGCTCAGGCTTCCTGACCCATTAAGAGGTGAACAAGCCATGCTACAAGCTCCTACCTCCAAACAGAGCACCCCAGTCCCATGCCTCTCCCTACAAGGCAATGGTATTCCCTGAAACTGGGCCCAAATTGATCTTCTCCTGGTCTCAAGTTATTTTTATCAGGTGTTTTCTGTCACAACAATAAGAAAAATAGCTAAGGTGGGAGGTAATTCTGTTCAGCTTTTTTTTTTTCTTTTGGTCTTTTTGAGACAGGGTCTCCCTGTAGCCCCAGCTATCCTGGAACTCACTATGTAGACCAGGCTGGCCTTGAACTCACAGAGATCCACCTGCCTCTGCCTCCCAAGTGCTGGGATTAAAGGCGTGCACCACCATGCCCGGCTCTGTTCAGCTTTTTAAAAAAATTATTTTTATTTTATGTGTATGTGTGTATTGCCTGCATGTAGATAAGTGCACTCATGTCGTGCAATGCCCGCAGAGGCCAGAAGAGGCTGTCGGATCCCCTGGGACTGAAGTTACAGACCGTTATTAGCTGCCATGTGGGTACTGGGATTCAAACCCGGGTCTTCTCCAAGAACAACCAGTGTTCTTAACCTCTGAGCCATCTCTCCAGCCCGTTCAGCTTTTTTAAATGGGAAGGGAGAATAGGATCTTACTGTGTCACATAGGCTAGCCTTGAACTTGTGGTCCTTCCAGCTCAGCCTCCCAGTGCTGAGCTTACAGCTGTGTACCTACCTCAGCATCAGGCCTGTTTAACTTTCTGAGGACCAGCTATATTGTTTCCCCAAATGTCCAGCTCTTGCATTTTAATGAAAACTTATGACTATGTCTCCCCAGAGGCAAGTGAGCAGCAGGGATCTTTGTCACACTGGGCAGCAGTTCTCCATGTGAGCAGCCCACTTACAGCTGACTGCAGAGGACACCAAAGATGCATCGGAGGGAAGAGCCACGAGGCAGATGGAAAGATCTAGGCTCTAAATGAAGGCTGTCCACCAGAAATGCTGGTGAGGATGTAGGGAGAAGAGAACCATTATCCACAGCTGGTGGGAGTGAGTGCAAACTGGTGCACTCACTGTGGAAATCGTGTGCTAGTTCCTCAGAAAGCTAAGAATAATAGATCTACCACATGATCGATGCCATTCTTGGGCATATACCCAAAGGACTCTATATCTTAGTACAGAGATACCTGCTTATCTATGTTCATTGCTGCTCTATTCACAATAGCCAGGAGGGAGATGGAGAGATGACGCAGTGGTTAAGAGCACTGACTGCTCTTGCAGAGAACCTGGGTTCAGTTCCCAGCATCCACATAGGGGCTAACAACCATTTGTAACTCCAGTTCCAGGGGCTCCAATGCCCTCTTCTGGCTTCCATGGGCAATGCACAACATGGGTGCACTTACATACATGCAGGCAAAACACTCATACACAGGTCCTCTGCAAGAGCAGACAGTGCTCTTAACCTCTGAGCCATCTCTCCAGCCTAAGGTTCCAGTTTTATCTATCCTAACTACTGTCAACTAATGCATCACCAAGGCTACCTATTTTAACTCCCACCTTCCTGGTAGAGTTCAGCACAGAGTTCCTCTCACAAAACTCAGTTCACCTGTGTCTGAAAACCATATTTCTCACGTCCCCTCCAGGAAGAATTTGTGAGTGGCAGCAAGCCAAAATGCCCCAACCAACTGAAGCATGGTTAGTCAGAAGGCTTTGAGACTTCGTGACCTTTAGAGACAGAATATAGTGTGACAGTGAAGCATCTTGCTAGCTGCTAAGGACACGACTGAGGGGACGTGTGTCCCTGGGGTGCTGCAGAAATAGAAGCAGAGGATGTTTCTTTTTTTTTTTTCTTTCAAGATAGATCTATATAGCCCAGGTTGGCCTTAAATTATCCATGTAGCTAAATATGACCTTGAACTTCAAATCCTCCTATCTCTACCCCTCAAATTCTGGGATTACACATGTGTGCCACCATGCCTGGTTTGTGCAGTCCTTGGGATCAAACCCAGTGCTTCGTGCATGGGAGGTAAGTACTGCCAACTAAGCTGCATCTCCAGCCCACCTATTTTGGTTTTCACTGAGCTGCCATCTTTAAATAGGTTGATATTGAAACCTCTAGTTTGCCATGTGCTTGGTATTCATTTCCTGGCAAATGCTGGTCCCCAGACTCCATTTCCTTGGCTCTTCTCTGGATGGGGATCCTGATGTCCAAACACAGGAATACGAAGCAAGTGCTGGCTTCACTTCCCATCCACGTCCATGTATCTCTGCCTTCTGCTTCCTCCTGAGCAAGTTGATCCACCTGCATCAATCTGCCATCTTCTGTGAGCTTCTCCCTGATGGGCTTGTCACCCATACAGCCATCCCAACCCTTGGAGTCTATCCAGATCTTACCTCCCTTTCTCTCATCTGAAATCTTGAGTATGGTCCACACCTACCTGTAACCTGGAATTTATTGCCAGGTTGCTGGCTCCCTTTGCAGCACATGTCTAAATCAACTCCTGGATGTCTAGACCACCACCTCAGGGCAGATGCACTGGGTCAAAACCTGGTTCCACTGTGTGGTGCCTTGTGATCTCAAACAAGCTATTTCACCTCCCTGAACCTAAGTCTCCTTACCTATAAAATGGGTGGAACAGTAATGCTCACCTTGGCATTGTGTCTGTCCGTTTGTCTGTCTGCATGTATGTTTTTGGTTAGGAGCCTGAGACTCAGTACGAGCCTATAGCTCAGCCCCTTCTCTACCCAGGTGCTGCAGAGGGAGCACAGATAAGCTTACCCAGTGGTTCTGTGGGCCTCAGACTTTCAAGGGACCTAGGATCTCCCTTCAGTGAGAGTCCACCAAACCTGCAATGCCGCCTAGCAGGGAAGTAGGGAGAAAGCACTGGCCTCATTCTATGGAGGGCTTCCTCAGGCATTGCTGCTCAGTGTCCCCCTCCTTGGGCAGGTGGCTGTCTTGGATCCCCTCCTGGTCCCTGATGGCCTTTTGCACTCCCTTACCTGCTATGTTTACTATTCAGCCTCTCCCTCTGGTGAGGGCAGAGACCTGAGCACAAGATGCCAAGCCCTTGGAGGTGGGGGGCACATTTGGTGAGGAGACACCTAACCAAGGGGATGTGTGTGAAGGGTGTTCATCCCCTCCAGCATCTTGAGGGTGGGTCTCCCAGTGCAGCTCTAGCATTCCCTATGGGGGACACTTGGCTGGCTAACCCTTCCAGATGTTACAGATGCTGGTGCCCTGTGGAGTGCAGAAACACTTCGCCTGGACACAAAGGGTGCTGTCCTTTGTCCCATCCCTGCTGTAAGCAGTCTGGTTCCACTCTACCACCCTCCCTGAAGTGTGCCAGCTGAAAGTTACACCCACAGATCTTCAAACTATGGCCTCTTTCCCCTGAAGGCAGCTCTTCCCACCTGAATGTACCATAGGTTCTCACATAATTGGGCTTCAGGGCCCTGCCTGCAGGCCTCCCTGGCTTCTCAATAGCCTTCCCTGCTCAATGGGGCATTGAGATGGGTACATCTAGGGCCTAAGCCCCTGAAGCCTTCCCCCCACAAGGCTTACAAGGGAGTCTTTGACAACCTTTTCCCCCTCACTGGGCTTCAGCCCAATGAGGGGCATAGAACATCCCACACACACCTTGAGGAGGAAAATTAATTGCCCCTCTCCCACGAGGATCTTACAGAGTAACTTTCTGTTCTTATGAGCCTGGGACCCAGGTCACAGGCCAATCTCACTTTATAGGCTGTCCTTAAATGTACCCTTGATCTGATCAAAGCTGCCAGCTCCTAGGCTCTGTCAAGGTCTGTGAGCCCACAGCCTTCGTGAATAGCTGAAAACACGGAGATGGGAACAAAATTATTGCTTCCTCTTTCCTCTCTTTCCTTCTCTAAGACCCTTAGTAGAAGAAGGTATACGTATAGATGGAGTTATTGCATATAACTTCCAGGAAGTAGTTCCTTAAAGAAAGTAGTAGGGATTTTCCTCTTCTTGAGGTTAAGAAGGTATGATAGCAAACTCTAATGCTAATCCCAGAGCTGCACCCTCAGCCCCTTTTTATTTGTTTGCTTAGCATGTGTAAAGCCCAGGGCTATGAACATGTCATAGAAAAGGAAGGAAGGATGGAGGGAAGAACAGAGGGAGGGACACAGCATACTTAAATGGCCAACAGAGACACAGCTCTGGGAACTGGGACATCACCCTCTTCGAGGACTGAGAGAATATCCTCCTGAAAGTCTCCGGGCACACTGCCGGTTACCAGGAGAGTCCTCCTCTGGAAACAGCCAGCAGGGATTGGAGCCCACCATTACCAAAGCCTGTGGCCCAGCATGCAGCTTGTGCACAGGCCCTTGCCCTTACACAGCTCTCCAATCTGTGCTGCTTCTGTTCTTCCAAGCCTGGATGGAGATTAGGACAGACAGACAGAAGGCCCCACACAGACTGCACCAGCATAGCGGTTGGCCACTGATGCCTGCCTGGCACAGACCCTCCACTGAAGTTGGCTTTGGTTCTATGCCTAATGGGCACCACCTGGGTCCCAGGGCCTGCAGCTGGTGTGAATTAGTTCTCACTGAGCCCAAGCTGGAGCTGCACCCTGGCTCCCCTTCCTAGCTACTGGTGTCAGAAGCAGCAGCCAGAAGCAACTCTTGGTTGGGTGTCTTTTACTCCTAATGACCTCCATTGATGACCTCCACTGTGGACCCACCAGGCCCACAGATGTCACCATCATGAGCAACCTGATTCCACAGCAAAGTGATCGGCTGCCAACCTCCATTGTGTGCCCCAAGGGGCTGGTGATGAAGAACAGCTTGAACAAGACAGAGAGGCCAAACATGGTGTTTCTAGCTTCTATCACTAATCGTGTTTCATCTGGAATGATGGGTGGACTGGAATCTGTGGTGCTGTGCAGTATCTATGAGGCAGGCAGATGGGAGAGGCCCCTTCTCAGTTGTCCTAATGGTCTGATCTGGGGCAAGTAACTTAACCTCCCCAAGCTTGGAATGCCCTTTTTAAAAATGGGCTTGATAATCATAGTATTTACTTCATATGTGGAGCAAAAGATTAAGTCTGGGTGTGGTGGTACATGCCTTTAATCCTAATAGGCAGGAGGCAGAGGCAGGCAGATCTCTGTGAGTTCAAGACCAGCCTGGTCTACATAGTGAATTCCAGGCCACCCCAGGCTACATAGTGAAACCCTGTCTCAAAAAAACCAATAAAATATAATCATCATCATTATAATAACAATAATAACATAAATGCGCTAGGGAGATGATTAACAGAACTTCCCACCAAACCTGAGGATCTGAGTTTGATGCCAGGGTCCCATATGGTGGAAGGAGAGAACCAACTCCTGCAAGTTGTCCTCTGACCTCCACATAGAACACAATAAATGAATGTAATTTAAATTTGGTTTATATCCATGTAAGTGCATTTAGGGGATGTTCAATGTGTGTTGGTGGAAACTAATCTTCATTCAGTCCTTCAACAAGTGTTTTTAAGCATATGCCATGTGCTAGAATAAAAGTTGAAACATGCTAACCTTTCTGTATTGTAACATGACATTGTCACCTACTGTTTTAGTCACTGTTACAGTTACTATTATAAAACACCAAAACCAAAAGCAACTTATAGAAGAAATAGCTTATTTGGGCTTCCGATTCCAGAGGGATAAGTCCATCATGTCATGTTGGAAGACATCGTGACAGGAACACATCTTCAACCTCAAACACAGAGCAGAGACAGTCTACTGCGAGTGGGACATGCCTATGAACTCTCAAAGCCCACCCCCCAGTGATGCACTTCCTCCAGCAAGGCCATACCTCCTAAAGATTCCATGACTTCCCCAAACAGCACCACCAACTGGAAACAAGTATTCAAATATTTGAGCCTATGGGGGACATTTTTCATTCAAACCACACTTACACAGGCCATGCATGCACAAAAAAACTTCACGTTTGAAGTTTACAATTTTGTGTTGGGCCAAATTCATATCTGTTCTCCACCTCATGTAGCCCACAGGTCATAGATTGGCCACACCTGTCAGCTAGATGCTGCTCTAGCCTCTGTAAATGCAGCTGGAGGGACTATTGAAGGTCCTCACATCTCCAGACAGTGCAGATAGTACATTTGGTGGGCTTCAAGGCACTGAAGCTGGGCAAAAGATCTCAGACTTGACCTATACTGTCCGTCTAAGTTCTCCCAAGTACACAAACACCCTAGAACATGTGGCTTCAAGCAATACATGCTTCTTCTTTCTCGTGACTCTGTGGATGATCTGTAGTTCTCATGCAATGGGTGAGGCTGGGCTAGGGCTGGTGGGTGGTGGATAGTCTCACACAGAAACCATGGCCTCAATAGAGATTCCTGGACCATCTTGTCACATACTCTCAACCTCCAAGGGGCTGTAATATCTGACCCCAGGTAGCAAAAAGTTCCATAGTAAGGAGGCAGTTTCCCACTCAAAAGCACCGCTAAGCCTCTGTCTGCGTGCATAACAGTTTTGTTTCTCTGGCCCAAGAGCAAGAATGGCTCAGGTCTCGAAAGCCTCTTGTCCTGGCTTGCAGATGGCCTTCTTCTTACTGTGCCTCATATGGCCTGTGGCGCATGTATATGGAAAAAGAGGTAGGGGTGTGTGTGTGTGTGTGTGTGTGTGTGTGTGTGTGTGAAGCCCAGAGGTCAACCTCAGGTGTTGTGCCTCAAGAGGTCATTGCCCTTGGGGTTTTGTTTTGGGTTTTTGAGACAGGGTCTCCCTGAAGCCCTAGCAGGCCTAGAACTTACTATGTAGACCATGTTGGTCTCCATCTCACAGAGATCCTTTTGCCTCTGCCTCCTGAGTTCTGGGATTAAAGGTATGAACCACCATACCTGGCATCCACCTTCTTTTTTTGAGACAGGGGACTCACTAGTTGGGAACTCTCTCACTGGTCTAGACTGGATAGTCAGCCGGTTCCAGGGAGCCACCTGTCTCCACCTGTAAAGTGCTGGGATTATGAGCCTGTACCACCATGCCTGGCGTTTTTTTATATGGGTCCCAGGAATCAAACTCAAGTCCTCATGCATGTACAATAAGCACTTTACCAACTGAGATGTCTCCCCAGGCTACCAATATCTTCCTCTTCTAAGGCTATCAATCCTATTGGCCACCAGTCCTGTCCAAGCAATGCCCCAGTCTTACGACTATGTTTAACCTCATGGTTCCTAAAAGCCCTTTCTTGAAATAAAGTCCTAGTAGGGATTAAGGCTTCAACCTATAAATTTGTGGGGGAAGAGACCACAATTCACTCCATAGAAATCCCTAATTTTTAAATTTTGCATTCTTTTTTTTGATCTTTTTGAAGCAGGGTCTCCCTGTAAGCCCCAGCTGTCCTGGAACTCACTATGTAGACCAAGCTGGCCTTGAACTCACAGAGATCCGCCTGCCTCTGCCTCCTGAGTGCTGGGACTACAGGCGTGTGCCACCATACCTGGCTAAATTTTGCATTCTTAATACATGTGCCTTTATGGCTATATTCCTCACGTATTTCATTAAATGGAAATCTTAAGCAGATATATGTATATATGTTGATAAATAAAGAAAAATTATATTTTGATGTATTTTTATTTCCAAGGCACAATATCCACTAAGTCATTAGTGGCAATGAATGGGAATCCATCTTTTGAGAAATCATCTTAATTCTGGGAGCAAGAGAGCTGTGTCCTCCTAAGATTCCATGCTGGTTAGTTTTAAATGTTAACTTGCCACAACCTAGAATCACCTGAAAGCCTTAACTGAGAAATTGCCTAGAGCAGGTTGGCCTGTGGGCATGTCTGAGGGGGCTGTCTGATTGTTAATTGATGTAGGAAGACCCAGCCCACAGTGGGCAGCGCCATTCCCTAGGCAGGAGCTCCTGCACTATATCAGGCAGAAGCTAGAGGAGAGCAAACAGGCAGCAGGGCGCATCCTGTCTCTGCTGTTGCCTGTGGATGTGATGTGACTAGATGCTTGAGTTCCTGCCTTGATTTAGCCCCAGTGATGGACTATGACCTGGAATTGTGAACCAAACAAACCTTTTCCTTCCTTAGGTTGCTTTTGGTTGGTGGGGGGCGGGGGCTTATCACAATCACAGAAAGGAAGGTGGAGGAGGTGCATTCTCACTGCACTGTGTGCAGACGAAACTCCTGCTGGTCACCCCAGCTCTGCTCACCCTGTTAGTATTGTCTTGACTCCTCAGTTCTTTATAGCATTCTGTTAAAATTCTTCCCGTTTCATAAGCATTTGCTTATTTAAACCTAGATCATGTATTTGTAATCCACTTACCCAAGTGCATGTAGACCATAATACTCAAATTCCCTAAGCACCAATGCAGAGTGGGGGGCACTTACCTTCACTGCCTCTCACTGCAGAACCTTCCAGAATGTGCTTGTGCCATGGGTGACCAAGGCCCCACTTGCCTACCCACTGAAGACACTACTGGTGTCAGTTGGATCATAAATGACTGAGAAAGTGTGATTGCTTTCTTTGTTTTTAGCCTCAAAGTCCCTATATTTTTCCCAACATCCAGTGGATTATGTTGAGCACTCCAGCTGGAGACCGTGGTCTTGCTTTGTCAACAAAAAACATGTGGTTTTACACATACTAAAATGTTAAAAAAAAAAAAAGGCTGGGGAGATGGCTTAATCAGAAAAGTTCTTGCTACAGAGCACCTGAGTTATGCTCCCCAACAACCACATGAAAATCTGGATGTGACAGTGCATACCTGTAGCCTGTCATCCCAACACTGAGGAGGATCTCCGGGATCAGGGGAGGGTAGCTTAAGACAGTTAGAGGTCTCCTATCCCTCAGTTGTAGGGACCAGAAGTCTCAAGTTGAGGTGTCAGTGGACAGTGCTACCTTGGGGGATTTCATGGGAGGATCCTTCCTGCCTTCTGCTGCTGCTCTCCCCCAGAGTCCCTTGCTTCTGATGGGCCCCTTGTGTTGCCTTTTCCCTATCCGTCATCTCCCCTATAGATCCTTTATCAGGACTTGTGACTTTGGGCTCACCCCGGTGGTCCAATATGATCTGATTCTCAAAATCCTCAGTTATGTCTGCAAAGCTCCCATTCCCACACAAGGTCCCCTTCACAGGTTTGAGGGTCACCTCCCAATGCACCGCCCATGTCCCTACTGAGGCTTCATGTGAGAAGTAGGCTCAGCTGGAGAGGAGGGCCCATGGGACCAGCCTGCTGTCCTCTCCCTCAGCATGCAGAGTTTCTTGGCACACCACAAGGCTTCTCTGAGATGGACCATTGCATCTTCGTCACACCTCACAGAAACACACATTTCCAGAGAAAAAGGGAGCACGTGTGATCTCCAAAGAACGCTCAAAGAACCTTTCTAGCCCTTCTCCTTGTCTTCCACCACCAGGCCAAGCGCCTCTCACCTCCTGGGCTCCTTCATAGTATCCTCAATACCAGCCTGCATTCTGTAATGGACAAATTTGCTTGGCAGAGGAAATTTCAAGACATGGTAGTATTCAACAGAAAGATATTAAAAATGTGAAATTTAAGAAGGCAAGTTGTATGAACACATTGAATACATTTAGAATTGCCAACAAGGAAGGTAGAGATGACAAAGTATCTGTCATTGTTCAAGAGAAACCTTATTTTTATCACCTAGACAATAGGAAGAGGGCCCTGAAGGCAACATCCATGTAAAGGTGCCATCATTTGAAAACAGAGCCTAAACTGAAACAGAGACTGCCACTGCCCTGTTCCTCAAAGGTAGCTGCTTGGAGAAGTATTTCCACAGGGTCAGCACATGATGTTGATGTAGCTGGGGTGGGGGAGGTGTCAGGATCCATCCTGGTGGTAGCATCATCCATGTGGTACTAATTTTACAGGTGTGATATATGCAAGATTTCAGGGGTCATGGAGTCTTGTGCCATGGTTCCAGAGAGCTGCTTAGGCCAGGAATTAAGTGGCAGTGTTGGAATCCCTGCAAAGAGGCCCTGAGAGGTCACTGCATGAGGCTGCACAGGTGAAGCAGGAGTGACCTCAGGACATTAGAGATGCCAGGACCACGGAAAAGCTGCCAAGGAAAGCTTCAGGCACAGAATGGAGCTGGAAGGTGGGGCTGCCCAAGCCCTTTGGAGTTCAGATGGTTCCATCACAAGTCCTAGATGCCAGACATGGAACTATAGGACTTGGCGTCTGCTGAGTTCCAGTCTTGTTTTGGCCTGATTTTTCCTTGATACACCTCATCTGTCCCTTTTGGGATGGAAATGTTTACTTTATGCATTGTATATTAGAAGTATGTAACTTGGATATTTTTGTTGTTGCTTTATTTTGTTTGCTTTCATAAGGGCTCACAGTTAAGAGATTGCCTGGAGACTCAGAAGAGACTTTGGACTTTTTAAAAAATTATTTTTATGAGCACAAAAAAGTCATTAAAAAACAAACAAACAAAAAGTCTCATGTTGAAATATCTCTCTCAAAATGAGATATTTAAAAAATATTTTATTATTTTTATTTTATGTATATAAGTGTATTGCCTGCAGGAAGGTGGGTGCATCCATGTCGTGTAGTGCCCATGGCTGTCAGAAGAGGATGTCAGATCCCCTGGAACTGGAGTTAGGGACGGACAGTTGTTAGCCATGTGGGTACTGGGAACTGAACCCAGATCCTCTGTAAGAGCAGCCAGTGCTCTTAACCACTGAGCTATCTCTCCAGCCCATAGACTTTGAACTTTTAAACAGTTGAAACTGTTAAACACTGAAAATTTTTGAAGCTGGACTAAATACATTTCACATTATGAGTTGCCCATGAACCTAAGGGGACAAAGAGTGGAAGGTTATGACCTAAAACTGATATGTTTGAGTGTCAAATTGACAGTGGGTGTCCTTGCAATGGTTTATATGGTTGTCAGGGTCTAGCATCACCTAGGAAAGGAGTCTCTGGGCATGCCAGAGGGATTTTCTTGATTAGGTTCATTGATATAGGAAGACATACCCTAATGTGGGCAGCACCATTTCATGGCTGGGTCCTGGACCAAATGAAAAAGAGAAGGAGAACAAAGTAATGCCATTCATCGCTCTGCTTCCTGACGGCAGATGCAAGATGGCCAGCTGCCTTGAGCTCCTGACACCACGGCATCTCTGCCATGATGGACTGCACCCTTAACCATGAGCCAAAATGAAGCCCTTTCTCCCTTAATTTGCTTTTGTCAGGGTGTTTTATCACAGCAACAGGAAAAGTAAGACATACACACTCAGAAAAATCAAAGAGAGAAAGAAGGGAAGAAAGAAAGGGAGGGAAGGAGGGAGGGAGGGAGGGAGGGAGGGAGGGAGGGAATGTTTTGAAATCTATTCACTCCTGAGATTTGATATGAGGGCTCCACCACGGCCTTGTCTGGGTGACTCTGAGATGTCCTCTCCAGTGATATAGGAACCCACCTGAGGACGGCTCCAGAACCTTGGATTGATCCCCAAACATAGGAAGAATATCAACAACTACAAAGCCCCTCGGTAAGGATCCAATCTCCCAAACAGGTCTGTTGCCCTGGAAGTGGCCTCAGTGGCCTGGGTGAGCTGGTCTGTCTTAGAGAACAGCAGCTGAACTACTAAAAGCAAATTTAGGGGCGGGGAGATGGCTCAGCAGCTGAAGCACCTGCCACAAGAAAGGACTGGAGTTCAGATCACAGAACCCACATGAAGGCAGAGACAGGGGATTCCAGAGCAAGCTGACGGGCAAGACTAACAACGTCGGGCCAGCTCTGGGTTCGATTGAGACACCCTGCCTCAGTGAATAAGGTGGAAGGGTGATGGAGGATGATTCCTTACATCAACCTCGGGCCATGCACCCATGTTCATGTGTATACCCATACACATGAAAACATACATATACACACAAGTACCATAAAAATAAATGGAAAAAGGAGCAAATTTAATCCTCAAGATTTAATCCTTAAGGCTCTTTTTCCAGCACATTGTGCATCTTGCTGTATGTGGCATTCAGCACTTCTAGTAAACACTGTCACTGGATGTCACATGAACTTGCTGATCGTGCAGGTAGCCTGTTATCCTGCCCATTCCATGAGCTCATTAGAAAAACTCAAGCCAAGCTAGTACTGATTTTGCTAGAGCATGCTTTCAGTAAGATAGTAAATGAGACCCAAGGTGTTACAAAAGATAACAGAACTGCAGGCTGCCCTGCAGATCTGCCTAGCTTTCTTCTGCCTCAGCCCCTCTCTGGCCCTCCTGTCCCCTAGAGCATCTGCCTCCTGCCACCCACCTGGAAAACTGCTCACCCTCCAGCAGAGTAAAATTCAAGTATCAATTTCTCTGAAGACCCTGCCTTGGACCTTGCAAAATGGACCGTGGCTGATGCTGCATCAGCCTGACGGGACCCAGCTCTGTCCTCAGGGAGCTAGGTGACAGAGGCCAAGAAGCTCGGCTTTCTCGGCCAACTTTCAGCTTTCTCCTCACCTGAAAAAACGGATTCAAACTATGGCTTAGGGTTGTCTTGCCTCAGGTTTGTGCTGAGGTGAAACAGAGCCTGTGAGAAAGGCCCTGGCATAGAGCGGGAACCTCAGTCCAAGTGGGCTGGAGTCCGTGGCCCCTTGCATGGAACAATGGGGGAGATGGCTTAGTTGGTAAAAAAAATCTTGCTGCTCAAGCATGAGGGCCTGAGTCTGGATCCCCAGTATGACCATAAAGGCTGGGCACGGGGAGGAGTGTGCACCTGTAACCCCAGCACTGGGAATCCGGCAGAGACAGAGATCCTTGGGGCTTACTGTCTGGCCAGTCTAGCTGAATTAACTAGCAAGTTCTAGGTTTAGTCAGAGACTTTGTCTCAAAAAATAAGGCATGGGGGCTGGAGAGATGGCCCAGAAGTTAAGAACACTGGGTGTTCTTGTAGAAGACCCGGGTTCGAGTCCCAGCACCCACATGACAGCTAACAACTGTCCGTAACTCCAGTCCCAGGGGATCTGACAGCCTCTTCTGACCTCCTCTGGCATTGCACGACATGTGTGCACTTACCTACATGCAGGTAATACATGCATACACATAAAATAAAAATAAATAAAATTTTTAAAAAAGACAAAAACACATTGAGTTCATATATGAAATTACCAAAAAATGAATTGTTTTACAGTATAAGATGTACGACCGTTTAGGAAGATATATGATATCAACTTCTGACCTACACACATGTACCTGCACCTACATATATATTCATCCCCCCCTAAAAAATATGAAGGGGCTGGAGAGATGACTCCGGTTAAGAGCACTGACTGCTCTTGCAGAGGACCTGGGTCCAATTCCCAGCACCTACATGGTGGCTACGAACCGTCCTTAACTCCAGTTCCAGGGAAATCCAACGCCCTCTTCTGACCTCCATGGCATTGCATGATACAGGTACACTCACATACATGCAGGCAATACACTCATATACATAAAATAAAAATAATAAAGTATTTTTTTAAAAAATGGAAAAAGACAGCCAGGCATGATGGCACACACCTTTAATCCCAGCACTCGGGAGGCAGAGACAAGTGGATCTCTGTGAGTTCAAGGCCAGCCTAGTCTACATAGTGAGTTCCAGGACAGCTGGGGCTACAGGGAGACCCTGTCTCAAAAAGACCAAAAAAAAAAAAAAATGGAGAAAGACAAAACAGAACAAATAGAATCTTTAAGAAGTTTCCTTATCCAACACATGGAGCATCTTGCCATATGTAGCATTTAGCATTCAGCACCTCTAAGAAACAGTCATTGAATATCATGTGAACTTGCTGACATACACATGAAGATATATACCATACACACACATATACACCACACACACACACACACACACACACACACACACACAGCTTCCAGCCAGGGGGGCTGCAGGACAGCTCCCCTCAAATGTAAACAAAGCAGCACTGGGAACAGTCAGAGCACAGGTTCTCTGTCCAAAGATCTGGCGGTGCCCGAGAGGTCTGTGTATTCCTTCTAGGTTCCAGGATGTGTGCGAACCACTGACCGACTGGAGGTCCTCATTAGAAATACCAAGACTCGAGACACTGCCCTCCTGCCTGGTCAACAGGAAAAAGGCATAGAGCCTGAGAGAGGCTTCTCCCCACCCAGAGGCCCAGGAAACTGCTGGGAAAAGCAATCCAGAAAGCTCTGCATGGTGGTGTTGAATGGGAGATTCATTCACTGCTTAAAGCAGCTGCCAATCAGAAACAACCACATGAGGTTTCCCTGTCAGTGATAAATATGTTGCCTCTACCTCAAGAGCCAACATTCCAGTTGCTGACCAAGAGAAGCGATCTTCCTGAGTCCTTTGAGATGAAAGAACAGGATGTCAAGGGCAAAGGCTTTCAGTTTAGCAGAAGGAGCCATGATCAAGACTTCTAGGAAGCTAAGGAGGGTTCAGGGACAGTCACTTTTCTTCCAACATAAGGTCACAAGCAGATTGTCCACACTAGGGAAATAGGCAATTCATTCCTCTTCAGGGGACACTGGCTAATGTGGGCATCTGAAATGGGTCCTGCAGGTTTCCCAGGGTGTCTTAGTTTGTTTCTTCATTGCTGTGACAAAACGCTCTGACATCTCCCAGGTCACAGTTCATCCGGGAGCCCAAGGTGGGAACTCAGGGCAAGAACCTAGAAGCAGGAGCTGGAGCACAGGCCATGGAAGAACGCTGCTTACTGGCTTGCTCCCCTGGCCCCAGCTCAGCCTGCTTTCTTATGCAACACAGGCCCACCTGCCCAGGGATGGCACCACCCACAGTGGGCTGGGCCCTCCCACATCGCTCATCAAGAAAATGCCCCTCAGACATGGCCACAGGCCAGTCCAATAGAGGAAATTCCCCAACTGAGGCTCCCTCAACCCAGGTGTGTCAAGTTGACACTAAAGCTATCCAGCACACAGGGGTACCCCAGAGTTATTTTATGACTAAAGGACATTCTGTTCTGTTGAAGCACAGAGGGGCTGCCCCAAAACAATCCTATCCCCTAAGCGCCACTGCTTTCCCCCTCATCAGATCCTTTCTGCCACTGGGCTCCTACCAAAGCTGGGACCATGTCCCCAGGTCCACATAGAAAGGGACCAGTGATGGAAAAGCACTGTTCACGGAGAGGAACAGAACCTGCCAGAACTCACCAGCTCCTCAGTGTGATCCCATTGAGATGACTGGGTTCTATCCTAAGACTGGTACTTGGTAAACTTCTGGAACCACAGCCCTAGTAGGTGGTTGCCCATCAAGTTCAGGAAATGGAAACAAATTAGTCACTGGATGTCACTTATGCCCAAAGGGCCAGAGGAGCCCAGAGGGACAGGTAGGTGGAAAAGGCATGTCAGGTCTCCTGCAACATCTACTTGAAATTCTTGCCATTTCCTACCCTCAGAGCAAAGCATTTTTGTGCTCTGTGTTGGAGATAAGGCAAATGAAACACAGAGCTGGTGTCCTCTGAGAGCTGATGATTTAGTAAGAGCTACCAACAACTAGGACACAAGGCGCAGAGTAGCTCTTGCTCTAGTGAGAAGGATTGCTGACAGAGGAGAGTGTGAATCCTGGTTGTGCCCATCATAATTTCATGGTCTTCCATTCTTGGCTTTCCTAGGGATACTGCACTAGAAAACCAAAAATAGTGTATGCAGGCAGTCTTCCGCTTTCATAAATATGGAATGTGTATAAAGTTAACTAGAGCCAGAAACTTACAAATCCTAAGTGGCTGTTCCAGCCCAGGCAGCTCTGCATTGTTGGGCAGGTTGCACACTGTAAGGGCATGTGGTCAAGGATTTAGCAGGGACTGAAACTCAGCTGTGTACTTTATATTTATTTTTATTTTATTTGTAGCTTATGTGTATAGGTTTTGCCTGCGTGCATGTAAGTGCACTACAGACAAGCAGTGCCTGCAGAGGCCAGAAGAGGGCATTGGATCCCTCGGAACTGGAGTTAAGAACAGGTGTTAGTGGCCATGTGGGTGCTTGGAACCAAACTGGAGTCCTCTGCAAGAACAGCCAGTGCTCTTACCACTAAGCCACTTCTTCAGCCCAGTACAAGATTATATTTACCCAGAAAAAAAAAGAATTCCTTTTTCTAATTTGCACAAGGCAACTTTCAGTTGGTAGTGGTCTTGAATCTGAGAAGTCAAAAGTATTTTCTATCAATGGTTAGGGCATAGTTCAGCTCATAGAGCATTTGCCTACATACATAAAACCCTCAGTTCAATTCCCAGCACTACATAAACCAGATGTGGTGGTCCTTGCCTATAATCATAGCACTTGGGAGGTGGAAGCAGGAGGCTTGTAAACTCAGGGTCATCCTCAGCTACACAGAGTGTTCAAGGCCAGTCTGAACTACATGGACTATAAGACCCTGTCTTTTAAAACAAGTATTTTACAACCAATATATTTTCTTTCATGCTGTGTGTGTGTGTGTGTGTGTGTGCGCGTGTGTGTGTTTGTGTTTTCCTTTACCATCAAGTCTATTGTAGAACCACTTAAGCCGAAGAGCATCCAACTGAGCCAAAGACTGGCCATTGAACTCTGTCCTGGAAGCAGGTATACTAAACTCAGAGACACTATTCTCTTTAGCTCTAATATTAGCACTTTCTTTTTTTCCCTACTTGTTTTTTGTGAAGCAATATGGGGAAAAATACAATGAAGTTTTAATGCAGGTGTACACAGGCTGCTGAGCAGAGCTGGCAGGCAGCACCACCTTGGGGCAGCTCAAGTTACTGTTTTCAGTATCTGGCACATGAAGATCCAGGTTTGTCCTAAGAAGGCATAGTAGGGATGTCCATGCATAACATCAGTGGAAGAAGCTCTAACACTCAATGAACAAGGTGGTGCTGTGGTTTACATGTGTTCCCTAATGATCCAAGTGTCCAAGGTTTGGTCATCAGCCCGTGGTGATAAACCTTTAAGAGGCAGGGCCAAGTGGGAGTTCCTTAGGTTATTGAAGTGTACCCTGAAGAGGACAGGGGGACCCCAGCCTTTCCTTTTTCTTTCATGGTCCTTGCCTAGCCATGAAGTGAATGACTTTGCTCCACCACACACCCTTGCTGTGACACCTTGCCTCATCACAGGCCCAAAACAACCAAGCCCACTGATCATGGACTGGAACCTCTGAACCTGTGAGCCAAACAAAACCTTTCTTCTTTATAAGTTGATTATGTCGGTGTTGTTACAGTGACAGAAAGTTGGTATATCAGTGACTTTTCTCATTGCTGTGACCAAATACCTGACAAGAAGCAACTTATAGGTTTGTTTTGGTTCACCATTTAGGGGGATACAATCCATTATTATGGGAAAGGCATGGAGGCAGGGTGGGAAATGGCTGCTCATGTTGCATCTGCAGTCAGGAAGCAGAGAGTGGGTAGGAAATCAGAACTTACTAGAACACTTCAAGACCACTCTCCCAGTGACCCACTTCCTAAAGGTTTCACAACCTTCCAAAACAGCATCGCCAGCTGGAGACTAAGTGTTCAAATGAATGAGCCTATGAGGGCCTTTCCTATTCAAAGTACAACATCCAGCTAACACTAAGTGGGTAGGCTGCTGCTGCTGATGCCGAGAGTTCTGGCAGATCCCACTGCAGGGTACAGACTTGGATGCTTGCTTCCCTGTTTGAGTGTTCAGAGAGGCCCGGGGTTCCCTGGCCTCCTCTTTCTTTGCTCACTGTGTCTCTCGGCCTCTTTGGATTTCTTGGAAGCAGCTTTACTCATTTGAGCTGACTCCACAGGATCTTTCTTTTGCTGAGGGCTGGTGCTACCCCATCCTTTCCCTCAACCCCACCAGCGAAGGTGGCTTCTGTCATTCTCAGAAGCCCTTGACTCCCTCACTCCCTCCTTCCCCTTGACTTTGACACCTCTGGCTTCAGCCTTCAATTCCTCTAGTCAGCCTCTGCCCACCCCCACCTAGGGATGGGACCCAGCCCATGAAACACACACCCCTTTTCCTAGGGCCTTGCCTTGTTCAAGTATACGAGAACTTAAATTGTGGAATTCACAAGAGGTTCAAACAAATTTCATGCCCAGGAGTCACACCTAGGTCATCAGTAAGCTGTCTTCCTGGAGCAGCTCAGGGTACAGGGGAGGAAGGTACCCACTGCCCCCCGCCGAGACTCCTTGGCTCAGGAGCTCTGACCACAGAGATCTTTGTGGAGGGAACTTTGTCCTGTTCCCTCCTCCTTCTCTTCCTCTTCCTCTTCCTCCTCCTCCTCCTTGTTCAAAACTGGTGACAGATGGTCAGATAGACATTAGTGACAGCAACAAGCCATAGTCAGAAGGTTGGAGCCAGGCAGCAAGTGCTGGGGCTGGGGAAGGGGTCCATTAAAAGGCTGGGCACCTCACCTCACATCCATGGGAATTGTGACAGAGGGACAGGAAAGGCACAGTACAGATTGTGGTGCCCATCCACCACCAGGCTTTGGTGGTCCTGGTCCCCAGGAGTGAGCAGGCAGGAAAAGGCAAGGAGCCTTCAAGGCAGCCACATCCATGAGAGAATCCAGGTAGGGACTCCCCCCGACCCCCAGGGCCTGACCTGCTCTTGGCCTCCACAGTGGCCACATTTACCCCCCCTTGTCAGCCCCAACTTGTATCTCTATGTCACACCTCCTGCCAGGTGATAGTCATCACCTATCTTCCAAAGCAGGCAGCCACTGGTCACTGGAAGGCAGGAAGCTGGCAGAATGGGTACAGGTGGCCACCACTGCAGGCAAAGGCCAGTGTGGCAAGCTTGGATAACTCTCAGTACCGAAGTTCAGGAACAACAGCACCAAACACAGGAGCCAATGAGAGCCACTGCTATGTGGGACCTGGGCTCCCCAGAGCTTGTCCTGTGGCCAGCCTCTCCACCTGGAGGGGTGGGTCACAAATATGAATCTGAACCAAGTGGTAGGGACACACGGCTCCCAGCCCTAGGGGGCAGAGCTCAGGCACAGTAACCCCTTCTGCAGCACAGGGTCCTTACCTCTCCCTCAGGGGGAGGAGTCAGAAAGAGGACGAGGTGGAACCTCACAACCTTATCACTTCCTCCTGTGTCCTTCCTGCCTTGCCTTGGGCCAGCTGGGGAGGTTGGGCATGTCTGGTGTCATGCCTCAGGCTGGGAACAAGGAGAAGATGGGCCATGATCTCTCAGTATGAAGTGAGTGGTAGGGAGAAAACAGCAGTTAGAAGAAGAGACACAAAAGCCTGGGGAAGCCCTGGAGGGAAGGAGCAGAGCAGCCAGGGAAGGATGGGTTTCACAGCAGGTGCATGGACACATCAGGACTGCTCACATGCTCCCAGTAGGCTGTGTGCACCAGTCAAGTTCATGGAGGATAGAGATGGCCACACATGACGTCATTCATACAAGTAGATCTGCTCTAGCCCAGGACTGTTCCCAGCCCATAGTGAGTATCTCAGAACAGTGACCAAAAAGGAGAGCACTGCCCCAGGAGTCCAGGAAAAAGAGCACTGCCCCAGAAGTTCCAGGGAAGCGCATGGTCCCAGAAGTTCAGGGGAAGCGCATTGTCCCAGAAGTTCAGGGGAAGAGCAGTGTCTCAGGAGTCTTTGTCAGATGGCACAGTTGAAGTTGGGCTTCTGTGTGGCTCTAGACAAATTACTTCATCTCTCCTAAGCCTTGGAGTTTTCATTTGTAAAAATGGGATGTGAAACTCCCAAGGTGTTATGGTAGCTGACGGAACACCTGTTGAATGCTCCATCCGGAACTTGGTACATAAGTTTTAATGGTTTGTAACTAATTGCCATCATTGAAAAATTCCAAGTGGGACCCAAAAGCTTGACTCCTGAGTTTCAAGTGTGCAGGGACACGAGCAGGCTCTGAGTGTATGTGTTCTTGTGTAACCACTCCCTGACATCACAGCACACAGGTAGTCACGGATATTATGAGGATTTTCCTTCCCAAACCCTGAGGGACAGCAGCATCACTATGTCCCTGGGGTTCTTTGTGCTGCTGTGGTCCTGGGGCAGATGGGAGGTGCCATCTGTACCTCTTCTCATCTGTTATCTAAGCACAGATCCCTGTGCCCTCTGCAGTCCCAGCACCTGAGCCTACCTGCTGACAGTCAGTGTCTTCACACCTCTAGTGATGCCAGCTGCAAGGCTGGGACAGGTCCTGCAGCTCAGTCTAAGGCTACATGGCCAACTCACTCCAAAGCTCACGAACTTTCCCAGCCTTGAGTTGGTCCAGCTAGAAGGACAAGATTTCTGCCTCAGTTTCCCTACATGCCACTCTATTCATAGCTCCAGAGACGTTGAGCCTAACTCAAATTTCCCATGTCTATCTCCATAGATGTGACCCCAGGATACTGCCTATGTCATCTGACCTTCCAACTTCCAGCATCCACAGCACATGGTGGATCGTCACAGGGGCATTTCAGGTGGCCTTGCCAGGACTACACCTGCCACTTCCCCTCCTTCCAATCCCTAGCCTGTTGCCTGGCATGACTATGATCTGCTGTCCTCTCTCTCCCTTGAGCTTGTCTCCTTTCTCCTTTTCTCTCCCTGTCCTCTTTCAGGCACTGTATGCTGTGGCTCAGAGGCTGGACAAAGCAGCCATTGCTTATGAAGGGCAGAGAGGAGTCAAAAGAGAGCAGAGGGGGACTCCCTAAGCCACATTCACCCTTCCATCCCCCCCCTCGCCGTTCTATACTCCTAGTTTGAGCCCTGCGCCACTCCTAGTCTTGGGGCCCCAGACACCTGGGGAACCAATACTGCTTCCTGACCCTTCTCACCCAGAGCAACCCAGTCCCTTTCTTGGGCTACAGGAGCACCACTTCTGGTCCTGGCCCTGCCCTCA
>NW_008332149.1:5001443-5043179 GCF_000622305.1 Nannospalax galili | reverse complement strand
AAAAATTCTTAGAGGTGTTTTGGTAGCCCCTTCTATACATAACCCTGAAATAAATATTTTCATGGAGATCAACCAAAAAAAACAAAAAAAAAAAAAAAAAAACAAAAAAAAAAAAAAAAAAAAAAAAAAAAAAAAAAAAGAGAGCAGAGATGAGAAAGGCCCTGGGTCCCTCTGTTGAGGAGCTGTGTGAGGCCCAGTGCCAGTACAAACACAAACACGACCATAGACAGAAAGAGCCCCTGTGGGGGCTGGAGAGATGGCTCAGTGGTTGAGAGCATGTAGTACTTTTCCAAAGGACTGAGTTTGGTTCCAGCACCCTCACAACTGCCTATAACTCCAGCTCCAGGAGTGCATTAGTTACTTTTTCTGTTGCTGCAATAAAACAACCTTAATCTAAAGTGACCTATGGAGAAAAGAGTTTATTATCTCACAGTTCCAGAGAGATGAAAGTCCATTGTGGTGAGGAGGTGTGACAGCAAGCCACAGGCATGGCAGCCAGAGCCAGAAGCTGAGAGGTCACATCTTCAACCACAAATACAAAGCAGCGAGCAAACTGGAAGTAGGACAAGGCTGTGAACTGTCAAAGCCCACCCCTAGTGACGTACTTCCTCCAGCAAGGCTGTGTCTGCTAAACCTCTCCAAACAGAGCCACTAACTTGGGCACCAAGTGTTCATACACTTGAGCCTATGGAGGACAGGTCTCATTCAAAACACTGCAAGGGGATCCAAGGTCTCAGGGATCCCTAGGCACCCACAGGCACCTGTACCCACACGCACACACACACACACACACACACACACACACACACACCTGAAAATAAAATAAATCTTTTGAAAAAAGAGTGTCTGGGGCTGTAGAGATGGCTCAGTAGTTAAGAGCACTGGATGCTCTTGCAGTGGACCTGGATTGTGCTCCCAGCACTCACATGATGGCTAACAAACCATCTGTAACTACAGTTTCAGGGGATCTAGCATCCTTTTCTAGCCTCCATGAGCATTGCACACACAAGTGTGCTTAGATACATGCAGGCAAAACACCCATACACATAAAATAAAAAATACATTTTAGAAATATTTTAAAAGCGTACCTGTGAATTCAGTAGCCAAGCTCTGGGTAGTTTGGGGTCAAATAACCTCGGGTGACACTTGAATGACTGAGTGTCATCTAGGTTTCCTTATCTGAAGAATAGTAGTAAGGAAAGAGTCTCAATAAGAATTAATAAGAGCTAGGCAGGGTGACACACAGCTATAATCTCAGCACTCAGAAGGTAGAGCCAGGAGGAGCAGAAGAAGTTCAAGACCAACCTCCAGTACATAGGGAGGTTCAAGGCCAGAAGGGGCTGTGTAAGATTCCGTCTAAAACAAACTAAAACCAAAACCAAACAAACCCCAATACCGAAAACAAAGACAAAGGATTCAGACACAGCTGAGGGTGTAGCTCAGTGGTAGAGCACTTGCCTGGGTGTACATTCCTCGGTAATAGTGGGCTGAAGGCAAAGCCCAGGGAAGGTGAGACACATGGGCAAGCGCCCACAGAAGCCCAGGTCTACACTGCTCAGACTGAGGTTAGAGGCTGGCTTCCAGCGTTTCTTCTTCACAGTGCTGGGCCACAGGGTAAACAGTAGGGCGGAGTTCTGGAATGATCAGCCTGGCTCTGTGAATGGCTGTTTGCCATGGCAACAAGCACTGAGCCTGCTCTGTTGGGCGCCTGCTCCCCAGGGACACCTCAGAGCTCTTTTCTTTATTGCAGGAGCAGGCTGCTCTCAGGATGCCATCTGGGGGCCTGGGCTGGTGGAAAGCCCTGCACTCCCCTCTGCCCCCTCAGAGACTGCCCTTTCTCCAGCCTGACTTTCCTTTTTCCAGGGGTCTTAGATCAGCAGATAGTGGATATGGAAAAGCAGGCTGAGTCCAGGACCTGGCCAGAACAGCCTCTCAGATTCCCCAGCCTCTGCATCCACCAGCAGAAGGCAACAAGTCGGAGAATGCTGTTTCCGTTCCTTGCTGAGCCAAGCATCACTTCTATGCAAGGCTCATAGGGCTATTCATCCCCGTGATCCTGCCATCCTGCTGAGACAAAAGTGCATATTACGCCCCTAAAAGGAGCGAAGGCTGCGCCAGGTCGCCCCCTGGCGGCAGCTGTGGAGCCCAGTGCGGTGTGGCCCCTGGAATCCGAACCTCTTGGCTCCTGGAATTTCTTCTAATGCCACCCCTCACTGGTCATGTGGATCTAACGTTACCACTATCACCCCCCCACACACACACATGCTTACGCTCCTCAAATGTCATCCTTTCAGAGTAGCTTGTGACTCTCCCAAATGCCACCCTCTCAAAGTGGCTGTGACTCTCCACCCAGATCCTTTGCAAGAATACAGTACCCAGTTGTCAGCCTATTTGAGGAATGGCCTCCACTAAGGGGAACTCCCCCACCCAGCTCAAGCTGAGAGCCCAGCCCTTTTAGTCCAAGTTGGAACATCTCCATCTTAGTTGATTCTGTCTGCTATATAGCAAAATGCCACAAACATGGGGGTAGGAGGAAGAGACTTATAAACAACTTATAAACAAGGGCAATGTATTTCTTCTAATCTGGAAGCTAGAGAGTAAAGCTCCTCACATTCTGTCAAATGAGGGCCTTCCCACCCTGTGCATGATCATGGGGCTGAAGGGGGTACAGCTGGGTTTCTTTTATGAGGGTGCTAATTCCATTCCACGGGGTTCTGTGCCTATGACTAAATCTCTTCCTAAAGGCCCCTCCTCAAGATTTCAACACAGAAATGGGGGGTTGCCCCTTCAGACCTTGCCTAGTGCTCAAGGCTCAGCACAGCTCCCCTGTTTCCCTCCTGTCCTCCTGCCCTCCAGCCTCTGTTCTTCAAATTAAAGCCTCATAGAAAGACAGCAGAAATGAAGAGGAAACAGGAAGGGAAGAAGTCCTCACCCTGGAATCTGACTGGGAGTCAGAAACTTCAACATAGCTGATAAAACTGAAGTTGCCTATGGAGATAGTGTTGGTTTCCTAAAGACATGGCAAATAAGGTTGTTAAAAATAGCAAAGAGTGCCCAGTGTGGTGGCGCTCACCTTTAATCTCAGCATTTGAAGGGAGAGGTAGGAAGATCTTCTGTGAGTTCAAGGTCAATCAGGGCTACAATAGTGAGTTCCAGGCCATCTGGGGCTGGGAGGGACCCTGTCTCAAAACAACAAAACAAAAAATAAAATAAAAAGCCAGAGCTGGAGAGATGGCTCAGTGGTTAAGAGCACTGGCCGCTCTTACAGAGGACCCAGGTTTGGTTCCCAGCACCTACATAGTGGCTAACAACAATCCATAACTCCAGTTCCAGGGAATCTGACACCCTCTTCTGGTGTCTCTGGGTTTGCCCACATGTGATGCACTTGTGTACATGCAGGCAAAACACATACATGTAAAAAATAATAACTTTTAAAAAATAAAATAAGAATAAAAACCTAATTCTAGTGCAATTCTAGCTCTAAGAAGGCAAAGATAAGCAGGTCCTTGGGGCTCACTGGCCAGTCAGCCTAGCCTACTTGGCTAGTGAGAGACCAAGTCAGTGAGAGACCCTGTCTCAAAAATTGAAAGGAAAGACAGAGAGATGATTGACTAGTTAAGACCACTTACTGCTGTATTATAGGGCCAGAGTTCAGATCCCAGTTCCTATATTGAGCAGCTCATAAACACCTATAATTCCAGCTCCGAGGGATCTGATGCCCCCTTCAGACCTCCACTGGCACCTACACACATGCACACACACATGCACACACACACACACACACACACACACACACAAAATCTCTTTTTAAAAGTATATAATGCCTGAAAAATGACACTTAAAGCTGTTCTCTGACCTCTACATGCATACACACATGTACACACACATACATACACCAAAACACCCTTATAATTTATCTACAAAAGAAATTCTTTAAAGAGGAAATAAAAGAGTTTGTATGTTTTCACTTAATTTTTAAACTTAATTTTAAGCTTTGCTTCCTTCATTGTGAATTATATTCTTCAAGAAATGTAACCTAAAAGGCTACAAAATCAGAGAGAGAGAGAGAGAGAGAGAGAGAGAGAGAGAGAGAGAGGACACAAAGTGACTCCCTCTCTTGAGAAGCCTACAATGATATCTTTGGTATATTTTTCCCTACATGACTTTCTGTTTAAACATTTTATAAACTCACTCACTTTACTTCACTCTGACTCACCCTGCAATTCTTTCCTTCAGCGTACTCAGCAGTACAGCTTTACCAACGTGGAGGTCCCCAGCAGTGGGAAGGAACATCCCCTGACTGTTGGCGGCAGTGCTGGCTCCATCTCCTACTGCACCTGACTAAGTCCCAGAACACAGGGTGGCCTCGCCTAGTGGAGCTGGCTGTTCTAAAAGCTCCACGTTAGATCCTTCTGCACCAGACTGACTAGGTTCTAATCCTAGTTCCACCCTCGTTGGTCAGATAGATATTGAGCAAGTTCATTAACTTTTCTTTGCCTTGACTTTCCCATGTGTACAATGGGTACGGGGTGACTCTCTACCCCAGAAGGCTGTTGTGACAGTTAAATCAGTTAATACTTGTGAAGCTTTCAAATTCTGCCTGGTGTATAATAAATGCTAGAAGTACAAAAACAATTATTATCTTCACCACAACCCCACCCGGTCAAGGGTCCATATAGAACAGTTTTCTCCCATTGACAGCTGTTACTGGGGGCTCCACGCATACATATTTATTCCTGCTTCTCATAATCTGGTAAGCTTATAGGGATTGGCTTTATATTGAGGCTAAAGAGAAAGGGTTCAGGCAAGACTACAGGTCCAAGATCAGAGCTGGGATCTATTGTCACACAGACAAAAGGACAAGGCTTGTTCCACTGGTCAGTCAGTTCAACAGAGCTGTACAGAGCCCTCTGGAGGAGAAAGCTTTAGTTCTCAGTGAGCCCTGAATTTCAGTCTTGACCCTGTCACCACAGGTATGTGTTCACAGTCAAGTTACTTAGTTCCTATGAGTCCCAGTGTCCAACATGGGCATGCCTGTAAAATATCTGACTATAAAATGACTGCTTAATAGTGGTAATGTTCTCACTGCCTGTGTCAGTCAGTTATAACTATATAACAAACACTCCCAAATGCCATGGCTTAAAGCAGCAACATACCTCTTTCACATTTGGCACTGCAGTCTTTTCCTTCACAGGTGAGCTTTGGTGGTTCAGCTGGGACAGCTTGTCTCTGCTTCATAGGGCACTGGATACTGGGAACTGGAATCCTCTGAAGCCTGATACCTGGACCGGAACCCTCACATCAATCTGTGCTCCATTCACTTCTCCACCACTCTGTCACCCTACACAGTGTCTCCACTTAATTTCCTGAGCATGACACCTTCAGAGTTTCTTATTGAAGGTTCAGGGACCCCCAAGGGGGAGAAGCAGGCAGAAGACTGGTTGCCCTCTTATGACCAGTCCAGGGAACTACTCCGTATTTGTTTACTTGAATGCCTGGCCAGTTTCCAGGGAAGGGAACACGGACCCCTCCTCTCATGGGGGAATATCAGCATCACAATTTAGAAAGAAGGTAGATATGGGGACTAGGGGGCCAAATCACCCCTATCTTCCTTAGGTTCATGTCACAGTACCATCTGTACAGTTATGTGACATGCACACAGTTTCATTCTCAAGCGTCAAGCTGTAGTCTGCCCTGTCCCTGCCTGGCTTTCTCATCTGACCCTGCCCCCTTGCTCCCCCACTAGAGCAGGGCAGGGTGGGTCTGGTGGGGGAGAAGATGGCTGGTCCAGAGGGACTGGACTTGTCTATGACCTTGGCCTCTCAAGCACTGTTCTTGAGTCATCAGAGGACCAAGAAGACAGCAATCACAGCCCCCCCAAGCCACATCAAATGTCTGACCTGACCAGCCCTGCCTGGGCTTCAGGGGTTCAGGACAGGCCATAGAAGTCCTAGAGTGTGATCTTCCCAGTCCTTACTCCAGGAAAGGGAAAAGGTTAAAGGTTACCTAGCCTAAAAATGTGTCTGCTGGGATATCTGCACCAAGCAGTTGCCCTCCCAGAACTCCCAGGTAACACCTCATCTGAGCTGGTCCACTCCAGTAAGCAAGCAGCCAGCTACCAGATATTGAGGCAGGTGACAAGGAGTGGAAAGGAAGTATTACTTTCAAGAAATCAAGAATAAAAGCTTGGGCTACGGACGGAGCTCAATTGGTAGAGTGCCTGTCTGGCATGCACAAAGGCCTGGGCTTGATTGCCAGCACCACATAAAACTGAGTGTGATAACCTATGCCTTTAATCCCAGCACTCAGAAGGCAGAGGCAGAAGGATTAGAAATTCAAGGTTATCTTCAGCTATATGAGTTTGAGGCCAGCCTGGTTTATATGCTTCTTTGTCACCAGGCTAAGGCATGGGATGGGTGGGGTCTGTGCCCCACCGTCAGACAGAGGTCACATGAGCACAAAGAAACAGCTATGTACCCTGCAGCAATCAGCAGGAATTCAGGGATGGGACAAACCTGGGCTCAGGGCTGCAGAAATGTAAATTTTGGGAAAGCCTAGGGCTGTGGGAGGGGTCAGAGGTAGTGCTGCCTGGATCTCAAGGGACAAGAAGACCCCGGTAAAACTAGACAAGTGACTTTAGATGTTTGAGCCCATTATGGCAGTCAATGACTATTTCAAAAGATAATAAATAATGGGGCTTGAGAAATGGTTCAGCGGTTAATAGCACTGGCTGCTCTTGCAGAGGATCCAGGTTCTATTTCCAATACCTACATGGCAGCTAACAACCATCCATAAGTCCAGTTCCAGGGGATCCAACCCTCTTCTGACCTCCACAGACATTACATGACACATGCAGGCAATAAACTCATACATATAAAATAAACATAATAAAATATTTTTTCAAAAAATAATAAATTTTAAATATCTGGTTGGCCCATATCCAGACCTGAAGGTCTCCCCATGGCCAGGACACCTTTCTGGCTGACTGGCCCACCTCTCCCCACTGCCCAGTGCCGAGCATTTTCACCCTCTGTTAAGCACCATCTGGCGCTGTTGTTGGGAGCCTGGAGGGCAGCCAGCAGCTGGCACAGACTGAGCGCAGAGATTATGGGCTTATGTGCTGGACCTGGCTCAAGGGACCTTGGCTCGCTCCTGATTTGATGGCTGGGGAAGGTTCCAGCTGCATGGAAAGTGGCCTCCAAAGGCTGACAGATGGACATCTCCAGGAGGGAGCCACAAGGCAGGGCTATGTTATTAAACGCAGCTCTTAGATTTTATCCTCAAGATGCCATCAGCTTGGCAGGACACACCTGTCCCCAGCAGCAGTAGCCCACAGAGGACAGTGGTGTGGAAACTGGAGTGGTGAGACTCCCCTCCCTGACCTCAGAGCCCCCCTTTCTGCTGGACATTGGGCATGTTAGCATACTACACAGAGACCAGGGACCCCATATTGCAGCCTCCCCAGGGAACATGGCCAGGAAGGCAGCCAAGACACGAGCGAGGCCAGGTCCCTCTAGTGGCAGAAGCTGGACTCTGAAAATGACCACACCAGGTACCAAACAGTAATCATTTCAGGCTTTGCAGACAAAAGCCAACATGAGAATTTTGAACAAGTACTTGTATAAATATTGAAAATGTAACCATTTAAAACTCTGAAAAGCCATTCTTATTTCATGAGCCATAGAGACAGCTGGCCACAGTTTGCCAAGCCCTGGATTTCAATCCCCTGGGTCAGGAAACCAGAAAAAGAGACCACCCATTGCCCTCCTGTGAGGCAGAATCCTCACATGTGGGCATCATGAAGGTGTCTGAGGGTGGCTGAGTTTGCACAGCCTAGGCACATCTACCTCTGTCACAATACCTATGTACATTACTAGGCTCATCACTGTGACCAAATTTCTGACCAGAAAGGAGAATTTATATTAGTTCAGTTTCATGGCAGAGAGCACATGTCAGTGGGACCAGCCCCTGTCTATGGCAGGAGCATGCCACACAGGTTGGTCATGTCCCAACAAACCAGGAAGCAGGAACTTGGACTAGAACATGAATGGGGCTACAAACTCAAGATCTGTTCCTTTAGTTCTGTGTCTTCCAGGTGAGACTCATGTCTAGAAGTTTCCCCAGCCTCCTAAAACAGCATAGCAGCTAGGGACCAAGGATCCAGAACCAGAAGCCTGTGGGGGACATTTCACATTCAAACTGTGACAACAGCTTATGTGAGTGCTAGACCTGCCTGAGTGCGTCACTCTCCCCAGCACTGGCCTAGAACAAGAGTCCAGGAGAGGCTCTGACTGTACCAATGTGCCACCCAGTGCCATGCTCAGGCCTTTCCCAACCCAGGACCCCACCTGGTCCCCTAGGCTCCCACACTGTGGCTGTCCTGACATCTCATGGCTTCATTGCCAGCCTCAAAGACTACTTACTGCATCCAACAACGGACTGTAACTCCAGTTCCAGGGGAGCCAGTGGCATCTTCCGGCCTCTGTCTGCACTTGCACATATGTGGTGCACATAAACTCATGCAGGCAAACACACGTATACATATACATTTTTTATAAACCTGAAGGTTGTCACCTGTTCTAGTTTGGATATGAAATGCCTCCCTTCCCAGTCTCATGTGTTAAAAACTTCTTCCCTAAGCCAAGTGTGGTGGCGCATGCCTGTAGTCAGAGGCAGGTGGATCTCTGTGAGTTCAAGGCCAGCCTGGTCTACCTAGTGAGTTCCAGGACAGCTGGGGCTACAGAGAAACCCTGCTTCAAAAAGACAAAAAAAAAAACAAAAACCTTCTTCCCCAACTGTAGTGGGAGATGATGGAAACTTTCGGAGGTGGGCCCAGCTGAAAGTGTGTTACGGGGTATGACTTTGGAGGTTATATGTGGTCCCTGGTCCTTTGCTGTTTCTCTGTTTCTTGTCTGCCCTGAAGTGTAGGAGCCCCTTTATCACACATTTATGCTACCATGATGTTTGACTAAGTACATAGGGCCAGGTAACTAAAACCTGAATCCTTTGAGCTGTGAGTCAGACTAAATCTTCCCTCCTTTATATTGTTTTGGGCACAGCCATAATGAAACTAACTAACACATATCTCACATAACAAGAAGTTCGAGGACAGGAGATTTAAGGTGGGGGTCATAGCTCCATGACATGACTCCTCTGAGAGTCTGTTTTGCCTTCCTGGCTTTAAGATTGCTGTTTCCGGCATTATCCCTCCCCCCAAAAAATCACTTGCATCCCTCCTGGTGAGAGAGTCCTCATCTAAATCAAGTTCCTAAGTCCCATTGACCAGAACTGGGTGACATGCCCAACCATAAAGCAATCTTTGGCAGAAGAGAGACACCTGAGCCAGAGTTCACCCACTGAGTGCACTGTGCATCCTGCCCCATACCGATGCATAGCTAGGGTTCTGCAGGAAGAAGGCTGATGGCAGTGATGTTGCAGTGGAAACCATCTGAGCTGCCAGACCTTTTTGGAATTTTTGCCTTTTAGCTTCTGCATATTTCTAACTAGAGATATTATGCTGTCAAAACAAGTGAGTCATCATGCCCTTCTGACTGAAGCCCGGTAGATTAATGCTTCCTTCCAGATTTCCAGGGAGACACAGATGCATGGACAGGATATGGCAAGGAAATGTTGGGCTGCCCTTGGAGGGGCTGGCTGTCATCATAGCAGGCTGGGAGGCTGTGTTTATGAAGAGGAGCTGGGCTGGGGGTCCCTTGTATAAGGATTTTGTAATTAATGACCTTTATTCATGCCCTCTATGATGGGTACTCTGGTAAGACACAAGAGAAGTAGTCCTTAAAACATTGAGGGGAAAAGCAATTGAATTCTCCAAATACTTCATGCATGGCTCTAACAGGGAGGGGAGACTTCTCCTGGCTCTGTTGAGCATTTAAATGGTTCAGAAGCCATGGCAACAAAATAGGAAATGGGAGGACACCAGCGTTTTGATTACAGCTGAGCCATTAGCTCTGGGCCTCAGGTTCGTCATTTCTAAGATCAGCCTTGGGAGTCAAGGTCAAGATCCTTGCAGCTCTATCTTCTCTACAAGCTTGTGCCACAAATGACAACAGACCCCAGAAGTCTGAAACCAGTAGCCCTATATCTTCTGGTCATTCATTAGACTGATGAAAACAATGTGATAGTGATAATTATGGTGATTGGGTGATGGTAATAATGGTGGTAATGATGGCAAGGACAATGGTGATGATGGTGATGATCATGATGATGGTGATCCACAGTGGTGGTCATGATACTCAACACACTAAGTCCTTGCTATATGCTATGTATTGGTGCACACGGATGATGCCATTTAATTCCCTCAAAAGCTATAAACTTGTTATATTTTTAGAAATGAGATGTGGTCTCATTTATTCCATGCTGCCCTCAAATTCTCTCTGTAGCCAAGTGTGGCAGTTTGAATGAAAATGTCCCCCATAGGCTCCATTTGGACATTTTGTCCCCAGTTGGTGGCGCTGTTTTGGGAGGTCTTAGAAGATGTGGCTACACTGGAGGAAGTGCGTCACTAGGGGTGGGCTTAGAGAGTTCTTAAGTCTTGCTGAATCGTCAGCTGCTCTCCACTTCCTGTGCCTGCTTGAAGGTGTGAGAGCTTAGCTTCCTCTCCTCATCCAGCCACCTCTGCCGCCATGCCTCCCTGCCAAGATGGACTGTGATTCCCCTGGAACCATAAGCTCAGATAAATTCTTCCTTTCATAAGTTGCTTTGGTCAGCGTTTCTATCACAGCAACAGAAAAGTGACTAATACGCCAACGATCACCATGAACTCCTGATCCTCTTACCTCTACCTCCTGAGTGCTAGGATTACAGGTTCGTGCTGCCATACTCATAAACCAGCTAATTTTGTTATCACCATGTAACAAATAAAGCAACTGAGATTTAGGGAGGTCCTTGGGTAAGGTCATTTGTTATGAGCTAAATTGTGTGCCCCTATCCTCTGCTCAATACCCACATGATGAAGCCCTAAAGCCCAATGTGACTAACTTGAGACACAGCCTATGAAGTAAAGGTTAAATGAAGTCCTAAGTGTGTGGCTCCAACCCAATATGATTGATGTAGTTATAAGTGGAAAAGACAAGAGGGGGAAATGCCATGTGTGGTAACAGTAAGATGGTAGCCATCTGAAAGTCAAAGAGAGAGACCTCAGAAGCAACCAATGCTACTCATCCTTGTCTGTGGACATCCAGCGTCCAGAACTGTGAGAAAATACGTGCCTGTTGTTAAATCCACCCAGTCTACAGTATTGTTATGGCAGCCCCAGTTGACTTGCACATACCCAACGGCAGAACGGATACTTGAACCAGACAGTCAGGCTCCAGAGCCAAATTCCTAAGGACCTCATCACCTACACTCCAACCCTTTGCTTACAGGGATGAGAATGGGGTGGGTTCAAGGCATACAGATGGTCGGATCTCATCCCCTTCCCTCTTTCCTTTAAATGATGAGTAACAATCCATTCAGGAGTAGCCAAGATCCATGTTTCAGATGGAATTGGTCCCAGGGAAATATGAGGCAGAACAGTAGGTGGCTAGAACCATCTGGGTGATTTTCAGGGCTGGGTCATGCCTAAAATGACTGCAGGCATGGAAAAGATTTGGACAAGAATGGCCAACATATCACCATCTGCTTCCAGGGAAGAGCTGGATGCTGCTCCAACCAACAGCTCTGGGTTTCAATTCTGCCTTCCCCCAGGTGTGGAGCATTGAACAAGTCACTTCGCCCTCTGAGCCTGTCTCTCCATCTGTCCTATGGAGATGAGCATTTGATTCTGCAGCAGGGCTGTGAGGATGAAAGCAGTTATCCAGGAGAAGCTGCTTCACAGATGGTCTGAATTTGGTACCACTTCACCCCAGGGACCACCTAAGTCCCCTTAGCATCATCAAAGAAAAACCCAGTTACAAATCTCCTGGCAGACATCACCAGCTCTTTCTGGAAGGAGCTCGGTTTAAATTATAGATCACAGCTTCTTGGGTCAGCTGCTATTCTGGATCTCACCCGCCCACTTGCTGGGATCTGGGATGGCTCTCTTTGGAGTGCTGTTCATGGCCTGGGGGGCGGTCTCTACTCCCCTGCAGTGCCTACCTCCTGCCTCAGTTTTCCTTCCCAGAAAGCAAATGCTCCTCATACTGCTGTTGAGAGAATGCTCTGGAAGGACTCCTAGAAAGTGTCCTCCCATTGGCCCTCAAGTCTTGGAGCTAACCACACTTGAGTCCCAGCCCCAGCTCTATTGAGCATGCTTACTTCATCCTCCTTCATCTTTGGGCTAAGACTCATCTCAGAAGATCCAAGAAGAGAAGCAGAACTTCAGGGCGTTCTGTCTTTAGACTAGGAGGGAGTGCAGTTCCTAGCATCAGGAATACCTCTCCCTACTGTCTCACTTCTTACGTCTCTCTGCTGTGTTCTCATCTGGAAGGCTTGTAAGGTTGGTACCTCTTCAGCACCTCCATCACAGAGCTGTGTACTCTAGACCACCATGGGATGGACCACTCAAAAGGTGATGTTTATGATAACAATCACTGTTCCTGAGTCTACTCACCCCAGCATAATCTTGTTCCTAACAAGCTCAAAGTCACTCCAGCCATTTAAAGTCTCCATTAAACACAGCCAGGTGCCACTTGAGTCTCTTGCTTCCTATCTTTGTATCTGAGGAAAAGAAAGTAAAATTACATAACAGGAGCTGGTGATAAAGAGCTCACTGGCAGAACCTATTCGTCTCGCCTCCTCCAATTTAATTTTTTTAAACAACAGCCACAAATCACCCATTGCCACTTTCATTGAATTAAATTGTAAGGAAAATTAGGAAACAGCTCGGATTTTAATCAATGTTTGCCTTGACCATGAAAAAAGAGGTTCCTCTTTTGCCTGTCTATAATCAGGAGTGTTAATTATCTTGGTTACATGCTAGCAAATTAATTATGAGCTAATGAAGTTAAAGGAGGTCATTTGTTAAGGGAAACTGATCACATATTGTTAGCTCTGGGAGATTAAATGGAAAACCACTGTCAGGAAAATGGTCTTAAAAATCACCCAATATTTGATTTGTGAGGTTGCCCAGTGGAAAGGATGTGTAACAAAGTACCCCTCACCCATTCCACAGTTGACAGAGACCTTGGGAGACCATTTACCTGTTTAGCTGTTCTGGTTGACAACAGAAGTTTTCTTTCCTTGGGTGGGGGGAGAGAAAACAGAGACAGAGAGGGAAGAAGAAAGAAAGAGAGGAGTACAGTTGGTACAGTTGGTACCGTTGTGTGTGAGACAGACCAGGGCCGGGGAGGTAACTCAGTCATAAAGTGCTTGCCTCAAAAGCATGAAGACTTGATGTCAATCCCCGGATTCCACATTAAGAAAGTCAGGGACAGTGGCAGCTCAGGAGAGATGGAGACAGGCAGATCCTGGGGCTCACTGGTCATCCAGTCTGGGAAAATCATTATATTACAAGCCAGTGAGAGATATTATCTAAACAACAACAAGCTAAGGTGGATGGTACCCTAAGGAACAAAACCTGAGGTTGACCTCTGGCTTTTACACATGCATGCACACATGTATGTGCCCACATATGTATTCACACATACATGAATACACACACCAAAAAAAAAAAAAGGAAAGGAAAGTTGGGAAGTGTAGAACAGTATGTGCAAGAGAGGAAATCAGCTGTGAGATAGAGCAGGCTACCCCAGCACACACTGCAGGCTAACCCCAGCACACTGCAGGCTCCAGCTCAGCACTAAGGAGTGATGCCTTCCCCATGCGTGAGTGGAAACTCCCCACACTGATGGGGAGCAGAGGAGGAACACTGGCTCATTCTACTTCATTCAGGTCTCCAAAGGTGAAACGGATACTGGATACCCACTTTGGTCTGAAGCTGGTTATCCAGTCAGGGAGGACAAGCTGAGGAAGCCAAATGACCTCTCTCTACCTCCTCCTGCCCTGGCTAGCCAAACCCACAATACAGAAAGAAGGTTCAAGCCAAGCTCACTGGTGTGAAGTGCATCCAAGGCTTTGACTGCCACATAGAGGGTGACGGAAACCGCTGATTAGCAGTCATACCTGGGTAGAAGCAACCTGAGGGAAGAAGGTTTGGGGTCATGACTGGAGCATCCAGTCCATCCTGGTAAGGAAGGCACAGCTGTGAAATCAGCTCTGGCGTTGGAATGAGGCTACTTGCTCACATATGGGTGGATTGGGAAGCAGAGACAAAAGAGGAAGTGGAGATGAGCTATAAACCTCAAGGCCTACACCCAGTGACCTACTTCCTCCAGTGAGGCCCCCCCTCCTAAAGGTTCCACAACCTTCAAAAACAGCACAACCAGTTGGGGACCAAGTGTTCAAACACAAGAGCTTGTGGGAAGCATATCACATTCAAACAGTGTCACCTGCCAATGACCATTTGCCTGGTCTTAGAAGTAGAATCCCCAGTTTGCTCACCCAGTTAGAGAACTACAGGTGCCCACCTAGTACCTGAGTGATGAAATTCCAGAGGAGAACTTGCAGCTTGGCTTGTTCACATCTTTGTGAATGAAAAAGCAGAAAAAATAGGACTGGAAGTAGGGCCTGGCTTTAACCCTCAAAGGCCTACTCCTAGTGACCTACCTCAGTCAGCCAGGTCTCACAATACCAAAATAGCACTCCCCAGCTTGGTACCAGGTATTCAAACACATGGGTTGGGAGTGTACTACAGATCTAAACCACAACACCCATCCTCATCCAGCTCCACTTTGGAAGCTCTCCCTCCAAAGCCACTGGCCACTGAGGTGAACTTCTAAGACCCATAAGACTGCCTGTCGGTCTCTAAGAGTCATGGCAGGAGTACCCATCATCCACCCTGGTAAAAGGGCCAGAAAGGCTTCCTAGCCACTTTTCTTGGGTGGTTAGAGCCTTAGTAATTATCTTACTCCCTCATACCACATCAAGGAGAAACTGGGAGGAAGGAGCAACAGAGATGTGCCCAGTTTCTGACCTAACAGGGTCACGGGTCAGCCAAGATTTCCTAGGCCCTTCCTAACCTAGCCTAAATCCCAGGATGGGTTGACAGACACCCTTAGTCACAGTGTCCCTGACATTTAAGGGTTGGGGACCTGATACCTGTGCATTGTTCACAAGAAGCATTACCTCAGTCATATTCTAGAATAGTTTATTCATTAGAATGTGCATGACACACATGCAGCTTCAAATTTTCTAGCGGGCACGTTAAAACAAGTAAAAGGAAACAGATAAAATTGATTTTAATATTTCACTTCATTTGATAATTCAAAATACTGCCATTTTTTAAATTACTATTTTATTTATTATTGGTGTGGAATGAGTTTGAGAGAGTGGGGGTAGGGGTGGGGATGGGTGTGGGTGGCATGGCGCACACATGAATGTCAGAGGACAACTCTGTGGAATCAGTTTTCTCCTTCCATCTTTATGTGGATTCCAGGGATTAAACTCAGGTTGTCACACTTTCTCTGCTTAGTCATCTCACCAGCCAAAAGTATAAAATAGTATTTATATATTATTGCAAAGGTGTTTTATATCACCTTTAAAGTCTGGTGTGTGTTCTGTATATACGGCACACCTCAGTTGTAATTGGCCACATTTCAATGCTCAATAAACACATGAGGTCCATGGTGGTTGCTGTATTAAACAGTACAACTCTAAAAAAGTAGCGGGAACACTTCACCTCCTTAAAACACAAAGCACTTTGTGGACATAAACACCCAACTACAAATCCAGCCAAGGTTGAGAATGCCTTTTTCCCGCCTCCTCCCCAGGACTGGAGAGAAATCTTCAAAACTTCTAGTGTGTTTCAAATGGTGTCTTTTTCAATATTTTATTTATTATTTTCATTTTATGAGTATGAAATGCAACTGCATGTAGGTAGGTGCACCTGTGTCATGCAATACCCATAGAGGTCAGAAGAGGAACTGGAATTATGGATGGCTGTAAGCCTCCAAGTGGGTGCTGGGAATTGAACCTGGGTTTTCTGCAAGAGCAGCCAGTGCTCTTAACTGCTGAGCCATCTCTCTAGCCCCAAATGGTGTCTTTTGTTTAGTTGGCCTTGGCCTGGCCATAGGGAAATAATCAAGTGTATCTTTATAAGTTGATTATCAATGACAACTTCCTCTCTGTCAATTGCCTTAGCCCTATTCTAATGCCTTATTTTGTTTTGTTTTGTTTTCTGAGTCAGAGCCTACCTGTAGCCCCAGATGGCTTGGAACTCACTATGTAGACCAGGCTGGCCTTGCTCTCACAGAGATTCACCTGCCTCTGCCTCCTGGGTACTAACATTAAAAGTATGTATCATATACCCAGTATATTTTATTTTTTTAAGATTTTTTTTAAAGTCTGTGTGTGTGTGTGTGTGTGTGTGTGTGTGTAGGTGTATGTGTATGCACTTGAGTGCAGGTGCCCACAGAGGATAGAAGAGGGCATCATATCCCCTGAAGTTACAGGTGTTTACTGCTGGAGAGATGGCTCATTGGTTAAGAGCACTGACTGTTCTTGCAGAGGATGCAGGTTTGATTCCCAGAGCCCACATGGCAGCTAACCACCAACCGAAACTGCAGTTCCAGGGAATCTGACACCCTCCTCTGACCTCTGTGGGCACTGCATGGCATGGGTGCACTTACATACATGCAGGCATTACACTCATACACACAAAATTTTTTAAATGTACAAAGTAAAACAGGTATTTGTGAGCCACACAACATGGGTGCTGGGAAGAGAACTTGGGTCCTCTTCAAGAGCAATATTCACTTTTAACTATTGAGCCATCTCTCCAGCCCTACCCTTTACCTCTTTTCAAAATTAGGCTCCACTTTGACTTTTTTCTCGTTGAGTATATTAAATGCATTAGTTCTTTGTCAGAGATGAAGTCTGGTAACTGTGCCTCCCTCTGCGTTTTGTAGTGCTTGTCAATCCGGGGTCTGTTTTTAAACAGTCCAATATGCCTACCTCACTGTTTATAGCATCTGGGTCTATGACTTGCTTAAGAAGCCTTGCACTCCTCCAACATGACAAAAATACCTGCCTATATTTTCTGCAAATGTTATTCTATTCTGGTTCCTTTACCTGTTTAACTCTGTGCTCCATCTGGAGTTTACCTCAGCCCAACACCGTTCTTTTCACTAACCAAACGTGATGCTGCCCCTGATGCTTGGTTGGAAAGAAAGGAGCTCCCAAAAAGGACCAGAAGTGATGAAAGAGGAGTTCCTGGAAGGAACTAGAAATTACTGGTTGGGTGGACAACTCAGAAGTATAATGAAGAAAGCTGTAGCCAGGGTAGAGGCCGGGTGCCCAGGTTTGGAGCCCTTCAGTCCTCCTCCACAGCCACCAGTGGGAACCCAAACCCATGCAGATTTTTTCATCCTTTGGAGTCTTAGTTTACCACCTATAAAATTAGGATGGTAAGAACATGAAGCATTGTGGTAGGTACTAAACAGCCTCATGTGTCTCTATGTCCTGCTCTCTGAAGGCTATTGGCCAACACTCAGGGAACGGCAGCAATAGCTGAGGAATCTCAACTGGTTGTGAGGTGTCTAGGCTCAGCTGGGCAGTTCTCACTTGAGTCACCCTAATCCATGAAGTCAGATATACCCTAGAGTTACTGTCATCTGAAGGCTTCACTGAGCCAGATGTCCACTCTGAATGGCAGTGGAGAAGGCTGCTGGTAGAGTAGGACTGTCTTAGGGGGGTGGAATTCTTACTGGAGTTCTTAGAGTCGGGGCCCAGGCCCTGGAAACTCTCACAAGCTAGGCTGGACCACTTGTCTTCAATAGGTCAATTAAAAAAATAATAATGTTGCCAGGAGTGGTGGCGCACGCCTTTAATCACAGCACTCAGGAGGCAGAGGCAGGTGGATCTCTGTGAGTTCAAGGCCAGCCTGGTCTACATGGTGAGTTCCAGGCCAGCTGGGGCTACAGGGAGACCCTGTCTTAAAAAGACCAAAAAATAAATAAATAAATAATAGTGTAAAACAGAAAAGGGGAGTTTATTCAATGTAGCCATATTGGAAAAAGGAACAAAGAGGTCCAGTAACACTATCATCACCACCCAAGTCCATCTTCAGAGTTCTGACATGAGGTCTAGGTTTAAATAGAGAGCAAGAGGCCAGCATAAGTAAGCAGTCCTAGTCAAGGTGTGGCCCACACATTATCACCAGCTCCAATCTGTCCTGCAAGTGGTCTGACAAGCTGTCAGAACTGTGAAAAATCAATCTCTTTCCAGGAGACAAGTTCCTCCTCTGGATAATACCAAGCTTCAGCCCTTTCCTTCCCCCTACCTGAGATTCCTGGGGAAATAGCAATTCCCTGGGGACCATTGTTTCCATAGTCTGACATCCAGAGGACAGGTACAAGTGTCCCTTGGATGAGTTCCATTCCTTCCAGGACAGTTACAGTCTGTACAGGTTTTTCTGAGGAAGTGGCATTTGAACTGATGCATAATTGGTAAGGAGACAGACGTATGTGCCTGGGGGCAGCCTGCATCCAAGTGAGGGAGCAGTTAGGGTGACTCTGATTCCAAGAAGACAGTTTCAACAGTCCTCCTCCAAGATGGAAGCCCCAAGGGCAGGTGAACCAAACTGGCCAGGGAGTGAGGCAGCAGATACTCTGCCCTGGGAGACAATTACACAGAAGGAAATTCAGTGAAGAGAGCATGCAGAAAGCCTGCCTAGTTCAGTGGGAAGAAGAGATGGGAGCCAGGCCCCCCTTTGTCTGGAAACTGCCCCCTTGTGTAGTCAATGACACTTCTCCATTCTTCAACTTTTATTACTGCATTGCCACCAGCGACAAGACAGTGACAGCTTACCCTGGCAGAAATAGTACGAGCAACCGGAGACAGAACACAAGATAACAAGCCTTCTTTTAGGAAGCAAGCACAGCAGGCTCCCAAAACACCCCTCCCTCTGTTCCCTTCTTTTTGACATGAACAGCTGCACTAATGTAAGTTTACCCCTCAGATTAAAAATAATTTGCTAAATATCACGGTGGAGTTATTTCTAAGTGGCTTCAGTTATCACTGTGACATGCAGGACTCGCGCTCCCTGGGTAACTGTGAGGCACAACCAGACAACAAAGCAGGAACTAGACGCAAACTCTAGGTCAAGTAGCCCTGTGTTATATTTCCATTAGGAGATATTGCAGCCTGGATTATTTTGCTCTTGGTTCACAATTATCGTGGTAACAATATATTAAATATATGGCCAGAGATTGGATTTTATTTCTCGTCAAGAAAAACTAAAACAAGACTATCTTGAGTCAGCACTAAGGTTGGCTCCTTGGGGAAATCACAGAATTAAATTAAGACCCAGCTCCTGCCCTTGAGAGCTCACGTTCTGGTGTGGAAAGGAAAGAGGCAGAACTATATAAACAAAGTAGCTCTTAGGGGGAAAATGGAATGAAATAGCAGCTGATAGACAGGTACTCAGCATCGAATGTACAGATAAAGAACTGATTCAGAGAAGAGAGGCAAGGTGGCTAGGTTTACGGGGCACCGAGTCTCTGAACTGGCCTTGGGCTCCAGATCTCTGTTCGTTTTTAATAAAATGTCAGAGCAAGGGGATAGGGGGATGACTCAGTGGGTAAAGTGCTTGCCACACAAGCTTACAGATCCCTGGTACCCAAGTAAAAGCAGGTTCCAGAGCTGGGAAGGTGGAGACAGGATGACCCTGGAGCCTGCTGGCCAGTCTAGCCTAATCAGTGAGCTTCAAGATAGTGAGAGACCCTGTCTCAAAAAATAAGGTAAAAAATGACTGAGGAAGACACCCAACGTCAACCTCTGGGTTCCACAAACAGGTACATACAGGTATACATACACCTGAGCGTGTACATATACAATGTCAGGGGAAGCCATGTACAAAGTATGCTGTCCTACACTCTGAACATCAGAGCCTGGGTCAGGTATCTCATAAGGAGGCATTCTGACTCAAGCATTTGAATGGGTCCTCCACCTGATGCCCCTTAAGCTTGCCAGGGAGCTTCTGGAATTACCTGACCCACAGTCTGATGCCACCTAAATGGCTTAGTGTGAGGCAGGACAGTCACAGAGCAGTGCCATTGTGATCTCAAACAACAAGGTCTAAGCCAGTGACTGTCAGAGCAAAGACACCAGGCTAGCATCACCTGGAGCCTCGACAGGAATACAAATTCCATCCCTTCCCCAGGTCTACTGAATCAGAAACTTGGGATAGGAGCAGAGGCAGGAAGGTGTAACAACCCCCAAGATGACAGTGTTAAAATTCTCTCCTACAACAATAAATCTCCCATTCATTAAACACTGACTGTCCATGTGGATCATGCATTAATTCATTTTATTAACATTCTTTCAAGGTTTTGCTAGCATCCCACTGTACACATGAGGAATTTGAGGCTCAAAGTCATAGAGCCTGCTGAAAGCCATGCAACACGGCACAGCTGCAGATTCAGAACCAGGTCTCTCTGACTTCACATCTGGAGTTTCTCCATTTTCCCTGGTACTTGGCCACAGCATGTTCCATAATTACTATGCAGGTGTGGGTGCTGGTTAAGGGAGTCTGGGAACCCCATGCCTGGAGAGGGTTTGCAAGTCTCCTGTTAAGAATAAATTTTCCATTTGTATCTGGAGCTCTCTCTTTACAGGAAGAACATGGTTGCTCAGGAAAGAGAAAGACTGTAGAGTCTCTCTCAGCTCCTTGGATCTCAGGGAACCACCTTCTTCTGGGAACAGTGTGTGAGGACTGAAAGGCTCAGAGACGATACCTTAGATGGTAAGTACAGTCATCTGCCCAACTCTGCTGGGACTTGCCTCTGGCTGTGACCGGGCAGGAGGGTTAAGAATGGGATGGTCAACGCTGCGGTGCCCCCCCCCAGCCTGCAGGGCCCCTCCTGTACTGTCAGCAGTACCCCACCCCCAGAGACCCTCCTGGCTCCTCCCAGACTCCACTCACTGGCCTCCAGCCAGGCAAGCACCTGCAGTTGAATGAAGGCAACTTCCTGAAAAGCTAGTCTAGATAAACTCCCAAAAGACAAATGTCGGTCTCACCACCTTCTCCAGGAGCCTTGCCAGGTTCACAAACTGCCATTGGAAGGGATATAGAAAGCAAGCTCGCCCTGAAGTGTTCTTGTTTCTGGCTATGCCTCCCTCTCAGTGCAGCTCTGAATACTTCTAGACAGCCAGGACTGGGCCCATGAGTTCAAGCCCCAGAAGCCATTTTCCTAACTTAATATATCCCAAACTGCAAGGTTTACAAGTCACCTTGCTCCTGTCCCATGAAAATTGCAATTCAGCAGGCTGAGCCTCTGCATCTTTAATCAGCCCCAAGGGATGCTTAGCCAGGCTCTGAACCACATCCTGAGTGATGAAGAGTCTCACACATGTGTCAAAGAGAACACATTCCAGCAGGGCTGGAAGGGCGTAAGGAGAGTGCCACTGAGCAGTGCGGACATGAACTCCAGGTCATGCAAACAGTCTATGTCTACTGAATCAGAAAACTGGGGTGGGGGTAGACCTGGCTAAGCAAAGTGAAAATAAATACTTCATTGAAGATTTAGGGGACTTAAACATGCTAAAATCGATAATATCTGAACTGCTACTTTCTCCCAATCAGAAAAGCGAAGATCAAAACCTTTGCATTTGGCCATGATGGAGTGAGTGATCAAGGTTGCATTTATTCTCCCACGTTAAAAAAATCCAACAAATGAACAAAATGCACATGACGATGGATTTTCACTGTGGTGGGACCTCGCACATGAGGGACAGTGATCCTGGAGATGCAGGAAACAGAAAGAATGAGACCAGTTGCTGCTTTCAGTGAGGTCCCCTGATGCAGGAAGAAGACTTACCTTAGGGGAGCCTGCTGGGTTCTCTGGGTTGAAGAGACAAAACTGAGGATTAGGGAGACTCGTGGGGCTAGAGGTTAAAAGATAGAGAACTAGAGAAGAGGGATCTATTCAAGCATTGCTAGCAGAGTACTGATCAGCACATGCCTGGGAGGAACCTGCCCAGCTGAGAAAGAACCTCCCAGAAAAAGAACCCGGAATGGCACCTATTTCCAGACATACTGAGATACTTCAGAATCCATGAATCTTTTTTCTTTACATTTATTTATTTAGTATGTGTGTATCAGAGGATGTCTTTCTGGAGTCAGTTCTTTCCTTCTACCAAGTGGATCCTAGAGATCGAATTCAGGTCTTCATGGTTTTCATCAAGCACCTTTACCCATTGAGCCAGCTCACCAGCCCATAATCCATGAATCTTAAAAGCAAAACCCAAAAAGATCAAATGTAATTTAACTGCTTCCCAAGAAGGAGCTCAAGAATTTTTTAAGGAGCTGGAGAGATGACTCAGCAGTTAAGAGCACTGGCTGCTCTTGCAGAAGACTGAGGGTGGGTTCCCAGTGCCCATATGGCAGCTAACAACCATCCTTCACTCCAGTTAGGAATTGGCAACTTTTCTGTTGCTGTGATAAAGTACCTTGACAAAAGGAACATATAAAAGGAACAGTTTATTTAGCTTATGATTCCAAAGGGGCAAGAGTCCATTGTGGCAGGGTAGCATGGCAGCAGAGGTGGCTGGAGGAGGAGCAGAAGCTAAGCGCTCACATCTTCAAGCAGGTACAGGAAGCAGAGAGTGACTGAAGATCCAGCAACACTTAAGAACTCGCTAAGCCCACCCCCAGTGACATGCTTCCTCCAGCAAGACAGTACCTTCTAAGACCTCCCAAAACAGCGCCACCAACTGGAGACAAAATGTCTAAATACTTGCAGCCTATGGGGGACATTCTCATTCAAACCATCACAGCAACCCACATGAGACTTACACAAGGTAAAGACATGTATTGATTTTCAAAAAAAATCCTATCCTCAGGCTGAGGATGTGGCTCAGTGAGTGGAGCCCTCACCTGGCATGCATGAAGCCCCTAGATTCTATCCCCAGCATTGCATACCCTGGGGGAGGGGGCCTACAACTGTAAATTCTAACACTTGGGAGACAGAAGCAAAAGGATCAGAAATTCAGACATCCTTGTCTAAGTGAGGTCAAGGTCAGTCTACGCTACATAAGACAGTGTTTCAAAGAAAATTTTAAAAATCCAGTTTGCGGTCCCCAGCCCAAGTGGAGAGGTGCACCTTGCTGCAGGGAAGCTAGGGAACCATTTTCATGTCACACTGATGGGTTTCTTTGTACCAACAGCCCCCCTCCCTTGCATTTTATCCTGATGTTCTCATGACACAGAACTCTTTTCCAGCAGATTTTTTTTTTCCTACCATAATCTCTATCCCCTGGGGTCAAGTTCAAAGAGAATTCCAATGTGATTAGGTAAACATATGCAAGTTGAAGATTTATGTGCTACTGTGCTATTCTTTGGGATATGGGCACTGGGGGCAGGGAATTTTAAGAGCTTCTGTGAGCTCCATTTATTTCCAAAGATATTAACTCATCAGTCCCCACTGTGAATGAAAACATGTATCAGGATATTTGAAACTCAAAGTTAGGGTTCTCTCAGTTGAAGAGGTGGAGGAGGAGACCTGAGCAGGAGATGATTAACAAGAAAGGATTGGTGATGAATCCCGGCTGTTTGTGAATGCACTGTGCCTCAGGAAGAGGAGCAGGTACTCAGCCCCTCACCTCTGTGAAACTGAAGTACCTGACCAAGTGGGCTGCCAAACTGCCCCCACGCAGGGAGTTAATGCAAACATGGAGAGGTTTTTGGTTTTTTCTTTTAACAAAGTACTTGAGCAATTATCTCAGTACACCCACAGTGCAGGGTTGGCCAGCTGCTGGGTTACCCAGGCATTCAGAGGCAAAATAAATTCCCTGACAGCCATTGCAAGCCAGATGCTCTGGTCCTGATTTGTCAACTAGTAATGAGTGAGGTCTGAGACCCAAACTCCTCTGCAGCCACCCAGAGGCCTGAGCAAAGGTTTCTAGTCATAGTCCGTAGAGGATCCACCTATAAGGAGGCGCTTTCACCACTCCCCCTTCCACAAGCAAGTCTCATTTACAGTTGACAGAACTGAGGTTTGGAAGGCTGCCAGGGCAGAGCTAGGGCTGGATTGAACCAGCTGGCTCTGAATCCTGTCTCTTTTCATTTTTGTGGTCTCATCCACAATGATAGGATGGGACCTTAGCAGCCTGAAGTACTCTCATACCTCAGCCCCCAAACCAAATCCAAACAAGCTTTGAGCTCAAGTAAAGATTCACTGGGGGGGGGGGCAGCAAGATGGCTCAGTGGATAAAGACACTTGTCACCTAGCCTAAGGACTACATGAGTTCAATCCCTGGGACACACATGGTGGAAGAAGAGAACCAACTCCGACAAGTTGTACTTTGACCTTCAGATACACATGCTGTGGCATGAGTGCACCCACACATACACACACAGAAATAAATGACTGTAATAAAGAGAAAATGGTTAAAGAATAAATTCAGGGCTGGAGAGATGGCTCAGCAGTTAAGAGCCTATACCATTCTTCCAGAGGACCTAAGTTGGTTCCCAGTACTCATGCCAGGCAGATCAGAACCACCTGTAACTCCAGATCCAGATCCAGCACCCTCTTCTGGCTTCTGTGTGTACCTGTACCTCTCTCTGCTCTGGACTCATGGTAAAACCTTTTCATGATGCTCTGAAAGGACAAGATTTCCAGTCTTTCCATTATCCTGCAGCGTATCAATGCGTATCTTACACTGACTCTGGAGAGATGGCTCACCAGTTAAGAGCACTGGTTACTCTTACAAAGGACCCAGATTGGATTCCCAGCACCCACATGGCAGCTAACAACCATCTGTAACTCCAGTTCCAGGGGATCTGATGCCCTCTTCTGATCTCCTTGGGCACTGAATGACATGCATGCATGCAATACACTCATACATATAAAACATAATAATAAACAAAATATTTTAAAATAAATAAAAAAGATTCATTGAGGCTGGGGAAGTAAATAGCCCTGGCCTTGAACAAGAAAAAAGGGGAAATGGGGCAGGGTGGTATAATGGAGACTGGAGTCCCACTCAGATCTGTGCAAACAGTTCGGCCCAGGCAAGTCTGGGAACCTGATGGTAGTTTTCCTAAATCTGTTTTGCATAACATCAATGCTGCCTCTAGAGAGGACAGGCCACAGGGAAAGGGAATCCAGGTGGGAGCTATTGGCCCAGGAGGCAGATGGTTGACAGGCAGAGTTCAATGCAGTATCTGTTGTTTACATTGGTTGTTCCTTGGACTGACTGACCACTGTGGATGCTTGGTAGAATCTTACAGGGAGCAGAGGCTGATAAGATAAAGGTGATGCAGCGTGTGCTCATTAGAAATCAGGCTAAGAACAAGTCCAGGTCTCACCCTGCTGCTCCCCAGTAGCCATGGGACCTTGTGTACATAGACGTGACTTTACCAGTATGGACTGTAAGACCCTAAAAAAGGAGTGATTCTATGACTTTCTAATGCCATCTATCTTAGCTCCTTGGCAGGAGGGGAAAGTATATCTATGTATATGAAGAAATCAAGCAGAGACGCCACAGCTGAATAAAGTAACTTTTTGTTGTTGCTGTTGTTGTTGTTGTTTAACTCAAGAGACAAGTCAACATATCACAGTTACAGACTTCTTGTGAACCTGATTCAAATTTCAAAAACCGTTTCAAAGGTATGGCATTTGTGAAAGAACTGGAAATCCCAAACTGACCTGATATTTGATGACATTAAAAAGCATTTTTAATTACATTTGAGGATAACACTGTTGTTGTAGATGTGTTTCTTACAAGAGTTTTTATAGGATGCCTTCTTATCTCAGATGCCTGCCAAAATATTTACAAGTAAAATAGGCCATTTAGGGATTTGCTTTATAATAAAATGTGCAAAATACCTGACTGAACATTTCTTTTTAAAAAAAGATTTGTTTTATTATTTCTTATTTGTGTGTGTGTGTGTGTGTGTGTGTGTGTGTGTGTGTGTGTATACAGGTACACAAGGAGGCCAGAAGAGGGCATTAGATTCCCTGGAGCTACAGTTATAGGTGGTGTGAGGTACCCAATATGGGTGTCAGGAACCCACTCAAGTCCTCTGGAAGAGCAGCAAGTGCACTTAATCTCTGAGCCATTGCTCTAGCCCCCTGACATTCCTTTAAAAGACACAGGCAAGTGGCCAACAGATATATGAAAAATGTTCGCCACCACTGACCATCAGGGAAATGCTAATTAAAACCACAATATGACATCATCTCATACCTGTTAGAAGGGCTGTTATCAAAAGGACAAAATGGAAGAGCTGGTGAGGATGTGCAGAAAATGGAGCCCTTGGACACTATTGATGAGACTGTATGTTGATGCAGTCATTATGAAAAGCAATCTGGAGGTCCTCAGAAAAACTAAGACTATAATTACCAGGTGGTCCATTAACTCCATTTCTGGGTATATAGGCAAGAAAATTGAAATCAGTATTCTGAAAAGGTACCTGGCTTCCTTGTTCATTGTAATATTATTCACAATAGCTAAACAGGGAAGTAACCTAGACACCCGTCACTGTATGAATGAGTAAAGAAAATGTGATATATCTACATACTGGAATGCTGTTCTGCCTTCGAATGGGACAAACTATCATTTGCAACACCGTGGATAAACACGGAGGATGCTGTGCTAAGTAAAATAAGCCACGGGCAAAAAAGTATTCTGTGGTGTCATTTAGTTGTTGAATCTAAAAAAGCTGAATTCACAGAAGTAAATTGTGAATGACGGTTGCCAAGGCTGAGGGGGGTGAATGGGGAGAAGGGAAATGATGACCAAAGGATGTAAAATTTCAGTTAGGCAAGAGGAGCTTTAGCAATGTGTCATACAGAATAAATAACAACACACTATTTCCCAAATTGTGAAATTTTTCAATGTTCCCACCACAAAAAAATGATAAGTATATAAGGTAATGGGTTTCTTAACTAGTCTTATTTAACCATTCTACATAGCATCCATACATTAACATATCATATTGTGTCCCCTAAACCTCCAGAATTGCCAATTAAAACCAAATGTAAATAAGAAACTTTCAAAATAAAAATTATCATATATAAAAATACTTTATATACAATACTTTAATACCAGTTTGGTGGAGGGTTGTTTTGTTTTTAAACATTATTTTTATTTTATGTGTATTAGTATTTGCCTGCATAAACGTATATGGACCACGTTTGTGCCTGGTGCCCACAGAGGCCAGAAGAGGGCATAGGATCCCCTGGAACTGAAGCCAAACCCAGGTCCTCTGCAAAGGCAGCAAGAGCTTTTAACTGCTGAGCCATCTCTCCAGCCCTTAAAATATTATTTAAAAATAAATAAATAGTAGGGGAGGAAACATGATTGATTAGGAGTTAATGACAGAAACATCAAGTTCATTATATTATTTTATATTTTGCATATGTTAAATTTTCTATTATATATGGAAGAGGAGGACAAGGAGAACGAGGAGGAGGAGAAGAGGAGTGATCATATTCTAATAGACCGAGAAAGCACTCAGAGCGGTGGCTGCCAGGTAGTAGATCTCTAAAACCATTAGGTTTGAAAGCACACGGAGTATTCTGTGAAAAACCCCAAAACCCTCAAAGACATGATGCTTTGGGATTTCTCTGACTCTGATTCTGCAATCAAATCTAAATGCACTAACCCCAGGAAGACCTCAGTGAGGGCTGGGCTTCAGTGAGGGGCCATAATGTCTTAGACACTGCGGTACCCAGAGGATAGATACCTAGCCAAAGATGGCAGAAACCTAGCAGAACTGTGGGTAGCCCGTGGCGCCACCTGGTGGGAGGACTTGACGCTACTTTCTAGGACTGTTTTGAATTGCCTTGGGTGGTTTTGCAAAGGAGTTCCTGTGTACTCAGCTAGAAGCCAAGTTAATTGGTATTATTACTTGTGTAATTCTTATACCTGCACATACTGAGGGGGTCTGTAGAAAGTTAGGTGGCTTATGACTTACAGAAAGGGGAAAGTGTCCTATACAAACTGGAGTCTTTCTACTCAATTCGGCAGCTCCCTATTGCATCTTCTGTTTAAGGTCATCTAAAACCAAGTGTATTTAGCTTCTTGATCCTTGAGTAAAGCTCAGCTGTCACAGAGCAGAGCCCCTTTCCTTCTCTGAGCAAATATTATCAAACCAGTTGTACTCAACTTTGGGGGACTATCAGAATCCTGAGTTGAAAGTACAGGTGTTGGCTAGCTTCCACCCCTGACTTCTGAGGGTGAGTCTAGGAGAATTGGGGTCTTTGACAAACCAGAAAAGACTGTTCTCAAGATAAGGAAAAAATTATTGGGACATTCCCTCCCCTTCCCTGAATGTCCCTCCCCTTCCCTGAAGACATTCAAGACTACCCTGTCCCTGTCCCGTAGGGCAAATGCTCATTCTTGGCGCTCAAGACTCACAGAATGGACGATGAGGACAGTTCCAGGGTATATTAATCACGTTTCTCATCACCATGACGGAATATCAGACAGAAGCAACTGAACGCAGAAGGGGTTTCAAGGGAGTTTCAGTTCATCCTGGCAGGGAAGTTCCAGAAGCAGGAGCTACTCAGTGGTGGTGGCCAGACCTGGGACAGGAAATACCCCCAAAGGACTCTGTAGCCAGCACAACCATGTGCTGCTCCCCTTCTCCCTCCAGGATTGCTCATCTTCCTCAGAATATCCCAGCCATCTCCACTTGGTTCTCCTCCTCCTCAGTCTCTCAGCTTCCTTCCCTCTCACTTTCTTTCTTTTTTTTTGGTCTTTTTGAGACAGGGTCTCCCTGTAGCCCAGCTGTCCTGGAACTCACTATGTAGACCAGGCTGGCCTTGAACTCACAGAGATTCGCCTGCCTCTGCCTCCTGAGTGCTGGGACTACAGGCATGCGCCACCACGCCCTCACTTTCTTTCTTAAAAGAGGTGGTGCATGTCGCAGCCCTGGTGAAATCCCACCTTGGGCTCCTCTTTGCCACCAGAACACAGTCCAACCCTCTGAACAACACAGAAATCCACTCCCACCTCTTCAGCTTGTCCCAGTCATCTTTCTACCCATTCTCCTTTGGCTGCTCCACACCACCTGTTCCTGAAAAATAAGCATTTGTTTCTTGAGTATGCCAGCTGCCACTAATGCTGACTATAGACGGAGGCAGGAAACCATCACCCCAACCCCTCCAATCAGTAAAGGTTCACCTTCCTTTGTAAGAAGATTGAACTGTAGGCACTGAGGAGAGTGAATCAGCTCAGGCTGCTATAGCACCATGCCATGGACTGGGCAGCTTAGATACAACAGAAAGGTATCTTTGACAAACCTGGAGGCTAGAGGCCCCAGATCAGGATATCTGCGTGGTTGGGTTCTGGTAAGGGTCCCCTTCTGGGTTGCAGACTGAGAGCATCTCCCCAAATCTTCACATGGTGTAGAGACCGTGAGGGAGCCCTCTGGGTTGCTTTCATAAGGACACTAATCCATCCACGAGGGCCTCACCCTATTACCTACCTACCTCCCAAAGTCTCCACCTCCTAACACTGTGCCACATTTAGATGGTAGAGAGCCAACCATCCCACCCATTCAGAGGGAGGCCTCTGTGGTATGCCATAAGTCCTTCAGGCAGTGACCAGCTAAAAGGAACCTCTTTCTTTCTGAAGTCTGAAAGAACTGAGCAACTTCTATAGCCCCAGATTATGGTGGTGTATGTTGGCTTTTTTGTCACTGTGACAGAATGCCTGCAATCAACAACTTTAGAGGAGGAATGGTTCATGGTTTCATGGGTTTTGGTCCATGGCTAATATTGCTTTGGGCCTGTGGTAAAGAAGAAGAGCATGGTGGGAGCACAGTGGAGCAAAGCTGCTCATCTCACAGAAGTCAGGAAGAAAAGAGAGAGTAGAAGGAGCTAGTCCCCAAACATTGGACATGCCCCAATAACCCACCTTCTTCCAAATAGGATTTGCCTCCTAATGTTTCAAGCACCTCCATCTAGGTAATGCTATTGCTAACCTTCAAAATATGAGCTTTGGGAAGAAATCTGAAGTCCAAACCATAATATACTATCAGAGCACTTACCAAGGAGCCATGCCAGCTATAGATTCGGCCTTGAGTTGATTTACACACACAGATGCAGTAGAGGTACATAAGTATACTGCATGCATGCAATGCCTACAGAGGCCAGAAGAGGGCATCAGATCCCCTGGAGCTGGAGTTACAAATGGTTGTTAGCTGCCATGTGGGTGCTGGAAACTGAACCTAGGTCAGCTCCAAGAGCAGCCAGTGCTCTTAACTGCTGAGCCATCACTCTAGCCCCTCATAAAAATCACCTTTAACAATTCTCTGTTCTCTGCCAATGTCCTAAAAATCACTTTTAACAATTATCTGTTCTCTGCCAATGTCCTCCAGCCCCCTACCCAGCTTGTCTCCTGTTGGGATTCAGATCTAGGGGCTCACATATTGGATACTCTGTTCTAGGTTCAGCAATATTCAGGGGTGAGCTTCTATGAAGTAATTGGATCAGGATGGCTCTAATCAATGGGTTAGTCCACTCATCACCCCATGGCACTGGGATGTGATGGAAGCTAGGGAATGGGACCAAGTTGGAGGAAGTTGGGAGCATGTCCTGGGAGGGTATATCTTATTCCTGCTCTCTCTTCCTCTCCCTCTCCATCTCCTCCTACTCCCTGCCCCCTTCCTTCTCCCTCCCTCTCCCCATATCTCTCACCCCCCACCTTCACCCTCTCTCTTCCTGCCTTCCTCCCTCTCTCCTCCCTCCCCTGTGTGCCTGAGTAGTTCTACCACAAGCTCTCCACCATGATATTCAAGCTCACACAGACCCAAAGCCAGTGACCATAGAGCCAAGTGACCATGGGTTGAGACCTCTGAAATTATAATCCAAAAGAAATCTCTCCTTTTTTAAGGTGATATTCTCAGGTATTTTGTCATAGCACATTAAGTCATTTCCCAGATTCTTCTAGTGTCAGAATCCCCAGTAAGCAAAAAGGGCACCAGTATCTGCTGTACCTGACCATTCCTTCTCAGGATGGCCATTCTTATCCTCCATCCACATCCTAGGCTTTTTGCAATATACTCTTAAGTCCAACCCTGCCCCCAAACAGATTTCCCAATGGAGAAAAGATCATGCCACTAAGAAAATATGCTAGGAGCTGGGAAGTGGGTCAGTGGCTATGAGCCCTGGCTACTCTTGCAGAGGACCCAGGTTTGGTTCCCAGCACTCACACGGTGGCTAACAAGCATCCTTAACTCCAGTTCCAGGGATATGCTGCCCTCTTCTGGCCTCTGCAGGCATAGTATACATGTGGTACACATACATACATGCAGGCAATACACTCACACATAAAATAAAAATAACAAATAACACTTTTTTATTTTTAAAGAAAATAAGGTAGTCTCCAAAATAATGACAATAATGTCATTTGGGTTTTTTTCATGAACTAAACATTGTGTTAGGCACTGGATGCCTCACAGAATGAATGCCTCCAGACCACCCAAAGTAGATAGCTTTATTGATAAGATAAGAAGATTTGGTTCCAAGAGGCTGAACAGCTACACAAAGACCAAACACTAATAAAAGACAAATAATCCATTCTTTTCGAATGGGCAAAGATTTGAATAGCCATTTCTTCAAAAACATCAAACAACCAATGAGCACTGCAAAAGATACCCGAAACATGAGTCATTAGGGTAATGCAAGTCAAAACCAGGCTGGAGCATCACTTTACGCTCACTAGGATGGCTGTAACCCAAAGGAGAAATGACAAGTGTTGGTGAGAATGTGGAAACATCAGAATCCTTCTGTGTTGCTCGTGGGACTGGAGAATGGCACAGCCACTTTATGGAGCAGCCTGGCAGCTCCTCCAGGAGCTAAGCATGGGATTATCAGATGACTCAGCAACTCCATTCCCAAGTATGCATGCCAGAGGACTGAAAACATATGAACACAAAAGCTTGTTCACAGCATCGCAACTCAAAACCAGAAAGAGGACACAACACAAGGGCCCGTTAGTGATGAAAGGCTAAACAAAATGTGGTCTATCCATGAAATGGAACATTATGCAATGAAAAGGATGGTGTGAGGATACGTGCTGCAACACGTAAGCCTGATGAACACTGTGCTACGTGAAGCGGATAAACACACGACACATGTCCAGAATAGACAAAGCCACAGACATAGAGAACAGATCAGTGACTGCCCAGGGCCCAGGGGGAGGGGAGTGGGAAGGGACTACTAAGGGCAAGGAGTTTATTTTTAGGGTAGATGAGGTCATCTGGAATTAGATAGTAGTGATGGTTGCAAAATCCTGTGGAGTGCACTAAAAATAATTAACTGTGTACTTTCAAGGGAGAATTTTATAGTATGTAAATTACATCTCAAAAAAAGAAAAATCCAGCTGATATAAAAGGCAGCCAAGAGTCCAACCCAACACTCAGCCTTTGGCAACCGTACCACTCACAAAGTTGGTCAGTCAGAGCCGCTCATGGGGGACATTTGGTTAGCCTCATTTTGCGGAAAGAGAAACTGCTTTTTTTTTGTTTTTGTTTTTGTTTGTTTTTGTTTTTGTTTGTTTGTTTGTCAACAGGGTTACATGTAGCCCAGGCTGCAAAGTAGCGGAGGATGAACTTAGACTTCTGATCCTTCCCCCTCCACCTCCCAAGTACAAGGATTACAGGTGTGTGTCACAATGCCTGATTTATGCAATGCTGGGGACAGAAACCACAGACTCATGCATGCTAGACAAGCAGTCTACCTACTGTGCATCCCAGCACAGAGCTGATATTTTCTTCATACCCCATGACTTTGGGAAGGAGGCCTTAACTGGGTTAAAGGTCGGTTCTGAAGCATCCACAGCCTGACCAGAACTGTGACACAGTAGCCTGTCTCAAAATGATGGACCAGGCCAGTCAGATCCCCACCCTCCATATACACCTCCTCTCTGAAATTTGGGAACGGAACCAAGCCTTGAAGAGTCAAGACCAAAGCAGGCGAGCTGAGCAGGAAGAGATGAGGGAGACCTGGACTCGCAGCAGCCTCCAGAGACAGCAAGCAGGCAGAAGTCAGAAGGAAGCAAGAGGGATGCAGAAGCCAGTGTGCAGCCACAGGAGGAACAAGACAGCGAGGGAAACAGTAGGCCCGAGGGCAGAGGCTGTCTTCAGGAGCCCAGATCCCAGTGGGCTCTGTCTACTCTAACCCCATTGGCCCTGGAGCTTACCTGGGCCCCTGGGGCATCTGTAGCCTAAAGTCTAGTGGCCCTGGGGACAGCTTCTGGGGGAACTGCCCCTTTCAGAGAAGACAGATCTCAAAAGGCATTTTGGGAACACAGCCAAGAGAACTGGGCCAGCTGCCTGAGGTTGGGTTAGAACCCCAGGAACCACTTTACACACAAGCCTTGAAAGCATGGCCCAGCCCAGCGAAGGGCAGGTGTCACTAGCCATGGGTCCCAGTTACCAAGTTTCCCATTCTTTTGTCTTCTGACTTGTCATGATTTAGACACTGAAATCCCTTCACTAAGCACGATACAGAGGTAATAAAAACTGGCATGGGATAATCAAGGTAGTCAGGCAGGACATCTTCTCTAGAGTGACCTTGAACTCATCCATTTTCTTCAAAGTAAAGAGAAGACATTCATGTGTCATTTTTAATGAGAAGAAAGAAAGAACTGTTGCTGGAAATATTTACCTTCGTCTCCTGCGCTGAGAGACGGAGGAGATTTGTCGGCTTTGATCTCCACTTGTTTAATTACCAGGAAATGAAGTGCGCCTGAGCCAAAGGGAGCAGCAGAGACTCAACTCTTTCTACAGAAGTTGGCGTGAGGCACTCAGCAGCCTTCATTTTTCCAGATCAAAGCTGAGCCAGTCCTAAGATGGAAAAGACATCTAGATGAGATGGCCAGGTTCTGGCTGGTCACTGGACCAGCTATGAGATCTCCCTTCTGTCACCCCAATAAAGGAAGGACTCTATGTAACAAACCCACGCTCCCACTCCAGGTTCCCAAAAGCAAGTCCAGCACCCTCCCTACCCACCAACTTTGTACTTACCAGGGGCCTCATGGCCTATATAGGACCTTCTAGCTACAGCCTGGGTGGGTGGGGGACAGGGAGGGGCTTCCTGAGCCTCACCCACCTAGTCCAGGCAGGCATGGAGGTGACTAGGAGATAAAGCTGGTTTTTCTGAGGCTAGACCACCTATGTAGACTGGAAACCATGGAAACCAGGGCAGGCAGCATCTGAGAAGGGTCTGTTGGTCACGCTACACAGCACTGAGTCCCGCTTAATATGCTCACCTCTGAAATAAGTGTTCAGTTAAACAGAGCCTGGAAGAGCCCTCCCCACCTTAACATCTTGTCTTAACAGCTCTATGTATTAAGCTGCTTCTGTAACCGGACTACACCACCTAATAAAGAAGGTACACGGGATGACAGTGGTGACTATGGTGATGGAGATGATGATGATAACTATCACTTACTGAGCACTCACGCTACCAGGTGCTGTAAAAAGATGTACTTGTTTAACCTTCCCAAATACCTATGGAGTCAGTAGCGCTGTTATTTGACAGATGGAGAAACAGAGGCCAGAGAGGTTAAGTATTTTATCCAACTTCACATAACTGCTGAGTGATGGAGCGTGATGTAAAGATGTTAAACTCCCCATATATTCCAACCAAGGACACAAAACAAATCCATTTGAAACACAGAGGTGGGGGCGGAGAACATAACATGGGCTTACACCAGAAAGCACAACGTTAAGCTTTAGCAAAGATGCAGAAAACTACAGCATATGGCCCAAACCCAGTGCATTGTCTGGTTTTGTGAACAAAGTCGGACTGGCATGCAGCCATTCCCATTTGTAATGTGTTGTCTGGAGGTGCTTTTACCCTACACTGGCAGAAGGGAGCACTCTCAATAGAGACCTAAAATATTTATTCTTGGCCCTTTAAAGTTTGCCAACCCCCTCCCTTACCGTGATTAACTGGCTGGGTTTGTCTGGGTCTGGTAGAGATCTTAAGATCCAAGACTTTACATTTTAAGCCCAGTGAAGTCCTAGAAAAGCTGAGACATACTGTCTGTCACCTTACCTGCCTCAGAGGGAAACAAGATCATAGGAACTGCGGAGGTGGCGGAGGTGGCAGAGGTGGCGGAGGTAGAGCAGGTGGGCCTTAACCATAGGGCTTAGATGTATGTGATAGGCTAGGGTGGTGGGAGGGAAAACATTCAAAACAGGAAAGGTCAACAGGAGTCTGGAAGAAGTCCATCATGGGAGGTGAGACAAGATGAGAACCAGGAGAACAGTGCCTGCAGGCACTGAGTGACATTCATGCATCATCAATGGCAGCACAAACTGGTCCCATCTGGTGGGCAGTTTGTAAATGTGCACCCAGATGTTGAGCTGTGTGTGCCTCTGAGAAGGTGATTATATAAATGAGCCTGAATCTGTACCCCTACCCAACTCATTTTGTTTTTTGAGACAAGAACTCATATAACCCAAGTTGGCCTTGAACTTAGTACCGGAGCATGATCTTGAACTTCTGATCCTCTTGCCTCCGTCTCCTGAGTGCTGGGATTACAAGTGTGCACCACCATACCGAGTTTATACAGTGCTGAGGATAGAACCCAAGGCTTCCTGAGTGTAAGGCAAGTACCCTCCCAACTGAGCCACATCCCAGCCCCACCACTGCCCTGCAAAGTGACTTTGCAGTTTTTCTCACCTTGATCACTTGGTTTTGAGTTCAGCTATATAACTTGATTCAGTGAATGGGATATTAGCAGACTTCACTCCGGCAGAGATCTGAAAAACCCTTATGTGGGGATTTCTTCTACTTCTTTGTTATGTTTTTAATCTGAGAACATGTCTGGGGGCTGGAGCCCAAAGCCAAGCCACCCTAGTTGCCCAGGTCAAGGCTAGCTGAGGTCACCCTACTGGTGGTTGACTCACAGACCTGGGAGCAAGCCTAGCCAGCCTAGAAGAGCAGTCTAGTTGAGCTCAGCATAAGTTGCCAATTGCAAGCTTGTAAACTCAATGAACGCCTAATTTTAAGCTACTGCTTTAAAGGGCTATATGTTACACAGCATTACTGTGCAACTAATCCTACTGTCCTGCCTAATCCTTTTCTAAGAGCACTTCCATGGACCTAATCAGATAAATGTGATTAGGAAATGTGTATAAGGACTTCACTTAGAGCATTTATAATAATCAAAAACAACAATTTTGGTAGAAATATATATGTTTAAAATAAGTCTAATGATGGGATATCAGCCATTAAAACATACAATGATTATCAATATTTCCTGACATGGAAATATTGTAGTAAAAATACTACAAAACCAGCATGTAAGAGATGGGGAGATAGCTCAATCACTTAAGTGTTTGCTGTTCAATATGAGGACCTAAGTTTGAGCACTAGCAGCACGAAAGAAGCTGAGTATGAGGCAGGCGTGGTGGCACACACCTTGAGTCCAGCACATGGGAGGCAGAGGCAGGCAGATCTCTGTGAGTTCCAGGCCATCCTGGTCTGCACAGCAAGTTCCAGGCCAGGCCAGTTGGTGCTACATTGTAAATAAAATAAAAGAAGAGCGTGGTGGCATGCACTTGTAATCTCTAGGATAGTGAGGTAAATACAAGTGGGTTCCTGGGACTTGCTGGTCATCCAGCTCCACCTAGTTGGTGATCCCCAGGTCCAATGAGAGGCACTATTTCAAAAAACAAGGTATTTGTATACCTAAAAAATAAAGTAGCCAAGGAACAATACCCAAGGTTAATCTCTGGCTTCCACATGCACCTGCACACACATGAATGTGCATACATACCTACATTCATACACACACACACACACACACACACACACACACACACAGAAAACCAGTGTAAAACATAACTATTTTTTCCAAAATGTGAAAGATATCAAAATATTCACACTGTTGCTGGTCATCCAGCTCCACCTAGTTGGTGATCCCCAGGTCCAATGAGAGGCACTATTTCAAAAAACAAGGTATTTGTATACCTAAAAAATAAAGTAGCCAAGGAACAATACCCAAGGTTAATCTCTGGCTTCCACATGCACCTGCACACACATGAATGTGCATACATACCTACATTCATACACACACACACACACACACACACACACACACACAGAAAACCAGTGTCTAAGGCATAACTATTTTCCAAAATTTGAAAGACATCAAAATATTAACACTGGGACCGGAGAGGTGGCTCAGTGGGTAAGAGCACTGACTGCTCTTGCAGACGACCTAGGTTGGATTCCCAGCATCCACATCACAGCTAACAATCATCTGTAACTCCAGTTCCAGGGGATCAGATGCCTTCTTCTGTCCTCTGAGGGCACTGCATGACACAGGTGCATTTACACACATGCAGACCATACGCTCATACACATAAAATAAAAATAATAAATAATATACTTTAAAATATTAACACTGATTAAAGTCACAGACTCTCTATCTTGGTGTATATTCTTTGAATTGTTAAAGTATCTGCATATTACCTTTACAGACAGAAGGAAAAAAATGGAAAAGTCACCAAGGAAATGTATCTATCCTTGAAAATGTCACCTTCCAATCCTAGAAAACCTTCTCCCCTCTCCCCTCTCCCTCAGCCCCCTTGCTATCAGTCCTAGAATGGACTCTGACCTTGAATTCCTCTGCCTGGGCCCAGGAGACTGGATCCCATGTTGGTGGAAGGGGGTGGAGGGGTGGGCGCAAAGCCCCAGGGAGGCCTTCCATGTGGACATCAGGGACAAAGTCCTCATCAGGGACAAAGTCCTTCTTCCAACTGTCTGCAGAGAAAGGAAATTACCCATGGAACCAACCCAAAGTATGTTTTTAAAAATCCTCCCATCCAAGTCATAATGTTTTGGAGTGAGATTTACTTTCTAATATTTTAATAACTGCAGCTTTGTGTGGTAGGGAGTCCTTTGTCGCTGGTCTCAGGGGCCTTACTAAGATGCTGCATTTAACAAGGTTTATAATTCAATATAACTACATCTGCATCTTTAATTATGCCTAACATTCAATCTTCATTGCTCCACTTGAATTGGAAGAGCTAAAATTAGGCCCGCTGTATTTTAATCTGATAATAAACATCCATGACATTTAGAGCAAAAACGTACTTATTTCATTAGAGTGGCCAACACATTTACCATTTGCTTGAACTGAACAAATACCCTCACGGCCCTCCTGACTGTAGCAGAGAGCACTGTTTTCAAATGATCTACCTGTAGACTCCTGAACTCTGAGGTGGCTAGGATCTTGGAAGTTAAACATACAACATTTTATAAGTGGTGGAATCTTAGCGATGAAGTCACTGGCCCAAAGCCAAATAGCAGATTATCAGGTGGAATGTGTTTACAGGATATCAGACCCAAGATTCTTGAGCCTTGGCCAACAGTTCATTTGCCATTCCTCTACTGCCACCACAGCTCCAAAGTGACCAAGCATCTCTAAGGACTATTACATCACCTTCTTCTAATGGATCCTAGGCAACATGGCAATCAAGTACCTAAACTGAGCTTATACCTGAGCTTCAAGTTCAAACCCACAGCAAAAATAAAAAACCGTAAATGGTATATCCTCATTAAAAACCAGAAAAATATCTCTGTAGACCAATCCCACCCCTCCAAAAAAAAATCACTACATAGGCAGAAGCTTGAGCCTGACTGGATGCAGGTGCAGAGGGAAGCAGAGGTGGTTTGGAATTTTATTTCTGAAGTCCCATTAAAGACAGAATGGGAACCAGGCTTACTGATTTAAGGTGGAACAGTGACTTTAAAAAAAAATCCGTTACTGGTCAGTGCTAGAACTGTCATTTACATGAGGAAAAGAAGCAGACAGGGCCCTTCAGCAACATCTGGACCATGCCACCTGCTGGACTGGTGGCAGCCACTGTGACATACTTACTATCTGTCCACCATAACACCTGATATGTATGAGCCCTGACTTTGAAATGGGCCTCCAGGAAGCTGGTGATGGTTATTGTACAATCACTTGTAAGGGAGGAATAAGAGAGAGAGAGCAGGGGTGGGGATGGGGAATTATTGGAGATGATGAGCCCGGAACCCAAAATTCCAGAACAACCACCAAAAAACCAAAAACAAAGAAACAGCATAAGCATAACTGAGTGAAGGTGTTGCTTGCTCTCCACAAAACAAAAACAGACGGGCAATCTGAAATGACTAGCAAACAAACGTGCAACCTCGAGGGGATGGCGTCTGTGAACAGACAGGCCACAACAAGGGAAACAAGAACAGATCAACGGAACAAAACGGGCCGCTGTGTGGCCAAAATGATTTCTTCTGGGCACAGGCATGACAGAACCATTGGCCATTGAATATAAGTTGCTGTGGTGACCTACATAATGCTTGGCCCTGTCGTCATAGCAACAAAATAGGCTGAATACAGTGTTAGTGAGGTCTGTGGTAATGGCAACCAGGCTGTTAGCACTCCCGGTAGGAAGAGAGGATCACAGGCCCTCATCCAGGATTCCACTCCTCTCTCCCTCCAGCCCTCCTCCCAGATGCACATGATCTTGGGAGAGGCCAGGATATATGGGCGTTGAACAGGTTAACTGAAGATGTGAATCCATGACAGCATCTAAGAGGTGCTGATAAAGTGGGACTCATCAGTGAGGTAGCCATTTTTGTCTCCCACACTCCTATGAGCAACCCCTCACCCATACTCCTATAAACAAGCCCAATCAATTTATTGGTTCACCAAGTTGAACTCAGGTAGAATTGTTACTTTGATATGTTGTTAGCATCCTAACTAGGATAAACAGAGATAGAAGTTTACATCTTCCAAGAAACAGTAACACAGCAGGCCAACAAAAAGAAGTCAGAAATCTGGAACGAAAAATAGAGTCACTATAGGAGATGAAAGAGGAAAGTCCACCTGAGCAGGTATAAATTGCAAAGGAGGCTGGGAAAAGCATTTGGGAACACGTCTGGGGTGGACAACAGAAGCCTGTGGTTGTCTGTGAAGATGAGAGGCACCCCTGACTGGATGAGAGAACACCTGTCAGGCCGTCCAACACTGAGCTGTGTCCCTTAAGGGCTGTGCTTAGTTTCAGCTATGCTACCCACTCAGTAATGCTAGCAAGTTCAGGCTACAAATAGATGACCAGGAAGTAATCCTCTGCTCTCATCCCAGCTCAGATAAAATGGCAAAGGCTCAAAGAGAACTGCTACTCTGTGTCGAAAGCACAGAAGTGGGATTTTTTTATGAGATTTATTTTTATTATTTGTATGTGTATCTGTGTCTGTGTGTAGGTATGTGCACATGAGTGCCAGTGCCTGCAGAGACCAGAAGAGATGGTGTCAGAGGATCCCCTGAAGCTGGAGTTACAGGTGCTTGTGAGCTGCCTGATGTGGGCACTGGGAACTTCCTCAGCAAGAGCAGCAAGTGATCTTAACCACTGAGCCACCTCTCCAGGTCCAGGACCACTCATATTAAGCAATAGTAAAATAAGAAGGGGGGAGCACTGAAAGACTAAAAAATAAAGAGACTAGAAAGAGAGAGAGCAAGAGAGGAAGAAATGAAAGACAGATGGGGAAGGAACCAGGAGAGCTCTCAAACAAAACAGGGCCACAGTAAAGGACCTGCTTAGCATACATAAGGCCCTGGGTTCCAGCCCCCACACTGCAAAAAGAAATAAAAAATAAAAGATGAGTCCTTCTCATCCCCAGGAGCCCTCTGGGCTTGATCCCCCCGTCACCTCCCTCTGCTTCCCTGGGCTGCACAACTTGCGAGCCTCTTTCCTGGGTAAGTCCATTGGTGCTCACAGCTCCTTGACTCCCCCAACCTTATTAACCTTCCCATCTCCCTGCTCGTCTCTCCTCCTACCCTGAGTGCTGTCCCATTCCTTGTCTTGGTGCCCCAGACATGGGGGGAACCACCACTGCTTCCTGATCCTTTGTATCCAGACCAACCCAGTTCCTTCTCCTGGTCCCAGGAGCCCTCTGGGCCTGGTCCCACCCGTACCTTCTTCTGCTTCCCTGGGCTGCAGGACAACCCACCAGCCTCTTTCCTGGACACCCGGGCTGACCTCGCAGCTTCCTGATCCTTTGCATCCAGACCAACCCAATTCCTCAGTACAGTCCCTAGGAGCCCTTGGGGCCTCTTCCTGCCCCCATCTCCCTTTGCATCTCTGGGTGGTACAGCCACCAGCTGACCAAGACCAGAATCTTTCCTGGGCCCTGCTCCCAAGCCAGTCCAACCCCCAAATTCCTGAGGACAACATCTTTCCTGGAGGGATGCAGACCTTAGGAGAAAGCCTGAGAGCATCTGATCCTCATCTGACTTGGGCTTCTGTGGGAACTCCTGAAGACAAAAGCAATCCGGCCACTCCGATATAAAATCAAAAGAGAGAAACGGAAGCTTAGACAAACCAGCTTTTCATGCCCAAAAAGTAAACCACAAAAGCATGTGGGGAGTTCAAACCAACAACCCCTGCACAGTGATGACTGGGAATGAGTAAGCGTGCCGTTTCGCCAGCCCATGCCCCCCCAGTACTGGGAACACTCAGGCGCAACGGGGAGCCTAGTCAAGCAGGGACTCTTATTTCAGGTGTTACAGAGCTTATAAAGGCATCTGGAAATCCCCCTCCCTCCTGAGGGTGTATCTTAAGGATGGTCACGTGCTGATCATGCACTCCTCGGCAGTGCGGAAGTATCCTTCAGACTTTTAAAACAAGTCAGGCCACGCCCCAGTAACTTCCTCTCGGACCTCTGCAAGGCGGGGCCTTTAGGTCCCCACAAAAGCACATAAAGTTTACAAAAAGAAGCA
>NW_008332149.1:4999704-5000656 GCF_000622305.1 Nannospalax galili | reverse complement strand
GGAAAAGTACAGCTATATCAAGAATGTAAACAGAAATAAAAATGATAGGATTCAATACCCGTCTTTCATTAATAACTTTAAATATAAATGGAATAAACTCCCCAGTCAAAAGACACAGACTAGGTGAATGGGTTAATAAAGAAAACCCATCCTTTTGTTGTCTGAAAGAAACTCATCTCACTTTCAAGGACAGACATTATCTCAAGTGAAAGGATGGGAAAAAATATACCAAGCAAATGGCACTAAGAAAAAAGCAGGCGTAGCAATCCTAATATCTGACAAAATAGACTTTAAACTGAAACTTACCAGAAGAGACAAAGAGGGCTATTTCATTCTGATCAAAGGAACAATCAATCAAGAAGATATTACAATCATGAACATAAATTCACCAAACTCTGGTGCACCCACCTTCATAAAAACAATACTACAGGACTTTAAGACCCAGATTAATCCCAACTCATTAACAGTAGGGGACTTCAGTACTCCACTGTCTCCATTAGATAGGTCATCAAGGCTGAGAGTTAACAGAGAGACATCTGAATTAAACAATACTATATATCAAATGTACTTAACAGACATCAACCGAGTATTCCACCCAAGCACCAAAGGCCATACTTTCTATTCAGCACCCCATAGAACCTTCTCCAAAATCAACCATATGCGGGGGCACAAAACAAACCTCAACAAATACAAAAAGATTGACATAGTTCCATGCATTCTATCAGACCACAATGCAATAAAGCTTAAAGTCAACACTGGAAGAAGCCCTAGTCACTACATGAACACATGGAGATTAAACAACACACCCTTGAATGATGAATGGGTCAAAAGAGAAATTAAGAAAGAAATAAAAGTATTCCTGGAACTAAATGAAAAGGACAGTACAACACAACAAAACCTCTGGGACACACAGAAAGCTGTCCTTAGAGGAAGTTTATAGCCCTAAGTGCCT
>NW_008332149.1:4998682-4999453 GCF_000622305.1 Nannospalax galili | reverse complement strand
AAAATCAGAGATGAAAGGGGAAACATCACAACAGACACCAGAAAGATACAGAACTTATAAGATAATACTTTAAAAACCTATGTGCTACTAAATTTGAAAACCTAAAATAAATGGACGGATATGTAAAGGCATGGGAACCACTAAACCTAAACCAAGAAGAGATTAACAGCTTAATCAGACCCATAACACGTAAGGAAATTGAAACAGTAATACAAAACCTCCCGACTAAAAAAAGCCCAGGACCAGATGGATTTACAGCAGAATTCTACCACATTTAAAGAAGATCTACATCCAATACTACTTAATTTGTTCAAAAAGATAGAAATGGAGGAAGAACTTTTAAATTCCTTCTATGAAGCCAGCATCACTCTAATACCAAAGCCAGTAAACATAGAACCAAAAAAGGAAACTATAGACCCATATCCTTAATGAACATAGATGCAAAAATTCTCAACAAGATACTTGTAAACCACATACAGAAACACATCAAAAAGATCATCCACCATGATCAAATTGGCTTTATTCCAGAGATGCAGGGATGGTTCAATATACATTAAGTCAATAAACGTATAAATCATATAGATGGGCTCAAAGATAAGAACCACATGGTCATCTCAGTAGATGCAGGGAAGGCCTTTGACAAAATTCAACATGTATTTATGTTCAAAGTCCTAGAAGGAATTGGACTAGAGGGAACAGACCTCAACATAATTAAAGCCATATACAACAAACCCACAGCAAACATCATTCTAAATGGAGAAAAACTGGAAG
>NW_008332149.1:4996243-4997360 GCF_000622305.1 Nannospalax galili | reverse complement strand
TCATCTTACCCCAGTCAGACTGGCTAAGATCAAGAGAACAAATGATACCAAATGTTGGAGAGGATGTGGGGAAAGGGGAACACTCATCCACTTCTGGTGGGGCTGTAAACTTGTTCAACCCCTATGGAAAGCAGTGTGGAGAACTCTTAAAAAACTACAAATGAGCTGGGTGTGGCGGCGCATGCCTTTAATCCCAGCACTCCGGAGGCAGGGGAAGGCAGATCTCTGTAGACAAGGCCAGCCTGGTCTACACAGTGAATTCTAGGACAGCTGGGGCTACAGGGAGACCCTGTCTCAAAAAGACTAAAAAAAGAAAAAAATAAAACAAAAACCTACAAATGAACCTCCGATTTGACCCAGTTATACCACTCCTTGGCGTATACCCAAAGAACTCATCCTATTGCAGAGATACTTGTACATCCCTGTTTGTTGCTGCTCTTTTCACAATAGCTAAGAGATGGAAGCAACCTAAGTGTCCCTCAGTTGAAAAGATAGTGCTGTATTTGGGGTGCGTTCCCCAACACTTTGTGTGAGGTATGCACACACTTTGTATGCAGCATGGTGGGGCTGCAAAGTGAAGCATCACGGGAGGGGCTCCTGCCATTGGAGAAGCACATTTACAAATGGATTCTGCTTCTGCCTAGGAGTTGCTCTTGTCCTGGGAAAGGGACTTCCTTTCTCTCCACTTGCACGTCATCTCCTTCCTTCCAAGAACCTGAAAAAGAAGAACAGTAGGAAACAGGCCTTAATAAGGGAGATGTGGATCAAAATTGGGTTAGTTTAAGGGAGGGGGAGGGAAGGGTATACAAGGAACCTAGGGGATAAAGGGAAAGAAGGAGCTCAACAGAGGTGGGACCGTAGGAGAAGGGTATGATTAAGGGAGAAATGGGGGGAAATGGGGGCACCTTAAGTGGGGGAATGATGCTGAAGGGGTTAGACAATGTGAGAGATAAATAATGCCTAGCTAGTTTTAAAAACCAGAAGGAACCATATTACTCCTACAACCTACTGACAAATTATACATAGCAGATCAAGAAATATATGTCTAGGTAAGGTTTATCTGAGAACAACTAACTGGTCTTTGCCTAAGATTTATCTACATGCACACGGTAATTAA
>NW_008332149.1:4986426-4995456 GCF_000622305.1 Nannospalax galili | reverse complement strand
TCCAACAGCTGTGGAATATACATTCTTTTCAGCAGTCCAGGTAACTTTTTAGCTAAAGGCTACATAACAAGCAACAATAGCAGATAGGAGATTCCTTCTTTTGAGTTATTGGCCAGGGTGACCCAAGGGATTCCCAGATAGTAACCCAGCATAGAACAGGGAAAATGAACAGCAGACCCCAATCTTATCTAAAGGACTATTGACAACCGATTTCTGCTATATGAGGAACAGCTGACCTTCCTAAAACAAAGCCCTCTAGATAGGCTGACTAGATTCACCAGATGGACAAGTAGTGGGGAAAGGCTGGGGTGCCAACAACACAGCAGACAATAGCAGGGATAACAGAGTATAAGGGCTCTAGTCAGGGGAGGAAGGCTATCGGGGAGTGCCATCTGGGAAGTGGGTGTGTAGTTGAACAAGATGGTTTGGGATGTTCTATGTGATATACACACACCAAAAAAAAATCAACAAATTTTTTAAATGTATTATATTTAAGGTGGAAGCATAAAAATTTATGGCATGTTAATTAGTAGAGATAATAAACATTACCACTGAAATCTACCCGATGACTTTACAGACATATGCAGGTGCCAAGGATCCGAGTGCAACTGATTATGACTAATAATAATCAGATACACATAGATTAGAGATGCATGTGGCAACATCTCAGTGTTAGTGGCAAAAACAATGAGTCTTTCTGTAAGAAACAGTATATTTTAAAATGAATTGGAGACCTTTTTAAAAAGTTAAAAACTCATTCAATTTTATGTCTTATGGGGTTTCTACTGAGCTCAATATTGTATAACTGTAGTAATTCAACAGCGAACCTAAAAATTTTATAGCCACTTTTGAAAGAGCTGTATCTTTGCTCTGGAAACTGTTATTGAGCATATTAAAGCTGTAATGATATGCTTCTAAAAAAAAATAATATTAAAAAGTAAATAAAAAATGAATCTACTAGGTAAGAAAATTCTACAAGTGCTTTCTACCCTGAAAGAGACCTAATAAGAATATTCTTTCAATAAGATGAATGTTTGAGAGAAGATTCCAGAAACAGACTCAGTTCCAGCACAACATCATTTCCAATCCAAAGAAAAAAGATACAAACAAGCAAGGAACAAAATAGACAGAAATCAAATGGCTGGCGCATGAGAAGCCTGAAGATTAGCCTAACACTGCTGGGGAAATCCATTCTGCCCTCAAATAAAGATGATGCTACAGAGACCAGAAAAGGAAAGAGAGGAAACGAGGGGCAGGGGACGTGGCTCAGTCAGGGGCTGGGGACGTGGCTCAGTCAGGGGCTGGGGACGTGGCTCAGTCAGGGGCTGGGGACGTGGCTCAGTCAGCACAGCACTTGTGGTACAAGGTTGAGGACCTGAGTCAGATCCTGAGAACCCATGTTTAAGAAAACGAAAAACAGCCAGGCATGGTGGTGCATACCTCTAATCCTGGCACTCGCAATGCAGAGGCAAGTTCATCTTTGTGAGTTCAAGGACAGCCTGATCTACAGAGCAAGCTTCAGGCCAGTCAGCTTCAAAAAAAACCCAAACAAAATAAAAACAAAAAGTCAGATACAGTTGTAGCCCTGTAACCCAGCACTTCACAGGCAGAAACCAGAGCATCCCCGAGGCTCGCTGGTCAGCCATTCTGGTCAAATCAGCAAGTTCAGGTTCAATGAGATAAAAATAAGGTAAAGATCAACAGAGAAAGACATCTGACAGCAACTCTGGCCTGCACACACATGTGCACATGCACCTGCATATACATGAACACATGCACAAAAAAGGGAAGAAAAAAACATGTTTCTTGATGATTTCATGAAGTTCACTGTCATACAACCCTGATGCCCACAGCCTCTGTGGACATCCATTCAGATAATGTTCCCTAAGCACGATTGTATTATTATTGTTATTGTTTGTAGTTTGGGCGGTTTTGTTTTGTTTTGAGACAGGATCTTGCTATGCAAGCCTGATTGGTCTTGAGCTCCGCATATAGCTCAGGTTGCCCTCAAACTCATGATCCTCCTGCTTCAGCCTCCCTTGTGCTAGGACTACAAGGGTACCCCACCGTTCCTTCTTCAAGTTGGCTTGTTAGTTGAAGCTAAAAACAAAACATTCTAGTTTCTGCAGCACCTTAAGTATCCCATTGGACTCCATGGAAAGAATAATTCCTGCCTCCCCATCCTCCACCCACCCACCTGCCTCAGGTGGCTGTGAGCTGGAGTTATTGAACCTTATTGAATCAAATCCCAAGAGGCCTCCAGCTTCACAGAAGGCTGTTCTATGGTGCTGTGAGTCAGCCTTGGAAAGCTCAGCCCTATCGCTGAGGCGGCTTACAAAGGAGTCTGGTCCCCACTCCCTCCTCCCCTTCCTCCTCCCCCACAAAGGGCAGCCTCACTCTGGAAACTGTGCACTCACAATTGATTTCTAACTGTACAAGCAGGTTCCAACGCTGTTGCATGCTGCTTCTGGTTACTCGCTTGGAATCAGAACCACCAGGAAGTGGAAATTAGCCTCATCTTACCAGCATGAAACAGACACACACAGCAGTCCCTGGGCTTTGGGGAGGCAGAAATCTGGGCTTTTTCTTCTCTCTCCATGAACACTAGGGCTCAGGGTGACAGGGGTCTCTGTTACTCAGTCATCTGGAAGTTGTGAGTGTAGGAGACTGCAGTCGCTAACTTCCTATAAAAGAGAGGCAGGCAGAGGAGGAAACTTCCAGAAGGACAAAGGGTCAGCCAGCCTGCTGGAAGTCACCACACCTCCACAAGTTGTACCTTTGATTCAACTGGCAAGGTACATGGTGTTAATGACCCTGAGGCATGATACCATGTATTAGCCATATTTTTTTTATCCTCTGTGCTTTATGAAGTTTAGACGTTCTAGGGCTTTGGTAATCCAGAAAGCTGGTCCCTCCAAGGGGTAGAATTCCCATCTTTTATATGCAAACCAACCATCCCAAAACACAGATCCCTAATCACCTCCTTAACTGAGCCTTCAAAGCAACATTCCCCCTGCCTGAGATCAGCCCAGACCCAGGCACCAGGCAACTAGACACCACCTTTCTAACCCAGAGCCCCAGGGCTCGAACTTGCTGTGCCTCCTTACGCATCTGCCTCATGGATGTGGATTCTGGACCATACTCTCACCTTGCTCCTTCTGTGGCCTTTTGGTGGTTCCCCTTGTGGCCTATGTGTGGCATGGTACACCTGCCCTCTTGGGGATGGCAATAAGCTCTTCTTTCACGTTCTTTCTGTGTCTGACATCTTGTCTTATCTGATGAAAACAAAATCCCAGGTACATTCAAAAGAAACCCAGCCAACCACAAAGGATTCTGAGCTAGGGGTGTTTACATGCCATGGGCTGGATAGTTTTAGCTGTCAACTTGACACACCTGGGAAGAAAAACCTCAACTGGAGAAATTCCCCCCATCAGACTAGCCTGTAGGCATGTCTATGTGGCATTTTCTTGACTGTTGAGTGATATGGGAGGGCCCCTGGGCAGGGGGTCCTGGGTTGTATAAGAAAGTAGGCTGAGCACAGGCCAGGGGAGCAAGCCAGCAAGCAGCGTACATGGTCTGTGCTTCAGGTCTTGCCTCCAGGTTCCTGCCCTGCTTAAGTTCCTGTCTTGGCTTCTGTGGTGGTTTGAATGAGAATGTCCCCCACAGGCTCCAGATATTTGAACACTTGGTCCCCAGTTCCTGGTGCTGTTTGGGGAGGGTCATGGAACCTTTAGGAGGTGTGGCCATGCTGGAAGAAGCACGTCACTGGGAGGGGGGCTTTGAGAGTTATAGCCATGCCCACTTCTGGTCTGTCTCTCTCTACTTCCTGTACCTGCTTGAAGATGTGAGTGCTCAGCTTTCTGCCTCCTGCCACCACGCCTTCCCAGCATGATGGACTCTTATCCTCTGGAACTGTAAGCCAAATAAACTCTTCCTTCTTTAAGTTACCTTGGTCATAGTGTTTTATCACAGCAACAAAAAAAGTAACTTCCTTGATGATAGACTGTCAGAGTGTTTTATCATGGCAATAGAAAGTAACTAGAATACCCTGTCTTAGGCAGTGTCTACCACAGTGAAGTCAGGATTCATTAGCTCTCTTCTCTGTGTGAGGAGGGTGGAGCCCAGAGGTTAACTTGCCAGTAGTGGTTGGCAGGGATATTGATCGGGAGCTAAGGATGTCACCATGGATTTCTTTCTATAAAGCTGTAAGAAATTTTAAAGGCAGTATATGGTGGTAGAATTAGGTACTGTTAATCAACATTAAAATACATTTTATTTTAGAAGGAAAACACATTAGGCTTTAGTTAGTGGAAATGAAATGTGTTAAGTGAATACACTCAAAGCAAATATTAGCAAAAACCAAGAAAAATAAGTAGGCGCTTGCCAGTGCCAGGACATCAGATCCCTTGAGCTTCTGTTGACTTTCTCACACCCTCAAGCAGAGGCGAGCTCAGCTGTAACACAGCCAACTGGGGCTGAGTCCAGCTGAGGGCAGCTCTCCAGGGTATCTCAGATACAAGACAAGATGCCCCCAGTGTGCTTGCAGCATGAGAAAGAATGCCACAAGGAAAAAATAAACAGGGACTAGAGGAGGACCAATACGTGGTCTTCTCTCTGCTCCAAGTCTGGCCTGTGGACCAGCAGTACCAGCCTCGCTTGGGAACTTGCTAGAAATGCAGAATCTCAGGCCCCAACCTAGAACATTGGAATCAGAATCTTTGTGTGAATGAGATCTTTGGATGTAAATTATAGTTGGGAAAGTTCTAGTCTTCATAGGCCTGCCCTTGAGAATGGGGAAAGTTGGAGAACGATTAGGGTGTGGGTGAAGGATGAAGCCAGACAAAGATGGATGTGAGCTATATGCTGAATGGCCAGTACTGAGACTGGAGGCTTGGTAATTCTTAGGTACAACAGGCCTTAGCTCTCACTGCCTTGATCACAGCCTATGAGCTTACTGCCAGTTTGGGCTGGATAATTCTAATTCTTAGTCACAGATAGATGCCCTGTGCACTGGAGAGTGATTAATACTACCCTGACCTCTACCCACTGAATGCCAACAGTGTTGTCTAGTACCTCTCCTTGTGAAGTTGGCAAATCCCCTAATGCAGTCTGAGGAGCTGGTAGAATAGTCCACACTGATCACCGCCTACAGAACATGTTCAGTTGGAAGTCACTAGGGGTCAGCTGGGTTGGCAATAAGAAAGGAAACTAAATATGGAAGTAAAGAAAAAAAGGAATTACAACGATGAGCTGGGACACACAGGACAAAGGGACACCACAAAAGCATACTGGGGGGCTGGGAAGTGGCTCAGTTGGTAGAGTGCCCTGGGACTGATCCTCAGCATTGCAGAAACTTTCATGATGGCACACTCCTATAACCTAACATGCAGGAGGTATAGAAGGTGCCAGAAATTCAAGATCACCCTTCATTACACAGTAAGTTGAAGGCCATCCTGGACTACATGAGACTCTGTCTCAAAAGACGAAAATGAGGAAGAAGAGGAAGAGGAGGGGGAAGAGGAGAAAAAGAAAAGAAATCCCATAAAAAAAAAAAAGTACATACTAGAATCCACATGTGCACTCTTTCCAAACTGTTAATCTGCAGGAAAAGCTTGCCTCTTGGGTGGGGTGAACCAGAGGGAGAACAGGACACCCTGCAGTTGAACCACAACTTGGAGAAGATGAAAGTAGCCAGGTGCTGACCACACCAAATAACATTCCGGGTGCTCTCACCGACCTTCAGAATGCAAAATACTATACCTTCAACTTTGCTGCTATTGTTCAAGACTTGTGTACAATAGCTCTTGTGACCTAAACTGACCCAGAAGCAGAGGAAAGGAGATTTTGGGAAACGTGGTTCAGTTCCGCGAAACTGAAAATATATAGCTATCAGAGACAGTGTGGGCTGGCAGGGTGGGTGGACTCTGGAAGAGCTCCAAATGCAAAAATAAACTACTCAGACCGTTTTCTGTTGCCAAGGCAAAGATTCAGGAACTAAGGCAGGGGTGTGGACTAACTGCCCAGGGCCACCCAACTTGAAGGTGAGTAGACTGGAGAGCCATGAGGAGTTCAATGCAAAATGAACTATAATTAAACTTCCTCCAATTCACATACTGACCAGATGAAGAAAACTCGTTTGGGATGGAACTGTCACAGATGAATTGTGCCTAAGTAAGGCTGTAGCCCAATAAGACTCCAGGAGGAGGCCCAGTGACCAGCTGCAAGACAGACGTGTTTCTCTGGAAAGCAAAACACAACAAATAAGCCAAAGACATTATGCATCCATTTCCATAATTAAAAACAGTGAAGCATGCCAAGAGCAAGAACTTTAACCAAAAGTCAGGAACCGTCAATAGAAGCAGATTCACAGATGACCTAATGGTTTGAAATTGATGGATGAGAAATTTAAATAAACTGTAACAAATATGTTATAGATCAAGATAGATAATGCCTGAATAAATAGCTTAGATTGAAGAATCAAGTAAAATTTCATAATTGGAAGTAGTAAAAATACAGCTGATTCCCAACTTATGATTTTTCAATTTTATAATGATGGAAAAACATACTCATACAGTACTCAATACTGTATTTAATAAATCACATGAGCTATTCAATTATTTATTATAAAGTAGACCTCACGTCTGATGATTTTGCACAACTGTAGGTTAACGTAAATGTTCTGAGTACATTTAAGATCGATGAGGTTAAGCTGTGATATTCAGTAAGTTAGGTGAATTAAAGACACTTTTTTGAATTTTGCAATTTTTCATACAATATTATTTCATGGTATTTAGATCCCTTCTGCTAGTCACACCTCCCCTTATGGCCTCTCACCCAATTTAATGCACTCTAATATATAGGGAGAGTTGGGGGAGATAGAGACCTATAGAGTCTAATTTGAGTCTCTGAATGTCCTTCAGTGTGGGACCATCCACTGGAACCTGGTCAACCTACCAAGAGTTCCCAAGCTTGAAAGAGACTGACTCTCCTCCTCCCAGAAGCCATCTGTTGCCACCATTTCCTTAGGTTGGGTTGGAGCTTCTTACCCACTTCCTCATGTCTATGCTGGAATTTTTTTCTGGTTTGAGCTTGCATGAGATTCATGTATGCTGGTACCATTGCTGTGAGTTCATGTAAGAAAGTGACCCGCTGTCTGGAAAACTGTTTCCTTGTGGTCAGCCACTACCTCTGGCTCTTACCTTTTTGCTCCCTCTTCCACAATGATCCCTGATTCTTAGGAAGCAGAAGTTTGATATAGTTGTCCTATAAGCACTCTATAGTCTACTGTTCTCTGCCTGTTGGCCTCTTACAGGATACTGTGTTAATCAACATCTGTTGCATAATCTATGGATATAACAAAAAAAATCATTAAAAGTCAGTTTAAGATAACTATTTAGTAGAAAACTATTTAATATTAGGTTCCCCCCTATGTCCTGTGAATTTGTCTAGCCTCAGGCTTCTAAGCCTCATATCAATGTCATGTATGGGCTCCTTGCTTATGATCTTTTCAACTTATGATGGGGTCATTAGATCATAACCCCATTAATGTGGAGGAGCATCTGTTTACGGTTGGATGCCCAAAAGTAAATATGGAAACAACAGCATGAAAGATGGCAGAAGATAAGTCATATTCATGAATTTAAAACTATGGCAAAGTAAAGATACATACTTAATCCTTAGATGAAACAATACAAACCTATTAAGAGATATGACTAAAAGCCAAATAAAATATATTTTAAATTTCACAGAGGCTGGAGAGAGTAGTTAAGAGCACAGGCTGCTCTTTCAAAGCACCTGGATTCAATTCCCAGCACCCATGTGGCAGCTAACAGCCATCCTCAACTCCAGTTCCAGGGGATCTAATGCCCTCTTCTGGTCTCCATAAGCATTGCATGACACAGGTGCAGTGACATCTCTGCAGGCAAAACACACACATAAAAAATAAAAACTTTAATTGCAGGTATGGTGGCGCATGCCTTTAGTCTCAGCACTCAGGAGGCAGAAGTAGGCAAATCTCTGTGAGTTCAAGACCAGCCTAGTATATATAGTGAGTTCCAGGCCAAACTGAGATCCTGTCTCAAAAAAAAAAATATATATATATATATATGTGTGTGTGTGTGTGTGTGTGTGTGTGTGTATAATTATAAAATGCATTTGCTTAATCCAAAAGAAGCACAAAGCACAAACTATGGTAAAGGAACTTGATGGGCTTGGGGATGTAGCTCGGCTTGTACAACGCTTGCCTCACATTCACAGAGCCCTGGATTTGATCCCTATTTATTGCTGCATAAACCAGGTGACGCCTCCTTAAAATGTCAGCATGCAGAAAGTGGAGGCAGAAGGCCAGAAATGAAGGTCCCCCTCGGCTATGTAGTGAGTTCAATGCCAGCCTGGGGTACTCATAACTTGCATTTCATCAAAATTACAGTCTTCTATACTTATTGAAAACATTGTTAAGTAAGCCACAGGCTAGATGAAAATTATGTAGAATATAAAGCTAATAAAAATTCTGTGTCTGGATATATAAAGAATTTGCAATCAGGGGATAACAACTAAAAAACGATCAAGCAAAGGTTTGAGTAGATATTTACCAAATATATATTGTATACAAATGACAAATACGCACATGAAAATATGTTCAACATGTGAGTCACAGGAAAAAGCAAGTTAAAGCCATGTCAAAAGTTACTGCATCTAGGGAGCTGGAGAGATGACTCAGCAGTTAAGAGCACTGATTGTTCCTGCAGAGGACCCAGGTTCAGTTCCCAGCATCAACATGGCAGCTAACAATCATCCATAACTCCAGTTCCAGGGAATCTGATGCCCTCTTCTGACCTCCACAGGCAGTGTATGACATGGGTGCACTTATATACATGCAGGAAGACCCCAGATAGCCAAAACAACCCTGAGCACAAAGAGCAACGCTGGGGGGATTACTATACCAGATCTCAAAGGATACTACAGAGCCATAGTTATAAAAACAGCATGGTACTGGAGCACAAAACAGACCTGTAGATCAATGGGAAAAAA
>NW_008332149.1:4985274-4985950 GCF_000622305.1 Nannospalax galili | reverse complement strand
TCACCAGTGACACATCTGACAGAGGTTTAACATCCAGAATATATAAAGAACTCAAAAAACAAAGAAGTGAGAAATAAAATGACCCAATTAAAAGATGGGATAAAGATCAAAAAACAGAGTTCTCAATGGAAGAAATAAAGATGGCTAAGAAACATCTCAAAAAATGTTCAACATCGTAATTAGGGAAATGCGAATTAAAAGCACCTTAAGGTATCACCTTACCCCAATCAGACTGGCTAGGATCAAGAGAACAAATGATACTAAATGCTGGCAAGGATGTGGAGAAAAGGGGAATGCTCAATCACTGCTGGTGGGATTGCAAACTCATGCAGCCTCTATGGAAAACAGAGTAGAGAACTCTTAAAAAACTAAAACTGAACCTACCATATGACCTGGTATACCACTCCTTGGCATATACCCAAAGGACTCATGCTATTGTAGAGACACTTGTACAACCACGTTTGTCGCTGCTCTTTTCACAATAGCTAACAGATGGAAGCAACCTAAATGTCCCTCAACTGAGGAGTGGTTAACAAAAACGTGGTACATTTACACAATGGAGTTCTATTCAGCAGTAAAGAAAGACAAAATAATGAAACTTGCAGGTAAATGGATGGAACTAGAAACTGTTATACTAAGTGAAGTAACACAGACTCAGAAAAGCAAGCAATGTACA
>NW_008332149.1:4984406-4985087 GCF_000622305.1 Nannospalax galili | reverse complement strand
GAGTATCCAGCCACTCTTCCCAGCCAACTAGTCCAGCCTTGGAAGACAAAGTAAAATGAGGAAGAACCCAATGGAGGAATGCTTTTGGAAGCCCTTGTCAAGAAATTCCAGTGGACTCTCATATGAACATTTGAAAATTGCCCTGTTCTGACTTTTTTCTAGATCCCTGTCTAGAACTTGTAACGCTAATTACTCTTCCCTTTACTTCTCCTTCACATCTCCTGTTCATGATTTAAGGACTTTCTTGTCCCCTTAGAGACAAGAGTGATACAATTTGGGAGTCTTTTAGATAGACCCACTGAAGGGGTACTCCAATTGCCTCACCCTGTGTCCCTGTTCATCATGGAAGAAGCCAGAGCAGTCTGCATCCCTATTCCCTATTGGCAATTTGGTTAACCCCTTCAGGGAATGGTGTGATAAGAATAGGAGGTAGGAATTGGCTAGGCAGTTAGGGTAAAAAGATCCCAAAGAAATGTAGCCAGTTTCTTGGCTAAAAGCCAAAATGTCTGTGGGCCTGTTAGCAACATACTCTGTTCCAAAGGCCAAAAACGTCAAAAGTATTTGAGAGCTTGTATCTAATCCTTAAAAGATTTTAGGGTTGCATGTATGAAATTCTCAATAAAGTTTTTGTAAAAGTTAAAAAAATGAAAATAATAAATAAAATAGTTTTAAAAGAAGCTA
>NW_008332149.1:4886058-4984288 GCF_000622305.1 Nannospalax galili | reverse complement strand
GGCAGAGGCAGGTGGATCTTTGTGAGTTCAAGGCCAGCCTGGTCTACATAGTGAGTTCTAGGACAGCTGGGGCTACAGGGAGACCCTGTCTCAAAAAGACAAAAAAAAAGAATGCAGAGCAATTAGAACTCTCATTCATTAATAGTAGGGCTACAAAATGGCCCAATAATTTTGGAAAATATTATAAAGTTTATCATAAAGTTAAATATACAACCTAGAAATACAAGTCCTGTGTCTTTATACAAGAGAAATGAAGGTTTATGTCTCCATTGCACACTTTGCAGTGTTTGCAGGCACTTTATTCACAATATTCCAAACTGTAAATGGTCCATTTATTGACATACTATTTAACAGCTCACAAGTGTATACAAACTGTAGGCACTTCCATACAAGGGAATGCTATCCAGCTATAAAAAGAACAGGGCCAGTGAGATGACTCAGCAGGTAAGGCATTTGCCACAAAAGGCTGGCAACCTGAGTTTGATCCCCAGAACCCGAATTAAGGTGGAAAGAGAGAACTGACTCCAGAAAGTTGTCCTCTGACCTTCTCATGCATGATGGGACATGTATATGTGAATGCACATTCATACACATACACACAAAAATAATAATAATCAAGGAAAAAGAAAAAGCATTATTAATACAACTCTTTGTATGGTATATGTTTGTGTACATGTTAATGTGTGTGTGTATGTGTGTGTGCATGCATGTGGAGGCCAGAGGTTGATGTCAGGTGTCTTTCTCTATTGCTCTCTATCTTATTTTTTGAGACAGAGTGTCTCACTAAACATGAAGTTACGAGTTTGGCTAGACTGATTGGCCTGTGAGCTCTAGGGATCAGCCTGTCTCTACCTCTAGCACTGAGGTTACAGATCCCCAGCTTTAATGAGGGTGCTGAGGATCCAATGCAGGTCTTCATGTAAAGTATTTTATTCACAGAAATCTCTCCAGCTTATGATATAACTCTCACATGGATAAAACTCAAAAACAGCTGAATGAAAACTAATTATACACACAGTGAAATTCAATTCATTTGAAATTCTACAAAACACTAACAGCAAAGGCAGATTGGTGGCTGGCTGGTCATGGGAACGGAGAGGAAGGAGGAAGGTTAGCTACAAACAGTGTCTATAGTACCTGAGAGAATAGAAATGCTCATGTCTTCCTCATGGTGGGGTTTACAGGTACGCATGCTTGTGAAAACTCTGTGCACTCCATATTAAAAGTGGGTGCATATTGTTATATACAAATTGTGCTTCATGAAGTAGATTTTTAAAATATTTTATTAATTTTTATATGTCTGAATGTATTGCCTGAATGTATGTAAGTGTACCTGTGTTGTGCAATGCTGACCATGGAGGTCAGAAGAGGGCATCAGATCTCCTGGATCTGGAGTTATAGGCGGTTGTCATCCGCTATGTGGGTGCTGGGAACCAAACCTGGGTCCTCTGCAGAGCAGCCAGTGCGTTTAACCACTGAGCCCTCTCTCTAGCTCCATGAAGAAGAGTTTTGGAAAAACACAAGCAATTCAGTTTTCTGATGGGCAAAGCAGACATGAAAGAACATGAATAAGCACATGACAGGGCCCCACGTCATTTGTCAACTGTCGCCGGGGAAGTACAAACGAAAGTGACAATATACATCAGTAAGAGGCTCATATGCACCCACTGGAATGGCCAAATTTAAAAAGACCAATGATACTATGTTAGTGAGGACAAAGCAACCGAGGCCTCCTGTGTTGCCGATAGAGTGTAAAACAGAACAACTTTGAAAGACTCCTTGGCAATTTCTTACACAGGTAAGTATGCTCGTACCCACCAATCCAACAATCCATTCCTTGGAGAAATAAAAATACCTCCACAAGAAGACTGATTCAAAACTTCACAGCAGTCTGATTTCTAGTATTCCTAAACCAGAAACACCAAATAGGTGTCAACAGGAGAATAAATAAAATATGATACATCACTACAAAAGACCATTGCTTGGCAATAAAAAGGGATAAACAACAGATTCAAGCAACAAGTATGAATGAATCTCACACTGTGCTCAGTGAAAGGAACAAGATTATCAAAAGCATCCAGGTATCCATAAAATTCCATTTCTATAAAGTTCAAGAACAGGCACTAGGGGCTGAAGAGATGGCTCAGCAGTTAAGAGCACTGGCTGCTCTTGGAAAGGACCCAGGTTTGATTCCCAGCACCCACATGGTGGCTAACAAACATCCATAATTCAATTTCCAAAGGATTCAACGTCCTCTTCTGACCTCCATGGGCATTGCATGACACTGATGCACTTATATACATGCAGACAATACACTCATACACATAAAATAAAAATAATAAATAATTTTTTTTGTTTTTTTGAGATAGGGTCTCCCTGTAGACCCAGCTGGCCTGGAACTCACTTGTAGACCAGACTAGCCTCAAACTCACAGAGATTCACCTGCCTCTGCCTCCCAAGTGCTGGGACTAAAGGCGTGCACCACCCAGCCCAGCTCAATAAGACATTTTTTTAAGCACCGGTGATAGAGAGACAAGGCAAGAGGATTGTAAGTTTGAGACCAGCCTGGGCTGCACAGCAAGACCCTATCTCAAAAATGAATGAGGGTAAAATCAATAGGTGTTAGTTGTTGGTCCAGGCTTGGGGGAACTTAGAAGACTATCGCCCACCTTTGTGCAGGGTGCAGAAAGGGTGTATTAGAAAGGGAAACACAGGGAACTTTCTTAAGTGATAAAAACCTTTGTCTCAAGTGGACAAAGGTTAAATTCCCTTGAGTCATACATAGCTAAAGTCTGTGTGTAAATTATACACGTGACCCTACATCTATTGGATTCAACCAATTGGATAAAAAATATTCTGTAAAAGAGCTGGGGATATAGCTCCAAGGTAGAGCACTTACCTACCATGTATGAATCCTTAGATTTAATCCCTGGTACCAAAATAAAGGGTATCAAAATTTTTTGATCTGTATTGAACACGCACATTTTTTCTTATTATTCCATAATAAGAAAACAACACAGTGTAACAACTGTTTCCATGACATTTTCACTGTGTTAAGCATCGCAAGTAATCTGGAGGTGAGTTAAAGCCTACAGGGAGGATATGTGTAGTTTATAGGAGAGTATGGCACCATTTGAGGTCAGAGTCTTGAGCATCTGTGAATTTTTATATCCATGGGAGTCCCGAAATCAGCCCATGTGTTTAGTGAGGGCGATCATACTTCATTTTTGTTTTAGTAATGATCAAAAGAATAAAGGAGGTGCTCAGATCTCATGACCAGAATTCAGCACCATGGCCACAGTTGACTGTGAGAAAAAAAGAATTCATTCCAAGTGCCATTGTGCCTGTTTAAAATTCAGAGTTATTTTTACTGGAGAAGGAGCAGAGACTTAAGTTAGAAGCACAATTAACATCCTCTGTCATTGGCCAAGCCTTTCAGTGGCCTTCCCTTCCAAGGGAGTTGGACTCGGGAGATTTTTAAATACTTATTATCCAATATCCTTTCTAATTTTCCCTGCCAATGTCACTTTCTGTAATTTTCGGGACTAGCTTTTCCTTACTGTATCAGGGAAGGCCACTATTTCAGCAGTGACCATAACCTTGAGCATCTGCCAAGGACACACAAATGGAAAGGGGCATAAGGGAAGCGAGCTGAGGAGGAAAATGAAACAGCTCCCAAAGTGACAGTGAGAAGGAGAACCTGCACCGAACGCTCAGATGTGTGACATCTGCCAGCTTCCGGCTGGAAGGAACCACAGGCTTTGTGTTTAAAGCTTGGCTTGGCTTCTCTTCGGATCTGCACAGTGCTTCCTTCGGCCCTGCCTGTCGCAGCAGACACAGCAACAACGATGTTGCTTTAAAGCCCTGGGTCCCTACAAAGATGATGCCAAGAGTTTCTGAGCTTCCTCTCAATAGATAATCCCACATCAGCCCTGCTCCCAGCCTAGAAAGTAAAGAGGCATCAGGCTTTCATACCCCCCACCCCCGGGGAGCAGGGCACAGAGTTCATTACTGCCACCAATCCTGCGCATTGTGCTTTCTCCCTCTCCATCACAGTCAGTCAGACAACAAACACTTCGAGAGTTTCTGCTTTTCTTGGCTCTGGGCTCAAAGCTGGGAGAGCAGAGAAAGCTGGGAACACAAATTGGGCTAGGACTTCACCTCCCAGCACCTGCCACCCTCTGGCTTCATCCTTTGGCACTGATGTCAAGCCAGTACCACCCCTAAGAACCCCAGGACTCAGCTCTGAGGATGAGCCCCGTCTACTTCCCCAGCCTGTCCCCCTCCCACTCCCTGACTCTGGCCCCCACTGCCAACCTGCTCTTGCTCCAGCCAGACACAAGCATTCCCAATATAGACGGATGAGCGATGAGCAGGGTCTGCTTGATGAAATTGTTCCATGGGCTGCCTCCAAGATCTGGCTGCAAGGAGAATGGACTGGAAATTGCATAGCCATTATCTTGGCTGACAACCCCCCTCCCCATCTTTTCAATATAATGAATTGCATGGAAAGCTCGGCTGGCATGACAGCTTTTGAATTTGAGCCCTCCCGTCCTCCTGAACACCCTTCGAGGTTATCTCAGCAAGGCAGGTGGATGAGGAAAGAGAAAAGCTTAACCCTATAAGAATAATTATGATGTATTATTAGCAACTGATGGCAATCCAGTGCAGAATTTTCAATATAGATGCTCCTGCCTGTAATTTTTCTCTGTCATATATACACACACAAAAGGCTGCGTTTAATGATTCCAAAGTTCAGAGCAGTTTTTCAAAACTAAATTTAGTTCCTTAGACGCAACATCTTAATGTGGGGAGTTTAAATGAAACAGAGATCTGGTTTGAATACTGAAGACACTTTTCAGGATAGAAGAAATGTTATGATTAGTATGTTTTATGAAAAGACCACTGGCTGGCATTGGTACTGAGTTACATGGTCATGCTAAGGGTACCATATACAGAGATCAGAGGGGCTCTCAAAATGGAAGAACATCTTTGCACTAGGATCTAATCATTCTAACTTGCAGGCAGGAATTTCATCTTCATTTCTGTCTCTGGTTCCTGGCACCATGCTGGGCACAAACAGAAGTTTGATAAATGGTTTCTGGCCAGAGGATGAAGTAGGTGGATGCGTGGATCGATGGGTATATACACAGGAACCTCTAGTGACTTATTTTAATGTCAGGAAACCAATCCTGTGACAAGAGGCTACAAGGTCTGGCATGTAAGTTCAAAACAATGATGTGATGATTGTCTGGAATAAGCTTGACATGGTTAAAAAGTACCATTTTCTATGTCTGGAAATTCCATTTTAGCATGTGAAAGTGGATGGCAGCCTCAGAAACTCCATCCACCTCCTTTGAGACAGAGTACCTCACCGGGACCTGGGGCTCCCTGTCCCCACTGCCCCAGGTCTGGAATTACACATGTCATCATGCCTGGCTTTTTACATGGTTGCTGGAGATCAAACTCAGGTCTTTGTGCTTGGGCAACAAGTACTTTACCAACTGAGCTATCTCCCCAACCCCTAATGATGTCACTTGTAATTCTTCCTCTGGAGGATAGAGACAATTTCTCTCCAAATAAGAAATGGGAATCCTTCTAGATTGTTCTACACACTTCGCTGCAATTAGCTGTGTAGAGCCCACTGAGATGGCAAAATATACAGACTCGCCCTTTTGGAAAGTAACATGGAGATATTTATCCAAATACAGAGAAGTGCCTCCACCTTCTTATCCAATGATACCACCCCCTGGACTGGATGCTAAGCAGACACTCCGGGAAAGCCAAAGGTTCCCTGTGTAGGCGAGCCTTTCAAAATTTCAAGGTTGGAAATGCCTTCTGTAACCCACAAGAGTGACTAGGTTGGTGAACGAGCTTGTGGAGGTTTTGAAGGTATTAAAAAATTCACTGTGGGGGATGGAAAAATGGCTCAGTGGTTAAGTGCACTGACTGCTCTTGCAGAGGACCCAGGTTCAATTCCTAGCACCCACATGGTGGCTATGAACCGTCTGTAACTCCAGCCCCAGGGGATGCAACAGCCTCTTCTGACTTCCGTGGCATTACACAACACAGGTGTGTTCACATACATGCAGGAAATACACTCATACACATAAAATAAAAATAAAAAAATTCACTGTAGAGTGTCTGTGGACACATGGAGAAAAGTTCATGGAGTCTGCCGGACAGCATGGGGGTGGGGGTGGGGCTGAAGGGGAACCTGGAGAAATGAAGAGCTGGGAAAGGGAAGTTCAATGGGGCTTTAAGAGATTTTTCAAGCTGGGCATGGTGGCACACACCTTTAATTCCAGCACTCAGAAGGCTGGGGCAGGTGTATCTCTGTTAGATCAAGGCCAGCCTGGTCTACATCGTAAGCTCCAGACAAGCTAGGGCTACAGGGAGAACTTATCTCAAAAAAACAAACAAACAAAAACAAACCAACAACAATAAAAATAAATTATTTGCTTTAACGCTGTGTTGCTTTTACAGATTAAGGTGGCCAGCCTATGGAGCATCTTCTATTAGATGACAGGAAGCCTATGGGAACTCTTGTCTTAATAAAGTGGGGACTGGAGAGGTAGCTCAATGGCTAGGAGCACTGGCTGCTCTTGCAGAGGACCCACGTTCAATTCCCAGCACCCACATGGCAGGAAACAACAGTCTGTAGCTCCAGTTCCAGGGAAATCCAACACCCCCTTCTCACCTCCACAGGCACTGCATGACACAGGTACACTTACATGCATGCAAGCAATACACTCATACACATAAAATATAAATAATAAATTTTTTTAAAAAAGAAAGTGTCCTCAGTACAGCAGCATTTAAGGTGCTACAGTCAATGCTCCAGTAAGACACTCTGCAACAAATGAGGTAAAGAAAACATTGGAGAGATCAGAGGAACACCGAACCTCTTCTAGCCTAGAAAGGGAAGGAAGATTTGCCATCATTGAAAGAGCCTTAATCAATCTCTGTGCATGTGGGTATGTGTGGGTGGGTGGGTGTGTACACATGTACGTGCACATGAGCATGCCCATGCAAGCATGGGATCCAGGAGGAGGATGTTGGGCATCCTGCTCTGTCACGTTCTGCCCCATTCCCTTGAGACAAGGGTCTCTCATTGAACCTGGAGCTAGGCTTGTGGCCAGCGAGCCTCAGTGATTCTAAACTCCCATCTCAGCCCCTAACACCAACACTGGGGTTACAGGCATGCCGTGTGGCCATGCATGGCTAGTTACATGGGTGATGGGGATCGGAACTCATGTCCTCATGTTTGTACAGCAAGCACTCTCACCCCTGAGTCATCCCCGCAGCCCTGTCACAAACTCTTTAAAAAAATCTAAAAGACTTGTGCTGAGACAAACTGCTGTTTCCATCCCACTGCATTAGAAGCAGAGGAGCCTTGCCTTCGGTGGCAAGGAGGGGAAGCAGAGACAGGTAGAAACATGCACCCACCAAGCAGCAACCACAGCTCAGCAGGGCATTTACAGTGGGGTCGCAAGACCCGTTTCCTGCATTTCTCACCCCCGACCCCAGGCCCTTGAATAAGAAACAGGCTCAGAGCTACTCATGAATGTCCAGAAATGGGCCTTGTTCGTGATTTTTCTTTCCCCCATATGAAGGAATGAATTTAGGCCTATTGAACTATATCCCCAACACTCTTTTTTTTTTTTTTTTTCAGTCTCTTTTGAGACAGGGTCTCCCTGTGGCTCCAGCTGCCTGGAACTCACTCTGTAGACCAGGCTGGCCTTGAACTCACAGAGGATATGCCTGCCTCTGCCTCCCCAGTGCTGGGATTAAAGGTGTGCACCACCACGCCCGGCAACCCCAACCCTCTTTTAAATTTTAGTTCAAATAGAGTCTCATTAAAAGTTGTCCAGGTTAGGGCTGGAGAGATGGCTCAGCAGTTAAGAGCACTGACTGCTCTTGCAGAGGACCTGGGTTTGAGTCCCAGCACCTACATGGAGACTAGGAACCATCCTTAACTCCAGTTCCAGGGGAATCTGACACCCTCTCTGACCTCCACAGCATTGCACGACATGGGTACACTTACATACATGCAGGCAATACACTCATACACATTTAAAAAAAATTTTAATTAAAAAAAGTTTCCCAGGTTGACCTCAAACTTGTAATCCTGCCTTAGCCTCCTGAGTAGCGGGATTATAGACATTCACGACCCAACCCAGCCCGTACATTTCACAGACACAGAAACACTCTCAACTTAGGTCTTCGGGATTCATGGAGGTTCAATATTAGTCTTTTCAGCTACTAACCAGGATTCTGAACTTTTAAGGTAAAAAGGGAAATAAATTATATCTCAGAACATTCACATTTGGGTGAGGCAGGACACCTTTAGCCCAGCTCCTGAGGGCTCTTCCCCTAATCTACAATAAAACTCAATATTCTGAATGGTACCCCTGGTCTTGAAGCGTTCTTGACTGGCTACACAGGAATGACCAGAATTGGCAAGTTTCTCAGAAGTGGGCAACAGGAAGCCTGCATGGGTAGAAAGTCACTCTCAGGAATGTCCTGGAGTTGGCCCAAGGCACCTGGAAGGATTGGGGTAGCAAATACGAGTCCCTCAGTTCTCAAGTATTGGGGAGTAGCTGGAGGAAGAAGGTCATAATAAACAAGCGAGTGTATCACCTCTCACAGCATGGCAGGCTAGCGGAGGTGGGAAGGAGCAGGCAGATGGTGAGGCCAACAGAGACCCTGCTACACAGACTAGAGGTGTGGGGACGGCAGGCAAGAGATTATCAGAGTTATTTCTGTTCTCATCAAAGCTTCAGAGGCCCCTCACAATACGGTGCCCTGGAGCTGTGGAAGGTGATCACCAGTCCTCACTTCAAATGGGCCCCATCTCAGGACAGGCCTCTTGTGTTGTTCAGGCAAGATGGTTATCATCTTTGTTGGGGGTTCCCTAGAAACAGACCCTGAGATAAAGATGTGTAGTTTATTTGGGAAGTTGAGAATGAATAGAGAACTAGGGGTATGAAGCAGAGGAGGAAAGTCACCCCTATACCTGTTGAATGGAGAGAGCTACATCAAGCCAGTAAATACTGAAGGCAAGAAACTTAATCACCTTGAGAAAGCTCTCAGCAGAAACCAAAGCATCTGCCCACCTGAGGGGAGAGGGAGCTGGGGTCTGCACACCCACCAGTCACTGGCTGAGGGCCATGTGTTTCCATCACCAGCATCAAGGGTGAGCAAAGTACTTCAAATGCCACAAACACGTCCTCATTTGCCAGCAGTTGGATGAGGGGATGCTAGCAGATCGTGCACTTCACTGATACTAACTAAGGAGCCCTCCCAGAGCCCTTCCAGCTCCATCCAGTTTCCCCCTCCACTAAGGGACCAGCATTCCTGTTCTCCCCAAAGTTAGCATCCCCGCAGTTCCACCTGATGATCTCACTCTCTAGTCCCTGTGGAGCTACAGACACCCACCTCCCTCCAGGAATTCAATTCCATGCATGATGGTGGTTCTCCACTCGGGCAAAACTGCAGAGCAAGCTAAGGCACTTTAGGGAGAATTCCACAAAGGACTTGTCAAATGCCCAGGAGAGGTTTGAGTTAATTAATTCCAGAGTTCAAGTGATCAGGTGAGTCCACTCCTCACTCTTCCACCAAAATGAGTGTGCATCGTAGGTGTCAATTGTTCTTATCAGGGGACCGAGGGCTACACACATTTATCATAAAATTCAAGATTCAAGTTCGCTATCAAGATGAAAGCCAAACCAAGTCTCCCCAGGTACCCAGAGGTTCAGCAAATGGAGCTTCTAATTTGATCCCACAAAGATTCCTACAAAGAGGAAACTAGTGAGGTGTCAGGAGGCCATGGCATGTGGAATTTTTAATGATGGCCACATTCTTCAGGATCCCAGTCATCAATTACTTGTGACAGGCAGTCGGTCAATTGTGTATCTTTCAAGAACATTATGCTCACGTCCCTTTATGTGTCTTCCCTGGATTACAGTGGAGCAAGATCATCTATTTTCCCTTCCCCTTCAAGCCTTCCCATCACTTACTGCCTAGCATCCCCATGGAATGTCCTGGAATGATGGGCTTTGTGAGGCTGTGAGAGAAATGACTTTGCACTCTCCTCTCTAACTTAGCAAGCAACAAAAGGCACAACAGCCAGCATTGAATTAAGCCACACAGCTAGAGAAAAGTAACTGCATGTGTTGGAACAGCTGTTCCTCTGCCATCCTCAGAGAACCAAAACATCTGGAAGCAACAGCACCCTGGGCCCCACTTCTGTTCAGAAGAAAGGCAAGTCTCAGCCATGGAAATCGTGTTTGCTTAAAGCACCAACCCGAAATAATTGCATATCTGTTGGGGACTGACAGCAGAATCTTTCATGAATTTTGCTATCTTTTGACAGTGGCAAATAAGTAGGTAGAAAAATGCACTCTCTCTTGGGGCTTTTAACAGAAAAAAAAAAATCACGGTCAGAAAATTGCGCCAAAGAGCACAGCAATATTTCCATACTTTGCTGTACTAACGGGGAGAACGTAGGCAGTTAAGGGTAAAAGGGTTGTTATAAAAACAGCAATTCTATTTTCGGGTCTCTCCTGTGCCAAAGCCTCAATACTCAGTCCCTAAAAACGGAAGAATGCCAAACCCGAATTTCTATCTTACGCTTTGCAAACAATTGGATTTATTCTTAATGGGGCCTTGCTGTATTTTTTACATTATGCAGCATGTAATTAGCCATTAAACGACTTAGAAAGGACCAACTCTAATCTGTCAGGCCTGTGTCCAGCGAATCACTCCATGCTGTTCTTTTAGAGCTGACTGTGGTGACTGTGATTGTTCAGTGGAGTCTAGGGATCTTTGAGAGGAGAGAGGTTAATGATCTCCTGGTTTGGGAACCTGGGAAGACAATACAATATTAATTATAAAACTTTTAACTAACCTCAGAACAGCCTCAGAGGCAGTTCTAGGAAGTGCAAATTGAATTAAATCCCACTTCAGCTTCTCTCAGGTCTTCTGTGCCTCCAAACAGAAGACACCAAAGTCACCCCTTTTCTGTGATGTACAGAGATTAAGGGCTAGGGGTTGTATTTTCAAGTAATACACTTACGAAACTCCTTCCATGTGTCCAGGAGGTTGACACTCGGTGAGAAGGTCATCTGTTGAGATGACAATGTGTTTGGTTCCTGAAACATTTGTTGCATGTGCCCCTGGACCCCTGTCTCCCTGTAATGGTTACTCTTGTCAACTTGACAAGATTTAGGATCACCATGGAAACACAGTCTCTGGGAGTGTGATTCCCAAAAGGTCTAATGGGGCAGGGACGATCCACCCTGAATGTGGGTGGCACCATTCCCTGGACTGGGGTCCCCGACTGAATAAAAAGGAAAAAATGAGCTGAGCACCAGCAATCGTGTCTCTGCTTCCTGACTGAGGATGCACTATGACCAGCTTCATGTATCTGCCACTGCCACCGTGACTTCCTGGTCATAATGCGCTGTGCCCTCAGACTGTAGTCTAAAATAAACCGTTCCTTCCTTACATTGCTTTTGGCATTTTTGTCATAGCAATGAGAAAAGTAACTGATACATTCCCCTCCAAGGTAGCCAGGGATGAGTGCCCCATAGCCCAAAGGAAGCCAGTGCCCCCAGATGGCTTGCAAATCGCCTCTCCTCCTGGCTGCTGGGGATGTGTCAGCTCTCTGAATGAATGCTGGTCATTCTGGATGTAATTTTGAGTGCAGAAGGCACTAGCAGTAGGTGACTGGTTGAGGAGGTGCTTCTCTGAGCCTGGGATGGGAAAGGTCCCTGGGTTCTGGATGAAGACCCACAGCAGCTTGATTGGTAGCAGGACCCCCAGAGAAGCCACTATGAAGACCTCCTGCCACAAGCCCAGGGCTGGCTGGGGCCCTGGGATACTGAGAGACAAGGCAAGCAGCTACAAACGCTGCAGAGGCCTGATCATCACAAGGCTGTTGGGATAAGCCAAGTCCCGGCCAGGAGAAGGTACATCAGTTAAGCTGGCAGTCCCCAGCAGCCCTGGGATCAGACCACAGAGCCAGTTTGCATGGCTTTAGAGAGGGGGAAGCCTGTTATGCCTCCAGAAGCAGTCAGTTCCTTATTGGTCCTGACAGATGGCCTAAGTGTTCAACTTTTGCAGGTTCTTCTCTACCTCTTGCACCAAGGGTCAAAGCTGGAACAATGATGATCATGCTTGGGGTCCCTCTCAGCCCCCAGCCAGCATGGCTTGGAATAACAGCTCACAAGCTTGACAGAGCCAAGGACCACTCCTGGATCCCACAACCCCTCATTCCTCTTCCCTTGAGTATAGGTAACTGCTTGGACAGGGTTTCCAGTCTATTGGTTGATTGGTTGGTAGGTTGGTTGGTTCTTGTGATATGTTTGGTTTGATTTTTGAGGCAGGGTTTCATCATATTGCCCTGGCTAGCCTGGAATTCACTGTGTGAACCAAGCCAGTCTTACACTTGTGAAGATCCTCCTGCTTCTGCAGCCCAAGTGTCTCTGTCAACCCAATTCCTCTCTTAGTATTCAACAGCTGGAGAATGAATCATGATAGGCAGTCCAAATGTCTCCTTGCCTGACCCTGCCCATCCAACATTGCCCCAGCCCCAGAATTCTTTGCAACACAAATCCCAGCTGTATTAGTCACTTTTCTGTTGCTGTGATAGAAACACTGACCCAAGCAGTTTACAGAAGGAAGAGCTTATTTGAGCTTATGATTCAGGGGTTTTACAGTCCCTCATGGCAGGGAGGCATGGTGGCTGGAGGTGGCTGAAGGAGGAGCAGAAGCTAGGCTCTCACATCATCACACAGGCACAGGAAGCAAGTGAGCAATTGGAGATCTGGCAAAGCTTAACAATTCTCTAAGCCCACCCCTAGTGACATGCTTCCTCCAGGATAGCCACACCTTCTAAAACCGCCCAAAACAGCACCATCATCTGGGGACAAAATGTCCAAATACTTGGAGCCTATGGGGGACATTTTCATTCAAACCATCACACTAGCCATACAAGGGACAAAGGTTGACTGCCATCTTGGAACAGAGATGGAAAGATGCTAATTGCAGTGGAAGAATAAAAATTAGTATCCCAGGAAGCCACTGAATCATAAAATGATTAGAAAAAAATCAGTGTCAAGCAGCGGCAGGCACACTCAAAGAAAAAGAGTGGACTGGCTTGGAAGTGGAAGGCTGAGCTGGGTGTCCATGGGTAGATGGGAGGTTCAACAGCTTGAAGATGGGCTCCATCATAGTTTCCATTCTCGAGACCCAAGGCCTTGAATTATGGCATGCTCTACACAGAAAGAGGAGAGAGCCACCAGCTCCTCCTTGGGTCTTTCTGGCAGGAGAGCAACACTTTTCAAAAGCAATTTGTCAAAACATTTCAAGGACCATAAAATCCTTTTAACCTTTGATCCAGTAAACTTACTTCAGGAAATCTATCAATATGAATGGGCTCAAAAGCACAATGAGAAGAGAAACAATAGACCATAGTACCTACTCTATTCCAGAGGCTATCCCAAGCACCTTAGGGTTGTTGCTGTGTTTAATTCTCACCGTGCTAGGATATGGATACTATTGCCACTTTACAGATGGCAAAACTGAGGCACTAAGACTTTAGACAACTTTTTGTATAGCAACAGAGGCAGGATCCAAACCTAGAGTCTATCTCCTTAGTTACTCCCTGATGCTGCCTCCCACAGAAACCCAGGCAATACTGCCTACGATGTGAAACATAGGAGACATTCTCTCCGCCCAGCTATATGAGAGGGTAAACGATGCCAGCTGAAAGAGTCCCATGTAGGCTTGGCACTGATGCTGGTGTACACTGTGTCCTAACACAGGCCATGGAAGGTGGCAAGGACAATGGGATGTCTGGCCAGAATCCAGACGGTGCATAAAAATCATCAAGTTTACACTAACTCAATGTTTTTAAAAATCATCAAGAGTTATAGAAATAGGGATCGGAGAAATGGCCCAGTGGTTAAGTGCACTGGCTGCTTTTGCAGAGGACCCGGGTTCAATTCCCAGCACCTACATGGTGACTAACAACCATCTATATCTCCAGTTCCAGGGAATCCGACACCCTCTTCTGACCTCTGCAGGCACTGCATGATATGGGCACACTTACATACATGCAGGCAATACACTCATACACATAAATAATAAAATATTTTTAAAGAGTTATAGAAATACCAGGGGTTGGAATACTCCATTCAAAGGCCAAAAATGTCAAAAGTATTTGGGAGCTTGTATCTAATCCTTCAAAGATTTTTGGGTTACCTCTTCAGAGGGGGGAATGTTGGAGGGGAGGGAGTGGGCATGGGTTTGATCAAAACACCTTATATGCATGTATGAAATTCTCAAAGTTTTTGTAAAAATTTGAAAAAAAGAAATACCAGGGGTTGGAGAGAGGATAAGGGAGTTCTAAGCAGAAGGAGGCAGACAGAGAAAGGAGCCTAGCCATTCAGGGAGGCAAGGGACTTAGAATGGCTGAGAGAAGTTGTAGCTGGAGCCACAAGCAGGGGCCAATGACCCTGAAAACACAAGGAGGCATCTCTGACTGCAGGCAAAAAATGGTGGAAGGATTCCAGAGCCACTTGGGCAGGAGAATCAGCAGGGCTTTGTGGAAAACATCACACAGGACTGGGATTCTCAGTGAATCCCATGGGCACAGACATGGCAGGAGGGGAGGAGCAGGCTCCCTGCACAGAACCCAGCTTGGGAAGGCTGTGTGACTACAGGTCTGCACACATGCACTCACAGCCTGTGCACACACATATATATGTACATGGATTTGTGTGTGTGCAGCACAAGAATCAAAGCTTAGCACTTGCAGTTATAAACCTAGCTAAAGCAACCCCGACGAGGCATGACGCAGCAAAGTTGACAAATGGCCCCTGCTTGACCTGAAGGACAAAAGCAAACCGAAGGCAGCTGGAGAAGATGCACGGTCACTGCATGGAACCCGGATCAGTACATGAACGGCAGGACATTTGGGTTACTTAGCAATTCCAGGGACAAATCTTTAGGTTACCACCAGGACTCCGGGCCCCTGCACAACTTTAACAGAGCAGTTTGAGGTAAACCCTGAAATCACATGGAATCAAAGTCCTTCTGAGGGTCACAAAGGACATTAACACATCTATTAATGTCTTCTAGGGCTAAGCCCTTCTCCCAAAATGTGCCTCTGCCACAGTAACAGCAGTAGCGGTAGTTGAAACGGCACTTGGTGACCCAAGGTCAGCAATATGTCTCAGGTAGAGCTGGAGTGCCATCTGCATGGGGCCACTGAGGCTCATTTGATGACTGAGCCTTCTCCCTGTGTTGTGGCCTTCTGTCCTTGGGCAACTATTCCAGAACCCAAAGCCCAACTTCCCTATTTCCTTCTCATTCCTGACTGTGAGATCCAGGATGCTTCCTGCTCTGCTCTCTAGCCTGAAAGTGACTGGGAAGAAAACTCTCTACCTTTCCAGACTCATCAGTCAGGGACCTGTATGCTCTGGGTCCCCAGGCTTCATTCTCAAGATGTTGGATCTGGTAGGGATCTAGAAAATCACCCAGCCCAAGGGGAAAGTAAAGCCCAGATGAAGATAAGGGGCTTGAGCCTCAACAGAAAGTGGGCAGCTGGGTTTCCTCATACAGAAGCCAGTGGCCAGTGTACATTCTTCACCTCAGAACCTCCTTTAGCTATAGTCAAAGTCCTAAAAGGACAGCTTTCTCAAATCCCCAAAATGACCGCCAAGCACAGGAGTGTGGACTCTGTCGTCCTCTTGCTTCCAACCACGTTGAACTATTTAATAGCCTGTACTGAGCAGCTCCTGTGTATCAGCCCTTTTCCAGTCCCTAGGTATGTGGAGAAGAAGCCAGCACCACCCTGACTGAGACACTGAGCATCTCACATTTCTTCCTACCATGCACTTCTATCATTCCGATTAGTTCAGTTGACCAACAGTTATTAAGCAGCAAGTAGGTGCCAGGAACTGTGCTTGGGCCTGGGAGCTCTGCGTCCAGGGACTGATGGAGCAGTAAGAAGACTCTGCCTGGTACACTTCCCAAGGAAGTGCACTTTTGAGTCCTCCTTCACCACTACAGCCTCAATTTCCCCATCTTGAATACCAACAGTTGGCAGTTCTAAGCAGCCCTGGGCAGTATCCAATGAACCCCACCCTATTCTTGCTCCTGGGGTGCCACCCAGCCTGTGCCCAGCTGAGGGGCCACCAGCCCAGCATACAGCTATGGGGTGAAGAGGAAGCAACTGACGAATGGAGCTCTTCCAGCTTGTGCAGGAAGAAGCCTTCCCTCCCTTCATGGTCACCACTGAGAATTAGACTTGGAGGAGTCATATGGGCAGTCTCTTCTCTCCGGCCAAAGGTTCCCTACACGCTTGCTGCCTGTACAGCTCTAGGGGGCTCCATTCATCAGGCTGAGCACTGGGCAGTTGTATTGTCAGATGAGGCTGTCTGGTCCTTGACATCAGAAGGCATGCCCAGGAGCCTTTGACGTTGCAGCAGGAAGTCAGAAGAGGGATATGGAGAAAGCACAGGCAGGTGGTAGGCAGAACAGGAGTCTGGGATCCAGGGCACAGAGAGCACAATTTGGAGCCAGCTGTTTGAGTCCTGTCGAGACTATCTTGGCTGCTAATGAAGATGATGTTAGGAAGACTGTTCGCAGGGCTGGCTGGGGATGAAGGGGAAAAATCAGTTCAGACAGCTTGCATTAGATTTAATTGTTCCATTTTGAAGATCTGTCTGGCTGCTGGGCTGGGGACCATGTGGCTGGACCTGGCCCAGGCTAGAGGGAGGAGGGGCGTCACAGCACAGCCCCTGATTGAATTATCGCATCTCCAGGCATTCAGGGCTGCAAACGACAGCTCCCTTGCCCCACCGTGTCCCCTGCGTCATTGCTCCTGGCCCACATGGAAAAACCTTCACAGTTAATTTAATGAGAGTCTGCAGCCCAGAAACCCCAGAGTGGGGATGTGGCTGAGTGTCTGGCTCCATACAAATTTCTCTTAGCCAGGGGCTCTAAGAAGGGCAGGAGGGGTTGAGAGAGCTGGTTCAATGTGGGACTACAGGGTTCATCTGAGCCCTTGCCAAGGTTCCAGTGTCTTCCTCATCACATATCAGGAATGTCACCTGTCCTTCCTCTCCAGATGTGGCCTTTCTCCCCATAAATGGAGGGGGTGGCTCTCTTTTTGCTCAGGATTACTGCAGCAAAGCCACACACACACACACACACACACAAGCAAGGCCACACACACACACACACACACACACTCTCTCTCTCTCTCTCTCTCTCTCTCTCTCTCTCTCTCTCTTCTTAAATTGGTCAATTTTGTTTTTTTCAGTTTATCTTAATAATATTTTTGTTGGTTCATTGAGAATTTGATACAGTGTGTTTTGATCATATTCAAACTCCCTTCCCCATCTCCTTTCAGATCCACCCTGACCTCCCCATCTCCTCTCAGATCCACCCCTACCACCCCATCTCCTTTCAGATCCTACCTCCCTACCTCACTGCCCTCCCTTCATGACCACTACTTTTTAAGGCCTATTGAGTCTAATTTGTGTTCCCCAAATGCTCTTAGGTATGGGTTCCCTTGGAGCCTGGTCAATCAACCCTGCACCACACCATTAAAGAAAACCGAATCTCCCTCTCCCAACAGCTACCAATTGCTAATAGTTCCTCAGCTAGGGATGGGGCTAGACAGGGTCTCATGTAGCCCAAGCTAGCCTTGAACTCCCTATGTAGCTGAGGATGAATTTGAACTGATCCTCCTGTCTCTCCCTCACAAATGCTGGGATTACAGGTGTGCACCATCACAGGCTGCTCATCTCTCATCTTCTCTTCCACTCCTCCATCCCCCACTTCAACTATTTCAGAGACTGGAAAGGAAGACTTCAGCTTCTCTTTAGGGATTACGTTCAAGGACATGGAGATGAGTCCGCTTCCTGGCTACTACAACAACCTCACTCCCTGTGAGATATTCCCAGCATCTAAACTGGCTGCCCTTTACCCCTTTAATCGGGCCAACGTGGATCCCAGTGACCAGTGCTGGTAGCTGGCTGCCCTCAGCACACCCACACCAGTAGGATGATATGACCAGTGTGCTGAGTCTCACCAGACCAGCTGCTGGAGGAATAGCAAGACAGACACCACACCCACCAATTCCACACAGCCAGCCTGGGCGTCAGGACCCTGCTACAGGCCTAGTGGTCTGAAGCCAGGAGTAGAAGGTCCTGTGGCCATGCCATCCTGCTCCTCCCACTCAACCTGGCAATGTTGAGCTGGAATGGCACATGCCCCACTCTGGGTCTCCACAGCTTCCTCCTCTGGGAAATGAGAGGCCCTCAAAATTCTTGGACCACATTGATCTCTTATTGAATTTCTGAAGAACTCACACATGAGACAACTCCACCATGACCATTCCTGTATCTCAAGTAGAAACTGCAGGTGAAAACACCGTCCATGAAATTTTGTGATTTTACATCTCAAAAGACAAAAAAAGAAAAGGTTAATTCTCACTTTGCCCACCTCACTGTCCAACCACCTCCCTTGCTTCCTTCCTTTCATACCCAAACATCTTTGAATCAATTGTCCCCCACTCCTCTGTCTTGCTTTCTCTTGTACTTCTAAGTCCTCCAGATCTGCATCATTAGTACCATCACCCCACCACCATCCCATCACCACCCCACCAACTATTACTCTACCACCCCCCACCAACCATCAACCCATCACACCACTACCTTTCCACCATCACCCCATCAATACTCCACCTTCACCTTTCCATCACCCTACCATCACCCCATCAATACCCCCTCATCACCCTACCACCACCCTCTCCAAATTGCTCATGCAAGAGTTAACAGTGACCTCCATAGCACTAAATGCCAAAGGCATTTGTCAGTGTTTATCTTGCTGATCTTTTAGTGGCATTTGGCACTGTTGACCCTTCTGCCTCCCGGAAGTCCCACTGGCCAGCTTTGATGGCTGTCTGCCCAGGGCTTTCATCATCCATACCAGTTCATTTTATACCTCCCCCTGCTGATTCTTCATCCTCCTCCAAGTCCTTCAACATTCACACTCTCAAGGTCCAAGTTGGTAAGTGCTCACCCCAACCTTCTCTGTGGAGCTTCCATACAGCCAAGAACATCACCTGAGTTCTATAAGCCCATGACTCACATGCTGAGTCACCTAAGATGTCAGCCAAGAGACAGGCGAGGTCTTCTCTCCCCATCTTTAATGCACTTGTTACCCTGTGTTCTTCAATGTATGGATTCCAGTGATAACACCTTCCTAGAACTTTGTGAACTGGCTTTTTCCAAACATTTGTTTCATCCTGTCACGATGCCCTTTTCATAAGCAGTTTCTGGCTTCTTCATACAATCCTCCTTTTCTATGTACTTCCTCATTTACCTTCATTTTCTGTGCCCCTGAATCCTTACACACATCTTTGTTGTGACATCATGCCTGTGCCTTATAGAAGCAGGTGACATGCAGGACCCAGCACCTTATCCTGCCCCCAATCCTCCCAACACACACCCACTCTGAAGGCTGAAGCCTTCTACTGCCCCACCCCTGAACAGAAGCAGTTCAAGGACATAAGCACTGAGTCCAGCCAAGGTGTTCCTGGGTGGATCTGCCATGACTGCCCTCCATACATCCTGCCAAGCAGCTGTGCTCATTAAAGGGCCAGCCTTCCAATGCCTTAAAGAACAGACTAAGAGAAAGATCATGTAAGGGACAGGTCAGTGGGGCAGAGGGTCAGATCAGGTCTCTCTTGACTGGATCCACAGGGTTGGGGTGGGAAAGTCACCCTTAATATGTCCCGGCACATCTACAACTGAGGTCAGAGACAGAGCCACAAACAAGAGCTGGCAGGGGCCTTACAGATCTTCCAGGCCCCACTTGGTATCTGGTCCTAGCTGGCATAGTGCACCATCAACACCTATTTGAGCATCAGTAGGTATTGTCTGTCTGTTACTTTTTCATGGTGATGATCCTCTGCTCCTCACTCATCCCTGGCCATTGTGTTGTCTCTAAACAGCGCTACAGACTGGGTAAGGCCATAATGGGTGAGTCTGCTGTAGGCCAGCAAAAAGGAGGCTCATTCCACAGTTCCCTTTTCATGCTACTCCACCCTGGACAGCTGCGACCACTGGTACTATGCATGCCTGGCACCCCGTCCTCTACCAGCTCATAATATCACCCTGCGATTCCTTTGGGAAAACTACCTTGCCCACCTTTAACTTCTGCCTAATCCCTTTCACACAGGGTTGGACATGTGACACAGACCAACCAATCAGAACACTCTACTCTCCTCTTAGCTACATTGATCACATGGCTTATCCTGGAGCCAATCAAAGACTTACCAGTGGTGTTCCCATGAAGCCATCTTACCTATCTGCCATATTCAGGATGACAGTAACCAGAATGCTGGGCCAAGAGGAAAGGGGACAGACAGCCCTAACAGCCTCATCTGAGCCCCTGAATCCAGCCACACATAGACAGTGGCACTTGCCAGCCCTGTGAGCCTCTAAGACTGCCTTAGCTTGAACTTGAGAAGTGTTTCTGTCACTTGCAACTAAAAACATTCTGATTCAAATGCTTTGATGCTTGCACTGGTTTATGTGTATGAGCAATTGTGCAATTGCCCCGATTCTTTACCAGTCTTATACCGATCCCAGTGCCAACACCCTTTGTCGTGTGACTACTTTGAAACTCCTCCTATCCCGTTTACCACACCTATTTTTGAGATGAGTCAAGTAGATGTACTTTGGCCAACAGAGAAGCAAAAGCAACAGCATGTGGTACTCCAGGAAGTGGGAAGAAGACTGATAAGACTGGAAGCAGACAACTTAAACGTCTCAGGAAGTTCCTGATACTAGCAAGATTCACTGGAGCCCTCCTCAAGGTTAGCAAAGCAGCACACAACTGCTGGGGAGAGGAAACCCTCTGAGCAGCCTAGCTGCCTAAGACTCTCCAACCTGCCCAGCTGCCTGCAGGTTACAGCTTACATGAGGTGTCACTCAGACTGGGGTGGGATTTTCAGTGATGCAGCTGCCTTTGAGTCATCCATACACCTATAAGTAGCCCCAGTGAACTCATTGGTTTACCAAGTTAGACTGGTAGAATATGCTTTGGTTGGTTTTTGGTTCCCTGGCTGGGATGATCTGGTATTTGTTCACATCTTCCCAGGAAAAGTCATGCAAACAGATCTTAAGAAGCATGCCCCAGTTCCAGGGTGCTGGTGAACTCTCACCCTGGCTGACCTGCTGGTCCTAGGGGAAGACTTGCCCCAGTCATGCTGCCTTGGTTGTACCCAGTCTGGATCAGTCAGCTTCACTCAATTCTCAGATGTGGGACAAAACAAACTCGTTCTTGAACTTGTCTTGAGCTGGCTTGTGACACCATAGTGGGCTGGTAGGACATAGCCTTCACTCCCACACCTGGGTTCCTTGAAGATAGAATTGGCTTATACATTGCTGTCTCCTTAGTGTCTAGGGCAGATACTGGCACAGGAATGGAGGGAGCAAGGGCAGAGGAGGGGAAAGGAAGAAGTGGGAGACTCCTAGTTCCCTTGCATCTTATGCCAGGCTTGAAGCTCTGATCTCAACGAAGGAGAGACTCATACACAGATAGTGGAAATCTGTTTCTGGAACATCACATATATTTTGGACATTTTGAGCTGATTTCAAAGAACCTGTCCCAAATACTTACACATCTGAGGGAGGCCATAAAGCCATCTTCACTGATTCTGTCTCCTGAGGGACTTAGGTTGGGACATAACTAGACTCACAGAACCACAGCAAACCTGCCACAAAAGCCTGCTAATCACACCCAGCTCATGCCCACCTCACTGGCACTTTTTTACCAGCATTTTAAAGTGTCTCATTAAAACTGGGAGGATTAAGAGGTCCTTTTCTTGATTAATGACTTTCTCTGTCTGAGAGATATAATCCTATCTCTAACCCTAAATAACTGGAAATAAAATTGAATTCCTATCATGAGATCATTCAGGGCATGGGTTGCACCATACCTCTTAGTCTTCGTTTCTTTATTTTATTCGGCTTAAAGGCACAAGAGACTCTGAGTCCCAAAACCAGAACTGTTTTTGCAATAAGTAGCAGCAGTGGTAGAAGGGAATTCTCCTGGCTTTTCTAAGGCCCTACTGAGTTTATACTTTATTTTTTTTTTGGTCTTTTTGAGACAGGGTCTCCCTGTAGCCCCAGCTCTCCTGGAACTCACTATGTAGACCAGGCTGGCCTTGGACTCACAGAGATCCGCCTGCCTCTGCCTCCCCGAGTGCTCAGATTAAAGGCGTGCACTACCACGCCCGGACTTGAGTTTATACTTTTAAGAAAACAGCCACTTCCTCTTGGGTAAAGACACATAGGTGTGTACACACAACCTCCAGACCATTCCTCTCTTCAGATACTTTTAGAGAAAGTAAAGGGAAATTGATAGGCTTCACTATATCAGAAACAAAAGCTTCTAAGGAACCCATTGATTTCCTTCCCTGCATCTATTAGCATGGGTAAATTCAGAGAGCCAAGGGCTGTTAACACACAAACACACACTCCAGAATGCTGAGTGAAAACCATAGCCTGACAAAGACAGTAATAGCCAAATGGATGCAGTCTTCCTCAAACTAGTCATGAGTCATGAGTTGGGATCAGTCCAGTGCTCTCTGATATCACACACACGTGCACCTCTTTGATCAAACATTTACTGAGAACTTTATGTGAGACATCATGGGGAATCCAAGCAGGGAGGATGTTCGATCCACTTCTAGTCCAGCTCCCTTCTGCACAGAGACAGGAAAACTCATACATTGGCTCCCTCCCTTGCAGCCCAGAGTTCAAGGTATGATTTGGGTTCATTAGTCACATTTACTAGCGCAAGAACTAAGGTCTGTGGAGAGAGGGGTGCATTCATCAGACTTTGACTTGGAAGGAATTACATAGAGAGAGACAGGTTGTGCATCCATTTTGCTGGTGTGGATCCTAGCAGAGATGGAAGGACAATTCAGATCAGGGCTGAGGCAGGGGCCTATTCAGTCAGTAGCTTTCTGACCATGGAGAGGCTATGGCACCCTTGATGACCTAGTTCTAGTTGTTTGGGGAGTCATTACTGAAGGAAGTCTTAAGTCTGTGTCTTCAGTCATCCCAACCGTGGGCTACTTAGATTTTCTAATAAATCTCACTCACTTAAGCCAGTGTTATTTTGTCTCTCTGTAGTTTACAAGCCCTGATCAGTACTAAGGAAACATGAATTACATAATGTGTGTATTAGGATTCAGGTGTTTCTTATTCTAGATGGCCCCTCCCACAGAAACTCTACTTAGACATGTGTGAGCATATCACAGGCATTATATGAAGTGTTTGCCCAGAGATTCCCTTCTTCCAGGAAGCAGAAATGGGCCAATTTATGTTAATCTTTGATAATCATATGTTCATGTTCATGTCAATATGATTTTCAGAAGACAGTTCCAAGATGATGAGAATCATACCTGAGCTCAGGTAAGGAAGTGGGTTTTAATGATCTAGAATTAAGTGCACATCCCTAGAGACATTGGTTCAAAATTGAGTTACCAAAGATGACTGACCATTTCCAGGACATAGAAAAGAGTAGCCCCCAATGCATCTGGATGCAGTTATTGGTGTGATACCCACATTCTCCACGCTTTGCATTTACACTATTTACCTCTGTATCTTGGACTTGCAAATCATCATAGTATCTGGTTCTCCTGGATGGGGCTGGCCCAGCAGAGGCCCTGAGGCCCAGGCTGGCTTAGTGAGTCCCCTACCTATCCCAAGACTTACTGACGTGAAGTTGAAGGTCCTAGCACTGTAAGAGCACAAGTGAACCATGGAGAAAAGAGTTTATTTCACCAAGGAGAGCATACCAAGATGGTGTGTAGTACCTCTTGTGAGCACCTCATGCACACAAGGCTCCCTGAGGTGCTCTGATCCAGGTTTCTTTCAAGAGGGTTCTGAGCCAATAAAGTAAGACAAGTTCAGAGCTAATTGCCAAGACAACAGTGATAAGTACAATGATTTGGGGTGTTAGGGGAGGACATATACCTCATGGAGACATAGGAGAAAGGATATCCAAGTGGCAGGTAGAAAAGGGCTTTACAGAGGAAGAAACTCAAAGCCCTTGATCACACTTTCAGGGGACAATAGGAGTCACTGAAGATGTATGAGGCACACTGTGGTCAGAACTGTGTGTTATAGAAATGTCACAGTATCATGTGTAGGATGGACAGCCTAGAGAGGAAAGGCTAGGATAGATTACAATAAAGAAGCGTCCATCTAGAAGAGGAAGACACTGGAATGAAGGCTATGGAACAGCTTGAAGGGAAAACATACCCCATGGCAGCCTGAGAGGGAAGACAAAGATAGCAAAAGCAGAGCCAGGCTCCTTGATCACTTGTGGGAGGGTGAAGGGAAAATGTGCTGTGTGTTACTCATAGAGTGTTAATCAGAAGAGATTACTGCCTTAGAGGATGGAAGTCAATCAAGATTAGTCAGTAGGAAAATAGATGGTGTTAAGTCAGAGTGCAGAGAGGACCATGGATCTTGTGGAGAAGCACATTAACAAGAGGGGGAAGACAGCAAAGCATTCTGATTCTTGTTACCACAACAGTGAGATCAGAGCAGCACCTAAATGGAATCCAACCATATAATACCTCTTGCCTGGGGCTGGAGAGATGGCTCAGAGGTTAAGAGCACTGGGTGCTCTTACAGAGGACCTGGGTGCAATTCCCAGCACCACATGGTGGCTAACAACCATCTATAACTCCAGCTCCAGGTGATCTTCTGCCCTCTTCTGACCTCCATGGGCATTACATGACACAGGTGCATTTACATACATGCAGACAATACACTCATACATATTGTATTAGTCAGGGTTCTCCAAAGAAACAGAACTGGTAGAATGAATATATATGTATAGAGATTTATCAGCTTAGCTCACAGGATAGAGTCCGAGTAGTCCAACAATGGCTGCACCACACTGGAGAGGCTGAGAATCTGTAGTCGCTCAGTCCACGAGGCTGGATGTCTCAGTAGTCCCAATCTGAAGGGTCTGACGAATTCCAAAAGATCAGCTAGTCTTCAGTCCACAGCAGCAAGATGCACCCACCAGCGAGAGAAAAGGCAAGCAGCAAGAACCAGGCATTCTCCTCTGCCATGGCTGCCATCAGAAGGTAACACCCATATTTAGGGTGTGTCTTCCAGCTTCAGATGATCCAATCGAGAAGATTGCTCTCATTTCATTTAATCCCAGATCCAGTCAAGTTGATACCCAGGATTAGCCATCACACATATAAAATAAAAATAACAATTAAAATATTTTTTAATCACCTTGCCTGAAACTACTAAAAAAAAGGAGGGGTTTAGGGAGTTGACACAATTGGCTAAGTGCCTGCTGTGCAAGCATAAGGACCTGAGTTTGATCCCCAGCACCTATGCAAAAAGTCAGGCATGGTGGTACACACTTATAATCCCAGTATTGAGGATTCAGAGACAGGTAGCTCCCTGGAGCTCACAAGCCTAGCCTAATCGGCAAGCTCCAAGATCAGGGACAGACCCTGTCTCAAAATACAAGGTGGCTGGCACCTGTGGAACTGCGGAAGTCAGTCTCTAGCTTCTACATGCATATTCAAATGCACACATGCACATGGGCATACATACACACCACACATCCACACCCACAAAAAAATAAAATCCAATACCCAAAAAGCAAAATTCACACATGTGGAATCCAATAAAAAATGAACAGCTATACAAAGAAATAGAAAAATATCCCAGTTTGAAGAGAAAAAGTAATCAGTTGAAATTTACCCAGAACTGACCCAGATATTAGAATTATCAGGCAAGAACATTAAATAACCATTTTAATTGCATTCCTTATGCTTGAAAAGAAAGTAGAAACAAAAAAACATAAACCTCTAATCAAGAAATGTTTAAAAAGAAATTAAAATGACAAATATCTTAGATTTGTTTATGTGTGCATGTGTGTGAAGGTATATGTGCATGACCATGTGTGTGCAGGTACACATGTGTGTGCCAGTGAGTGTGGACCCAAAGGTCAACCTCAGGTGCTGTTCTTCGAGAACCATCTGTCAAGTTTTTGGGCGAGGTTCTCTCCTTGCGTCCCTCATAAATTAGGATAGGTTGGCAGGCAGCAATCCTGGGGATCCACCTGTGTCTGTCTCCCTAGCACTGGATTCCAGGCTTATGCCACCATGCCCAACTTTAATATATATCTTCTGTGGATTGAACTTAGGTCCTCATGCTTTCATGGCAAGCACTTTATTGACTGAGCCATCTCCCCAGGCCACTATCCCAGATTCTTAAATCTCGTGTTTCCATTTACTCAGTGGAATCAGCGGCAGACTGGACAGCAGAAGACAGAACAATCAAAACTCTAAAATGAAAAACAGAAAAAAAAAAGAAGTTTTAAAATTCAGGCGCCTGGGACCCTTCTCATGCAAACCCACAGCAATGGTGTCAGCATGCAGAAGACCCATGCAAACTTAGGCCAATAAAAACCCAGCACAGAACTGTGGACATGAACAGCAAGCCCCAATCTTAGTAGAAGGATTATTGGCCACTGATTATTGCTGGATGAGGAAAAGCTGATCTTCTTAAAGGGAGAGACTCTAGATAGGCTGACTAGACCTCAGTGGATGAACTTGCACTGAGGAACACCTTGGGACACTAACTTTACATACTAGGCCTTAACACAAATGACAGGCAGAATGTATGAACTCCAGTGGGGAGAGGAGGGAGCGCTGTGGGAGGTGCCAGAGAAGGGGGAAGGGGATAGAAAGATGATTTCATGTATGAAATACATAAAAATTCAGTAAAGTTTTTAAGAAAATAAAGGATCAGTAAACTGTGGGACAACTTTGGTCCCTGAAGGAGAAGAAAAGGGTGGGCAAGAGGAAAAAATATTTGAAGAAATCACTTTCTAAATTTAACAAAAACTATAAATTCGCAGACCCAAAAGGCTCGTCACAATAAAACATAAGAAACATAAAGAAAGTGGCTCCAAAGTACATTGTAGTCAAATTAGTCAAAATGAATTATAAGGAAAAAAGTCTTCTAGGCAGAAAATCTAGGCAGGCAGAGCTGTTTTCTGTCCTTCCTTCCTTCCTTCCTCCCTCCCTCCCTCCCTCCCTGTCTCTTTGTAGCCCCAGCTGGCCTCCATCTCACAGAGATCCACCGCCTCTGCCTCGAGTGCTGGGATTAAAGGTCTATGCCACCACACTTGGTTCTGCAGCCAGAGTTTTAAATGACGTGTATAAAGGAACATAGAGAAGAGTGGCAGCAGATTTCTCCTCAAAAACAATGCAAGCAAGAAGAAAGTGAGGTGACGTTTTGTTATTGAGATTTTTGGGTTGTTTTGGTTTTTAAAACAGGGTCTCATGTTGCCCAGACTTGTCTCTTGAACTCACTACATATCTGAGGATGACCTTGAGCATCAATCCTCCTGCCTCTACCTCCCATGTGGTAGGATTATAGGCATGTATGTGGTGCCGATGACCAAACACAAGGCTTTCATGCATGCTGTGTAAGCACTCTACCAACTGAGCTACTTCTCCAGCCCATGAGGTAACATTTAAAGTACAAAATTATACTTTCAGGAGTCATTTCTATAGTTTGTAAAGTACAGAGAATCTCCAACCTAGAATTGTATACCTTTCATGTTGGTTTTCTAGAGCTACATAATAATTCATCATAATTAGGAGGCTTGCAGTAGCACAGATTTATCTATTTCTGTATGTCAGATTGGTTGGATTCGTACCAGACAGAACACATTTCCAAGCAAAGGACATTACCAGCAGTAAATAAAATCATTTTATAATGATAAAGGAAACTGTTCATTATGAGGACAGAACAATTCCAAATATTTCTGCCCCAAATAATGGAGTTTTAAAATGTATGAAGAAAAAAAATCCATAAATATAGTGGATATTGTAATGATCCTCTTTCAATAGATAATGGAACAAGCAGGCATGAAATCACTAAGAGTCCAGGAGGGCTAACAGTGTCCACCCAACTGGCCAAACCAATATTCAGAACACTTCACTAGGCAGTGTATTTACTAAACATTTATCAAAACTTTGGCCAATAAAACAAGCCTCAATAAATGTAAAATTCAATTCATACATAGTATACTCTCATTCCACAACAGAATTTAATTAGAAATCAATAACAGAAGGATCTCTGCAGAGTCCTCCAATATTTGAAAACTAAATGACACATTTCTAAACAACTCATACGTCGAAGAAGAAATCACAAAGGAAATAAAAATATTTTGAAGTAAATTAAAATGAAATACAACACAGAATCATGGGTACAACTAAAGCAGTTCTTAGAAATTTTATAGCACTAGATGCCTATGTTAGAGAAAAGATATGGATCTCAAATTAACGACATCACCTTTCACCTTAAGAACTTAGGTAAAGAGGGATGGGGATATATTAATAACTGAGGTGGTAGAGTGCATTCAGGAAGGCCTAAGTTGGATCCCCAGTACCACATAAACTGGACACATTGATGGATGCCTATAACACCAGCTCTTGGAAGGTAAAAACAGGAGGATCAGAAGTTCAAGGTCATTTCTGGAAACTTAGGGAATTTAAGACCAGACCCAAAGAAAGGAAATCAGGTAAAGAGCCAGGCATGGTGATTCACACCCATAATTCAAACACTTGGGAACTTGAAGCAGGAGGATGATGAATTCTAGGCAAACAAACAAGCAAGTGAAAATAAACTAGGCAAAAAAGAGTAAACGAACCCAAAGTAAGAAGAAAAGGTAATTTGGAAAATCAGACAAACCAACTGACCCAGATGGCTTCTCATAGAACTACCATTGACTTAAGGAAGAAATAATAATTCTACACAAACTCTTTCTGAAAATTTCTGAAAGAAAAGAAACTCTTTGCAAATCTTTCTCTGAGGCCAGCATCACTTGATACCAGAGCCTATGACCCACCCCAAAGCTATAAACCAACATCCCTCACAAACACAAATAAAGCTCTAAACAAAATTTTATCAACTCAAACTAGGCTTGATGGTGTATCCCTGCAATCTCAGATTCAGGAGACTGAAACAGGGGACCTGAAGTTCAAGGTCAGCCTGGACTACATACCAACAACCTCTCTCACAAAGAGCTTTTTAAATCAAATCACACAATACACAATGATACATACTATATATCATAACTAAGTGGGATTTATCTTAGAAATTAGCTTTATATCCAAGAATAGCCTGACATTCAAAAATTAGTCAATAATTTTTAATTATAATCCATAATATTAATAAACTAAAGGAAGAAAAGCCATGATTGTCTCAACAGGCTCAGGAAAAGTATTCCACAAAAAACTAACATTTAGTTGGGTGTGACGTGGCACATGCCTCTAATGCCAGAGCTCAAGAGGCAGAAGCAGACAGATCTCTGTGAGATTGAGGCCATCCTGGTCTACATAGCCAACTGGGGCTACAGGGAGACCCTGTCTCAAACATACCTAATGTCTATGTATATTTACCATAACAGTAGTAGGTTCTCTCCTAATGTTGACAACCTATCTAGTCACAGGTTCTTGGCCCCAGTAATGGTGCCAGGCATGAGTTCCATCTTGTGGAATAGGCTTTACATCTATTAGAAAGTGTTTAATTATTCCCATAACATTTCTACCACTATTGACTGGTAGACATATCTTGTCAGGCTGGTTGTTATTGTAACTTGCAGGGTTCATAGCTGATTAAGACTAAGGATTAATTTTCTCCTCCAGGACCATGCATAGAACTTTCTAGCACTATGAAAGCTAGCCAGTAGGGATGAAGCTTCCAGGTCAGCACCAGCTGGACATCCGCATGTTCTATGACTTGAGTATATGGTGCCTTCATCAATAGGATCTTACCACCAAGTTCTGGGTGGTCACCAAGAGCTATGACAATAGCCTGTAGTGTTTAGAAAGGAGGCTTATGGGACCTCGCAACTCCAAAAGTGGTAGCCCATTTCTGGCACTGGGCTTTTTATTTTATAATCTATAGTGTTTGGGACTGGCATTGTCTCCCTATTATAGGGTAACACCACTTAAACTTTTTATATACATATATGTACATATTTTATGAAGATTCTACAGCAGTAGGCCTCCATATGGCTTTTTCAAAGGTCTTTAGAATTAGCTACCCCTTCCCATATGCCCTCCTCTGCCCTGCCCTCCCAGCTCCCACTTAATCCTTCTTGCTTCATTATTTCTCATTCATTCTTTATATCACCTGCATTCTGTCTCCCCTCCCTTGAAAGCCCCCTTCATCTTACCCAGATGTGAACTCTGTGAGTCACAATGATGACTGATCTGGCAAGACGTGCCCACTGGTATAGCAGCAGCATAAATGCTACTGGACTAACCAACCACTTTCTAATTGCATTTAAGGCCTGCTCCACAAGACAAAACCCATGCCTTCAAGTCTTTCTCCTCAGGACTGGCAAGACAGCTCAGCAGTTAGGAGCACTGACTGCTCTTGCAGAGGACCCAGGTTTGATTCCCAGCACCCACATGGCAGCTAACAACCATCCATAACTCCAGTCCCAGGGGATCTGACGCCCTCGTCTGACCTCCAAGGGCACTGCATGACACAGGTGCACTTGCATACATGCAGGCAATACACTCATACATATAAAATAAAGATAATAAGTAAAATTTTTTTAAAAGATACACCCAAAGGAGTGTCTCCAAGAGGATTCCAAGTCCAGAGAAGTTGACAGTGCAGATTAGCCATCACATTTCAACTCATCCTCAAATCACTGCATGAATTCAAACCACAACGTGATACCACTGCATACTTATTAGAATGGTTAACATAAAAAGACTGAACTTGGTGCTGGAGAAGTGGCTCAGAGGTCAAGAGCACTGACTGGTCTTCCAGAGGACCCTGGTTCTGTTCCTAGCACCCACATGACAGCTAACAACCATCTATAATTCCAGTTCCAGGGAATCTGACACCCACTTCTGGCCTCCGTGGGCATTGCACACATGGGGTGCACTTAATGTACATTCAGGTAAAACATTCATACACATAAAATAGAAAATAAAAGAATTTTAAAATATTTCTAAAGATTTTTTTTAAAAGACTGAACTTGGGGCTAGAGAGATGGCTCAGCGGTTAAAATCACTGTGTTGTTCTTCCAGAAGACTCAGGTTCAAATCCCAGCACCCACATGGCGGCTAACAACTGTCTGTAACTCCAGTCCCAGGGGATCCAACAGCCTCTTCTGACTTCCGAGGGCATTGCATGACACGAGTGCACTTACCTACATGCAGGCAATACACGCATACACATAAAATAAAAAATAAATTTTAAAAAAGATAACTTACACAATTAGAATGTGAAGAAACTAAAACACTCCCTCTACTGATGGGAAGTTAAAGTTACAAAGGTTTTGGAAAATAGCTTGGCCATTTCTTAAAGCATTACACATACATCTACCAGAAAAATCCAGACATCCTATTCCTATGTATTTCCCCATATAGCCATATAAAGACTTTTATACAAGTATTCACACCAGCTTTATATATAAAAGCCCAAAAGCTGTCATTAACCCAAATCCCCATCAATATGTGACTAGATAAGCCAACTGTGATATATCCATACCATGGGATTTAACAAGAAAAAGAACAAAATATTGATATTCCCAATGAATTCATCTCAAACACTTATACTAAAAGAGTAGGTACTGTATGATTCCACTCATATAAAATTATTTTCAGATGCAAACAATTGTATAGTAACAAAAAGCAATGATTATTGGTTGCCTGGGGCTGGTCAGGAGAGAAGAAAACCAAAAAGGAACAGGAGTGAGAGATTTCCAGTTAGAAGATGGATGGATATGTGGATATGTTCACTTTCTTTTTGTGGCGGGGGGGATCTTTTTGAGACAGGGTCTCCTTGTAGCTCCAGCTGTCCTGGAACTTGCTAGGTAGACCAGGCTGGCCTGGAACTCCTGCCTCTGCCTCTGCCTCTGCCTCTGCCTCCCGAGTGCTGGGATTAAAAGCATGTGCCACCATGCCTGGCATGTTCACTTTCTTGATTGGAGTGATAATTTCATAGATGCATACATTTAACCAAATATGAAATTGAACATTTTAAATTTATGCAGTTTATCATATGTCAATTATACCTTAATAAAGTTGTTTCTTTAAAAAGGTTTGGATGAATGGTACTGACACAAAAACAGGTACATAAATCAATGGAATAAGGGGAGGACCCAGATAAGAGGCCACACCACCACAGCCATCTTTTCTTGACAAAGATGCCAAAAATACAAATTGTAAAAGCAGCATCTTTAACAAATGATGCTGGGGAAAGTAGATATCTACATACAGAAGAATGAAGCTAGATCCTTATCTCTCACTCTATACAAGAATTGACCGAGTCCAAGTAGATCAAAGATTTCAACATAAGACCCGAAACTGCTAGAGGAATAAATAGGAAATATACTTCAAAATATAAACATAGGTAAGGACTAGGAACTTTCTGGGGGGTTGTTGTTGTTGTTTTTTGGTCTTCTTTGAGACAGGGTCTCCCAGTAGCGCCCCAGATGGCCTGGAACTCACTATGTAGACCAGGCTGGCCTTGAACTCACAGAGATTTGCCTGCCTCTGCCTCCCGAGTGCTGGGATTAAAGGTGTGCACCACCATGCCCAGAGGTAAGGACTTTCTGACTAGGACTCAAATTGCTCAAGAAATAGTCAGGACTGGAGAGGTGGCTCAGGGGTTAAGAGCACTGGCTACTCTTGCAGAAGACTCAGGTTTGGTTCCCAGCACCCACATAACAGCTAAAATCTGCCCATAACCCCAGTTCCAAAGTGTCTGATGCCCTCACTTGGCCTCTTTGGGTATTACATGCACAGATGCACTTACATGCAGACAAAACACTCTTACACATAAAATAAAAATAGGACCAATAATTGACTGATTGCTTTTGCAGAGGACCTGAGCTCGATTCCAAGCACCCACATGGCAGCTAACGACCATCTGAAACTCCAGTTCCAGGGAATCTGACACCCTTTTCTGGCCTCCATGGGCTTTGTATGACATGGGTACTCTTAGAAACATGCAGGTAAAACACACATACACATCCAGGCATGGATTGTTAAATGAAAATCTCAGAGCCATGTGTGGGATTCCATCTACGATTATTGATCAAGGAGGAACCAGAGGCCCCCAAAACAACACAGGTTATGGCCATTGCTCTTGGTTGTCCATTGTTAGCTAGGGGGTAACACCCTATTGCTGAAGACACAACATGCCTTGGTTGCAGGACATAGAACAACAAACTGAACTGACCTGAAAACTTCCCATTTGGCTAGCTTTCATAGTCCTGAAAGGTAGCTCTGGGGGAGAAAAGTCATCAATGGACTTACTTAGAGGTGGGCCCTGCATAGTTCAATACCGTCTTCCCAGGCAAGATATGCCTACTGGTGTAATATTGGCATGAAGGTTATGGGGGTAACCAACTACTTCCTGGTTAGATTTAAGTTCTTCTCCACAGGAGGGAATTCATGCCTGATACAGTAAGCCTCATCAAAAGTCTATGGCTGGGGAGATCATAGGCCCTAAGGAGGAACCTGTTACTCTTGTTTTGCTAAATTATCATGTAGTCTATCATGCCTCTAAATATTAATGCTTATGCCCATAGATTGGTGCTGCTCTCATCCTTGGTTGAGGGGCTTCTTCTGGCAGTGGCTACTGCTTGATGCAGAGATTCATAATGGTCAAAGTGCTGAGATTAAGTGAATGCTGAATACTCAGCCCTAAATGGGACATTTATATCAACCTCCCATCCCAAAGCTCAGGGAAGAGCCAGAGGATGGGGCAATGCTGTGAAATGCCTTCCTCTGGATAATGTCATGGCCTCACAGCAGCTATGGTTAGCTGCACAAGGCCAAGCCTGTCAACACTCCAGCACAGATTGGAGAGGGACTCATGAGGCTCCACCTCCAGCTGAGGCACTATTGGCAGCTGGTGGCTATTGAAGAAAGGAAGGTTATTTCTTCTTTGGGAGTGTGGCTGTGGTAGCTTGCCCTTGGGCCCATGCTCACACAGGCAGCACAAATTGGACTCAGGGAGGAGGGGGAGGGGGAGGGGGAAGGGGAGAAGACAAGAAGACAGTCGGAAAATTATTGGAAGGGGAAGTGGAAGGGGAACTTGAGTTGGATACGATCAAGATACATTGTATATGTGTAGAAAATTGTCAAAGAATAAATAAATGTATTCCAAAAATGGTATATCTGAGACTAAACTGCCCTAAAGACCTCTCCCCACATTAATAATACTCTAATGATGGGACTGGAGAGATGGCTCCATGGTTAAAAGCACTAGATGTTCTTACAGAGAAACAAGATTTGGTTCCCAGCACCCACATGGTGGCTAATAACCTTCCATAACTCCAGTTCCAGTGGATCCTACACCTTCTTCTGACCTCTGTGGGCATTGCATGACATGGGTGTACTTACACACATGCAGGCAATACACTCATACACAAAATAAAAATAGCAAATGAAATATTTTTTAAATAATACTCTAAAGAGAAAATCTCATTCAGATTTACAGAAATAGCTATGAGGGACCTGACTGGACCCACCTAGGATGGCCATGGGGTGGCTCACCAGGAGGATGTGAAGAATGGACGTGGGCAGATAAACTGTGTAGCTCCTGTTTTCTGAGGCACTTCAGTTCCACAGACCTGTTGAATGTCTCACTCATGTAATAATGGACAAGAAGATAGTTTTATTAATACTTGGGCATATTTATCATCTGCATGTCCCAGCAGGCACCGTCCTTCCTTGAAGACAGCCTGCCATGGAAAAAAATGTTGAATCCACCGTGTTTCTGAATTTGGGTTTGTGGAAGGTTCCAGCTATTCTTCTTCCCCATTTTCCCTATGCAGGCGACTGGGGTTCAGATCCACCAAAGAGCAGGATTCAAGGCATCCGTCCCATGTCGCTCTGTCACATGCAAGAGAAGTCTCTGACATCTCCATGTCCTCACAGGAGAGCTAGAGCTTCTAGGAGTGGAGTTCCAAGCACAGCACTGGGCAGTTCCATCCCCTAGCCACACCCACCAGCTGCATGTTGATCACTTATTCAAACCAGAGCCCTCCAGCCAGCATTCCATGTATTGCTTCATCTGATGTTGTTGTGAATCTCCTAGTATCCTCATTGTTCAGTGGGAAACTGAGTCTCAGAGAGGTAAGTGTAGCTTTGCTAGGCCACATGGCTAACAGAAGCTCAAATGGGAAAACACATCCAGACCCCCTGACTTCCGAAACCAGCCTTTGTTCATGTGGATTTCAGGCCAGATCCTGGATGAGGGTGAGCAAAGGTATTGTCAATCACCCATGGCTCCCACCATCAGCAGTCAGGTGGAGAAAATAGCTACAGCAGCCACAGAAGGAGAATGACCCACTGGGCACCACTCACTGAACACCAAAATAGTATTGGGTTCAGCCTATAGTTCAAGATCTCATTTTGGTTTGGGGCTCTTCCTACATTCTATGCCTATCTCTGACAATAGGGCTTTCAAAGTGGGATTTCTTGGGGTATAGAACTCTCGGGATGAAAACTGTGACAGTTCAGGCAAACCTGGATGGTCAGCCTTCCTAAATACCCACCTTCATTCTGACAGCTGGAAGGCCAATCCAAAGGAGCCAGACTCAGCCAAACAGCTCCTAAAAGGGTAACATGGATCCAGCTTTGGTTACCTACCCTCAGCCTCCATGTAGAGTGAACGGAGCGGCCTCCAGCCCTTCCTGCAGAGGCGTGGGAGGGAGCTGGATAAAAGCTGATCATGCAGCAATTCATAATTAATTTGTGCTGCTAGAAACATCCCACTAGGTCTGCCTCATTCTTCACCCAGTTAATGAAAGCATTGATTTTACGAACACTTTTGATCATTAAAAACACGATGAATACTTCCCCTCACGTCCTTCTCTAGAAATGAGCGATGGGTCTCCTCACAGCTGAACGCCTCCAGTTCTCCCCATAAATGTACACGCAGCAGTCTTGTGTTTAATTAGTCTCTTTCCTTGGATGGAATAATTGTGTCCCTGCTCTGGGTTTCATTCATAAGATCACTTACTTTGAAAATAACAGTCTTTTTATTGACTCACTCAGTTATTGCCAAGCCATATGGTTCACTCAGAACAGACCAACAACGCATGAGGCCTAACCCAGCTGGAAGAGGATGTCAGGCCAACTACTGACTTTTAGTTGACCATCTACTAGGTTCTATGAACAGGCTGAGGCACAGGGGTTCAGAGGCAAGCAAGAGACACAGACACAAAGTTTTTCTCAACCCACTATTACTTCTCCAGATATTACAAATGCAAAGCTAGGATTCAGAAGCAAGGGGTAGGTTCCCATCAGCTCTGCCACTCTGTGAATTGCCTTATGAGGGAAGAGGAGACGAGTGTTGGACACCTGCTAAGCCTCTGGCTTCAGTGCTCCACTGAGATCCCTCAGGAAGGATTGAAGAGAAAGAGACAGATGCTGGCTGGTCCCAGCATAAACCAATGAAACACAGCATAGCCCCAGTGCATGGTAGCAATAAGAGGTACCTTGAATGTCATCCTGAAAGACCTGGGTATTGAGGGCTGCTTCAGTGACATGAAGGGTCACCCCCCCAAGAAAGCCCTAAACCTCCAAACACTGAGCATCCTGAGGTGGCTGATCTGATAGCATGCTGGTAACATTTCCATCATTCACTAGAACATCTGTTAATGAGGTGGCTAACTATGGGGCTTCCATTTGGGACACATACATTTATCATCTGATTAGGAAAGATTATCTATTTTTAGATAAAACATATATCCTCTAACAGGAACGGACAGTTATAAATAACTTGGAAAACTCTAGCCGACGCCCAAAACATCATGATTTAGGTTGAAAGAAAAAGCTTTTCTGATCACTGTTCTTCTGCTTTGCCAGGCACATTTTTCATGCTTAGCTGCTGTCACCCCAGATAAGTGATCACCTTGGCTGTATCCCATTTCCCCACAAGCTGGGGTGGGAAGAAGAGCCATCACAGTCAAACAGATGAGATCAACACCTGAGCGAGGGGAGACAGGAGTCTGGGACCTTTGCTCTGCAAACGGTTAATTAGCCCAGCTCTAAGTTATGTCTGACAATTAGTGGAGGAACCACAGGAATGACTGCAAATTAGCCTCTACTCAAGCTCTCTGATGGAAGAGGGATTTTACTATAATTTGGATCATAAATATTCCCTTATGACCCGTTGGTTAAAGGATTTGTCCATAGCCCACAGTATTACTGGGAGATGGTGGAACCTTTTTTTTTTTTTTGGTCTATTTGAGACAGGGTCTCCCTTAGCCCCAGCTGTCCCAGAACTCACTATGAAGACCAGGCTGGCCTTGAACTCACAGAGATCCACCTGCCTCTGCCTCCTGAGTGCTGGGATTAAAGGCGTGTGCCACCACACCCGGCCATGGAACCTTTTTTTTATATTTTATTTATTATTTTTATGTGTATGTGTGTCTCGCCTGCATGTAGGTAAGTGCACCTGTATTGTGCAATGCCCGTGGAAGATAAAAAAGCTGTTGGATACCCTTGGGACTGGAGTTACGGACAGTTGTTGGCTGCCATGTGGGTGCTGGGATTCAAACCCGGGTCTTCTGAAAGAACAACCAGTGTTCTTAACTGCTGAGCCATCTCTCCAGCCCAAGATGGTGGAACCTTTAAGAGGTAGACAATGAGAGGAAGTTAAGCCATTGGTAATATGCCCTTAAAGGGGACATTAGAACCCTGGCCCTTCGTTTTTCTTTTACTTTTCTTTAATTTATATTTATTATTGTTATTAACGTGAGTGTGTACATGCACGCACATGTTTGTACATGATAGGGGAGGGTACTACAGCATGTGTGTGTAGGTTAGAGGACAACTCGTGGAATTGGTTCTCTACTTCCACCTTTTGTGAGTTCTGGGAATTGAACTCAGGTTGTCAGGCAAACACAGGAAGTACCTTTATGTACTGAACTATCACACCAGCCCCATGTTTCTTCTTTTCCTTCCTAACATCCATGAGGTACAGTCCTATACCATGCGCTTCCTCCATGACACATTCTGCTATTGCGTACAGCAAGAGTTTCAGCCAGCCACAGACTGGAACCTCTGAAACCATGAGCCAAAATAACCCTTTCTTCCATAAAAGCTGTTTGTCTCAGCTATTTTATCACAATGATGGAAAGCTGACTAGTACAGAGTTGGAGCCCAGTGAAGAAAACCAAGACTTTCCTTCCACATGAAATTGAGACCTGGTCCTTCCATAAAGTTCCTACATTCCTTAGCCATTGCATTAGTCAGGGTTCTCCAAAGGAACAGAACTGATAAAATGAATATATACATGGGGATTTATTAGATTGGCATGCAGGATAGAGTCTGAGTAGTCAACATAGCTGCACAACACTGGAGAGACTGAGAATCCGGTCGTTGCTCAGTCCAGGAGGCTGGATGTCTCAGCAGCCCCAATCTGGACCTGAAAGCCTGAAGGATTCCAGGAGGTCTGCTAGTCTTCAGTCTATGCTGTAATCCGAAGGGGTTGGTTCAGTCAGCAGAGGACTGCCATAGCAACAAGATGAAACCATCAGTGAGAGAGAAGGCAAGCAGGCAAAAAGAGAGAGCTCCCTTCACCCATGACCTTCTAGATGGGCTGCCATCAGAAAGCAATGCTCACATTTAGGGTGGGCTTCCAGCTTCAAATAATCTGATCCAGAAAGTCTCTCTCATTTCAGTTAATTCCAGATCCGGTCAAGTCGACAACTAAAATTAGTTATCACAGCCATTGAAACTGAGAGAGATTCTACAGTAGATGTGCAGCCAGGGACCATAGCTAGGCATTTTTTAGGGGAAAAAAGGGGGGTGGGACATTGGCTTAAAACCCAAAGTATAAATTAAATACCCATGAGTCTAGAGACTTCCACCTCTAGGAAGATGCAATACATGTATTCCCTGTTTCTTCCAAAATATACAGCTTTTAAAACCCTGCATTAAATGTAAAGCACACAGGGGAAGACTGAAAGGTAGGGAGGGGCAGGCTGCAGTATCAGTTACTGTTCTCATTGCTGTCACCAAATACCCTACAAAAAAACACCTTAAGGAAGGATTGATTCTGGCTCATGGTTTGAGAATACAGTCCATCATGGAAGGAAAAGAATTGGAGCTACCATATGGGTACTGGGTGCAGGTCCTCTGCAAGAGCAGCCGGGACTCTTAACTGCTGAGTCATCTCTTCAGCCTCCAAGCACATCACTTCTAAATCATTCCACCCTTGGTCCTGAAAGACTCATGACTAGCTCCTAATGCAAAATGCATTTAGTTTATCTATAAGTCCCCAAAGCCGTAACAATTCTAATATTGTTCAAAAGCCCATACACAGTTCAGAGATGGTGGTTAAGAGTGGTTAAAGGGCACTGGGCTGCTCTTGCAGAGGACTTTGATTCAGTCCCCAGCACCCAAATGGCAGCTAATCACTGGCTGTAACTCCAGTTCCAGGGGATCTGATGCCCTCTTATGACCTCTGTGGATACTGCACAACATGGTACACTTACATACATGCAGGCAATACACTTGTACAAATAATAATAATAATAACAATAATAATAATATAATATCCTGGGGTCCTTACTGCAACTTAGGGTTTATGATCACAGTTTCATATACAACCCACTCAGGAACTCTGTGCAGGAAATCTGACCCTGCTACACATCAACTGGCCTCAGTGGCTTTCTGGAACCTTGGTGCAAGCCTCCATAACATGCTCTTACATTTTGCATGCCTTAAAAAAAAAAAATCAACCCCATGTAGTCAATGCTAAGTTCTGATATCAACTTTAAATGTAGCCTAGTCTCTTTGAATCTCAGCTATAGCAGGTCTCTGGGTGCCTTTGTTCCTGAACTTAGGAAAACATTTCCCTGGGTGGCTGTTTCAGAACAAGAAACTCCTGTGGTAGCATTTTCAATTTAGGCTCTCTCCTTTCAAATAAATTTGTGTTTTAGGGGCTGGAAAGATGGCTCAGCAGTTAAGAGCATTTACTATTCTTGCAGAGAACTAGGACTCCATTCCCAGAACCCCCATGGCAGCTAACAACTGTCTGTAACTTCAGTTCCAGGGAATCCAATGCCTTCTTCTGAACTCCAAGGGCATTGCATGACAGGGGTGCACTTGCACACATGTAGGAAATATACTCATACACATAAAAAATAATAAATAGGGGCTGGAGAGATGGCTCAGCAGTTAAGAACACTGGCTGTTCTTGCAGAAGACCTGGGTTCAAATCCCAGCACCCACGATGGCAGCTAACAACTGTCGGTAACTCCAGTTCCAGGGGATCCGACAGCCTCTCCTGTCCTCCATGGGCATTGCACGACTCAGTGCACTTACCTACATGCAGGCAAAGCACATACATAATAATAATAAAATATTTAAAAAAATAATAAAACGGAGTTTTGTATTTGCATTATTATACGGTGGAGCCTTTGGTGGGTAGAGTTTTACCCTTAGGGCATCTTTCCTATCATCCCAATTCAAAATGCAAGGTACTTCCTTAATAGTACTGTCCTAGTTACTTTGTATTGCTATGATAAAACACTCTGACCAAAACCAACTTGGGGAGGAAAGGGTTTATTTCATCTTACTCTTCCGAGTGACAGTTTATCACTGAGGGAAGTCAAGGCAGGAACTTAAGCAGGAAATGAAGCAGAAACAAGGAGGAACACTGCTTTCTGGCTTGCTCCTCTGGCCTGTGTGCAACCTGCTTCCTTATATAATCCAGGATCTCCTGCCAGGGGTGGCACCACCCACAGTGGGCCGGGCCCTCCCACATCACTCAATAATAAAAAAAAAAGAAAATGCCTCACAGACATGGCCACAGGCCAGGCTGATAGAGGGAAACCCCCAATTTAGGTTCCCTCTTCTCAGATGTGTCAAGTTGACAACTGAAGTTATCCGGCACAGGTACCAATCTCTTCAGCAGTTTCAGCCATTGTTGTCAGCACCCTCTTTGTCCTTCATATCCCTCTATCATGTTTCCTATAGTCATGCTTTTAATTCTCATTATAAACTTCAATAAACACAGGGAACAATGACCATGCCACATGCTGCCTTCCAATTTCCTCTGCCAAACATCTTAGTCTACTACTTTTTTTTTTTTTGGTCTCTTTTGAGACAGGGTCTCCCTGTAGCCCCAGCTATCCTGGAACTCACTATGTAGACCAGGCTGGCCTTGAACTCAAAGAGAGTCTACTACTTTTTAATTCAGCTTTACCCAAGTGATCAGAACACAGGCAGAAAGCAGCCAGATGCTTTGCCAGAATGTAACATGAGTGACTGCTAGCCTGACTCCTGACAGTTCTTGCTCTCTTGCGAAACCTCATGAGCCCAGACTTCACTCTTCACATTCCTCCACTCTTCAGCATTCTGGTCTTCTGAGTTTCCATCAGATTTGCCTGTTAATCTTTGCTTAGCTTGTGCTATAAAGTCTTTCATATTCCTCCCACAAACCATTCTTAAAGGTCTATGAATGACATGGTCAAGTTTAGCACAGCAATAACCCCACTCCCAGTACTACTTTTCTGCATTAGTTACTTTTATTCTTGCTGTGATCAAATACCTGTAAAGAAGCAAGTTAAGCAAGGAAGGATTTATTTTAGATCACAGTCCAAGAACACAGCCCATCATGGCAGGGAAGGGCTGGAATAGGAACTGGTTCACATCTGAGTAGTTCAAGATTCAGAGAAAGGAGAATATCAGAATTACCTGGCTTTTTTCAGTCTTGAACCCTAGCCCATGAGCTATCACTTCAGATATAGAAGGTGGGTCTTCCCTTCTCAGTTAAAATTCTCTAAAAGTGTCCACAAAGACACACCTAGAGGTATGTCTCCCAGGTCATTCCAAGTCCAGTCAAGTTGATAGTGAAGATTAACCATCATCATCATCATCTAGGAAACTCAGGATACAGGAACTGTTAGAGTGGAGAGTTCACTGAGTTTTCTTTTTTTTTTTCGGTCTTTTTGAGACAGGGTCTCCCTGTAGTCCCAGCTGACCTGAACTCACTATGTAGACCAGGCTGACATTGAACTCACAGAGATTGACTTGCCTCTACCTCCTGAGAGCTGGGACTAAAGGCGTGCGCCACCATGCCCAGCCTGAGTTTTCTTTTTTGCCTCAAGTATCCCACATATGGAATAGAGGAAGCCAAATGAACAGAAATGTCAATACATGCATGTGATACAAAGAAGGCATGGCTAGTGGTGAAGCACTTGTCTAATCCACTGTTCTGTGTAGAATGATATATGATACTACTCTTTTGGTTTCAGATGAGTGAGTTTATTAATCATGTAGCAAGAAAAAGTTAAACAAATAACAAGCAGCAGATAGATATCAAAACACCATCATATCAGTCACTTACAACACCCAGCAGAAATGACTGGGGATGAGCTGCTGAAGCCACTGTGCTAGAGTTTCTGAGTGAAAGCTTCCAGGCAAAGACTGTTCCCTCCCTTATTCATTCCCACTGCAGGCATTTCTGTGTCATGGGATAAACAGTAGTAATCTCTGTCAGAAATGGTTTTTCCCTCTAGCTGTTGAATTGGCTTTGGTTTTTGGTTTTGGTTTTTTGAGACAGGATGGCCTTGAACCTCAAAACAAGCATCTGCCTCTCCTCCTGAGTGCTGCGATTAAAGGCATGCACCAACCACCACACCTGGCTGACACAATATTTTTAATATCCTTAGCTGTTTGCTGTTTTTCTTTGTTCCCTGTCACAGAGTTCTGGGGGTAGCCTTCCCTAGGACAGGGAGATTTGGAGGATACTTGAAATGAACATACAAGAGTCTGGGACTAGAGAGCCCTCTTTGATTCCAGGGTCCACTTTCAAAAACCCTAAACAGCAGGTGATAATTTGTCAATATAATATACATTGAGGTCCTAGGTTCAGACTCCAGCACCCCAACACACACACACACACACACACACACACACACACACACACACACACACACACCAGTCCTAACAAAGGCCTGATCTCCCTGCTAAGAGCCATCAAAGAACCAGCCTAGAAAGACAGAGAACTTTTAACCAATGATCCCTCTACTCCTACCAACACTATAGTGAAAACTGGTATCCATGACTCCAATATAAAGTAGGAAATCTAAATTTCTACCTTCATGAAACTGTAACCAGATGCCCCAACATTCTTGCTTAGATTTTGCCACAGAAGGACAAGGAGGGGCCAGGAACCTTACTCTATCTCTGTCTGTTGATAATGACCACCAATCCCTACCCCAGTCATGTCAGTGAAAACCAGATAGGGAGCCAGATCTCCTACCTAGCAGTAACAAAGAGTCCTTCACCTCCTCTGTCAACAGATGCCAAATGGAAATCTGGACTTCATCCTCCATCTGGCAGAAACAAAGCAGAGCTACGACTTTCTCTGCTGAAATGGTATCAGAGAAATCCAAGCAAACTAAAATGTTGACCGTACAAGGTTTTGATAAGGCTAGGGGAAAGAAAAGGGGAAACAGAAAGTCTCATCAAAGAAATAAAATATACAAAGAAGCACCAAACCAAAATTTTGAAACCAGGGCTGGCTAGTGAGATGGCTCAGCAGCACTTGCTGTTGAGCCTGGCAACTGGAGTTCAATCTCCAGAACACACGTGGTTAAAAGGAAGGAACTGATCCACAAAGTTTACCTCTGACCTCCACACATGCCATGGCATGCATGCGTGTACACACACAATTAATGAATTAATCAATTTAAAATTTTTGAAACCGAACAATGTATGTAAAATAAGAGGCTCAGTAGACATGTTCCATAGCAAAACAGAGGAAGCGGAACAATAATCAGAACAGAGTAATGGAATAATGGACAGGATCCAACATGAAGAGTTTAATATTTTATTTATTATTTTTATTTTACATGTATGAGTGTATTGCCTCCATATTTGTAAGTGCACCCATGTCGTACAGTGCCCGAGGAGGTCAGAAGAGAGCATCAGATCCCCTGGAACTGGAGTTACAGACAGTTGTTAGCCACCCAACCAAACCCAGGTCCTTGGCAAGAGCATTCATTACTCCAAACCACTGAGCCATCTCTCCAGTCCCTAGAAATAAAATGTTTTAAGTAAAGGTATTTCTGGTGCTGTACTAAAGGAGTTGACATTTGTATCATCAGAATCCCCAGGGAGAAGAGAAAGAGGATGGCTCTGGAGAGATGGTTCAGTAGTTAAGAGCACAGGCTGTTCTTGCAGAAGACCCAGGTTCAATTCCAAGCACCTACATGGCAGCTAACAGCTGTCCATAACTCCAGTTCTAGGGGATCTGACGCCCTCTTCTGACCTCCGCGGGCAATGCACGACACGGGTGTACTTACCTACATGCAAGCAATACACACATACACATAAAATAAAAAAATAATAATCAATAAACTTTAAAAGGTTGAGTGAAGGGCTAGAGATATGACTCAATGGTTTAGAGCACTGAGCTACTCTTGCAGCGTACTCAAGATTGGTGCCCAGCACCCACAATGGGCAGCTCACGGCTGCCCGTAACTCCAGCTCCAGGGAATCCAGTGCCCTCTTCTGACCTTCTTAGGCACCTGCAGTGCACAGAAACTCACACAGGCACACACACCCATATAAAAAAACAAATCTTTTTAAAAGTTGAGTGTACCTCCAACATATTACAAAACAAATCCCCATGAATAGAAATGATTAAACACAAACATGCATCATAACTAAATATGAATAGATACCATAGCTAAATATTAATGTCCATCATAATTAAACGTCTAAACTAACAATGAAAAACCTCAAAAGCAGTCAGAAAAATGATACCTTGCCTTTGAGGGAAAGCAATTAGAGTAAGAGTGAATTTCTCATTGGAAGTCATGGAGTCTAGAAGAAAGTGGCATAAAATTCTTCCTGGTGGAAAAGAAAGAAAGGAGGGAGGGAGGGCCAGAGGGAGGAAAGAGTAACAGAGGGAAGGAGGGAAAGGAAACGAGGGAGGAAGGAAAGAAGGAAAAAGGGAGGGAGAGAAAAGAGGGAGAAGGAAAGAAAACTGCTAACCCTAATAAAGCTGCCCTCAGCAATGGGAACCCCGGGAATGGCGGTGCATGTCTACAACCTCAGCACTTACGAGGCTGAGGCAGAAGGGTTACAAATTCATGGCCAACCTGGGCTATACAAGACCATGGCAAGAAAAAAAGGGGAGGGCGGGGAGCCAGAAAAATCAAGACATTCTCATGCTTCCCTAGAAGACCGACCCTAAATGAATGGTTAAAAGATGAAAGGGAGGGAAGAAGAGAGAGAGAGGAAGAGGGGAAGAGGGGAAGGATGGAGAGAAGGAAGGGTGGAGGGAGAGGAATCTTGGAACAGAGGGAGGGAAGAACGGAAAGGAGGGAGGAAGTTAATAAGCAAAACTATGAGCTAGTACAACAGATTTTGCTTCTTAGGTTCTAAATTCTTTTTGAAGACTGAAGCAAAGTTATAACTCTGTCTGATATGATGCTAAACATACGTGAAAGATAAATATAAAACAATCATAGATAAAGGGTAAAGAAACATCAAGGGAAGTGAGGGTTCTATACTTCAAACTGGCACCATGAAACACTGTGAGACTCAGACACAGAGAGAAAGAGAAACAACTAAACAAAGAGATAGATTATTGCCTCTAAAACTCACAGCAAAACAAAGCCATGAGTCTAATGGTTCAATGTGCACAAATTCTGCTTCATGTGCAAATTTGTTTTAAACATTATATAGAGCCAGGTGTGGTAGCACGTGCCTTTAATCCCAGCACTTGGGAGGCAGAGGCAGGGGGATCTCTGTGAGATCATGACCAGCCTCATCTACACAGTGAGTTACAGTCTAGCTACAGCTACAGGGAGACCCTGTCTCAAAAAAAATATCATATAGAATTGCCATCAAGTTATGTAAGATATATATGACAATAAATTAATTTTGTGCCTAGACTTGAGTCCTGGCACCAATATATGTCAGTATATATGTTATATAAAGATTCTAAATCTGAAAAAAAAAAACTGAGAATTTGAAACACTTCTAGACCCAACCATTTTGGATAAGGTATACTCAACCTGTGTTTTCTCATAATGTACTCATGAAAACCCTTAACAAAATGTTAGCAAATAGAATTCAACAATGTACAAAAGAAATTATATGTGATCAAGTATGTTTCATTTTATGGATGCACGGCTGACTCGATATTTTAACAGGCTGAAAAACAATCATATCAAACGCAATCAGAGCAATTGATGCAAAAATTTCCCTCCAACGCCCTTGCAGCGAGAAGAGTCACATGACTGGATCACCAAGAAACACAAATTTCACAAGTAGTTTAGAGCTGGGATTGGGGACTGGAGAGATGGCTCAGTGGTCAAGAGCACTGGCTGCTCTTGCAGAAGACCCCAGTTCAAATCCCAGCACCCATACGGAGGCTAACAACCATCTGTAACTCCAGTTTCAGGGGATTCTACACCCTCGTCTGTCCTCCACGGGCACCGCACCACGCGGGTGCACTTACATACGTGCAACACTCATACACATAAAAGAAAATTCAGTCAAGAAAAAAATGTTTAGCTTTGGGGTGATGGAGGGGCCTTGCTGCAGGGCCAGCTGACACTGTTTGGAGACAAAACCTGAGACTGAAGGCAGCAGCTCCAGGAACAGGCAGTCTCCAGGCCAGTCCTGAGAAGCCCTGTCTGGGCTCAAGCACATCAGGGAGAGTTTGTAGAAGCTCTTCTGCAGGTGAGTCTCAGTCCTGAAGGACTTGGAAGCTGAGAGAGGGAGCAGCAGAGCAGCTGAGCTCCTCCAGGCTTGGCCCAGCCATTCAGGAATCCCACCAATGAACTGCCTCACAGGTGACATCTCGTAGGAAGGCTCAAAGCCCAGTCACTTTCCTTTCATACCAAAAGCCTTTTGATCAGACTGTCCTCTACTAACCCAAATCACAAGGCTTCTCAGACAGTTCTACCCAGCCTTAGAGTCCTCCTAAAACGTATGAGAATATCTGGCATTTAGTGGGGACGACAGTCATCTGAAGACATGACATATCACCCAGTTATGAGGTGCATACAGTGCTGATTCTAGAAGGATGAGAGAGTTACTCTGGCCAAATATATCTGGGAAACACCCCATGCTCTATCTCCATTTAGCAAATGCACACTACATGGTAATGTATTAAGGGCTCTGAAATGTCCTGCAGTAAAAAATAAAATTTGTACTTGAATATTTTACCAAATTATTTAGCCCCCTATTAATAGAACACATTAACTTCTTTCAAACACCTGCAACTGGAAATACCATAGGTAACACTCAGAAAACATTTTATTTTGCTTCCTGGTTATGTAAAAGTCCTGTGTTGGGGGGATAACTGTTGGTAACTGTCATTACTACATGTTTTGGAATTATGCTTCTTCACCTTGGAGGGAATTTCCTTTTGGATGAAAAAATGTTGTTTATTTGATTGCAGGGCCAAGAGCAATCTTTTCCAAGAACATCTCATCACCTTTTTTAAAAATTGCATTTAATTTCATGTGTATGTGTGTGGGCATGCTCATGCCATGGTGCACGTGAAGACCAGAAAGCAACTGACAAGAGTTAGTTCTGTCCTCCCATCATGTGGGTCCTGGGGCTCAAACTCAGATTATCAGACTTAGCAGTAAGCACCTTCATCCATTGAGCCATCCTACCAGCCCCCATGACCTTCTTTTCTGATTTTGTGGTGTGGCGTGGGAGAGTTACTCACATCGTTGCTACAACATTCAAAGAACTACTCCATTCATTATGTATGGACCGTGCACTTCTTGAGCACCTACTGCATACTAGAACTTTATGCACAGCATTTCAAGAACTCACAGCACTGGAAGGAATTATGGTGTCCATCCTCAGGCATGAAACTGAAGCTACTTTTCAAGGAGCCCACAGGAGCTCAATTGCTTTGCCTGTTTGGGAGCCTGAGTTCTCCCTCCCTGTACTGTGTCACAACGCTCTCCATTACTGCCTGACCTGTATCTTTGACATTGCATGCGTTTCAATTTGCTGTCCCTAATTGGAATCAAATATTTCTGACTCTGGAAATAAATACTGTTAAACAGTGGCTCGTGCACAGCATAAATGAATGTCTGTTGCTAAGGAGACATCAAGGAGGAGATGGAAGAACAGGAGGCAGATTCCAGCCTCACCGGCCCCCTGAGTGGACTCCATCTGAATCACAGCAGGTGCAGAGCCCAGACAAGCACTGAGCATCAAGGATAGGCATTTGCCTCTTCCTCCCCTGAGCCTGTTGCAGGTCCACAGGACCAGGTGAATTCAGGGAACTTCATGAAACTCATCAAGTTATAATCATTGGCCACTAGAGTGAATTGAAGTGTTGTCCAAAAAGTCATGCCACCTAGGCTAGAGATGTAGTTCAGTTGGGAGAGTGCTTACCTAGCATGCACAAAGCCCCGGGTTCAATCCACCAGCGCAAAGCCAGGCATGGCGATGCACAACTGTAATCTCCATATTGAGGAGGCAGAGATAGGATCAGAATCAGAAGTTCAAGTTCAAGATCATCCTTGGCTACACAGTGAGTTCAACCCTGAGCTACATGGAACCCTGCCTCCAAAATAAATAAATCACACCATCTGAAAACTACAAGTATGTATGTGACCTTGCTTAAAGTCCTGGAACATGTACTGAAGGTAAGGATTGAGATGAGATCATACTTGACTGTGTGGACCACAAAGCTGATAAATGTCCTCATGAGAGAGAGAGGAAAAGGACTCATGGAAATGCTCCGAAAGTGATGTAAAGACACAGGCAGAGGTTGGAGGATGCACATGTAAGCCACAGAACACCAAAGATGCCAGTGACTATGCAGGAGCCCGGAGTTGTGGAGGTGCTCTCCTTGAGCCTCCACAGGCATCCACCCCACTACTACTGTGATTACAGATGCATGGCCTGCAGTGCTGTAAGCGATTACACCCTAGCTGTGTTAATCTGCCTGGTATATGGTATATGGTACATGGCTACAGCAGCCCTGGGAAACAAAAGCAGCAATAAACTTGAATTTTTAATCACATTGCATAAGCCAACAAAATCTATTTGTGTGTGTGTATGTGTATGTGTGTGCGTGTGTGTGTGCATGTGTGTGTGTGTGTGTATGTGTGTGTGTCCAGTCAACTAGCTGGAATCAAAAGGCACTTCCTACCACATCCTTCTCCAAAACACAATGATATCACTTCCCCAACAACCCTCCATGGACAGAGCCTCTCTTCCAAGCCTCAGATAGCATCACCTCAGTGAAGCATCCTTACCTGCAAGATCTGTAGCAACTCCAACTCAAGATGTCTACAGCCTTCCACCTTCCTATCATGTGGAGTTATCATGACCTTGAACCATTGGTGCTGGAGCTGGTCAGGCTGGCTCCCAAAAGCCAATTACTAAATATACCCGAATTGCCCCTGCTGGTGACTAAACTGTAATGTCCCATTAAATCAGCAACAACAGGAGCATTTATACCACTGGCATTGGTAAGTCCTATCAGTGAGAGGCTCACTTTTTAAGGTCAGTTTACCAGCACACCGCTGAAGCCCCCAACTCCAGTTTCCAGATGAGAAAGCTCACAAGGATTTTGTTCACACTCTCACCACGTAGCACAGCCAGCTTCCACATCCTCAGGCTAATAACCTCTCGACAAAGTGTCCTGCGTGCCTCTTCCTCTCCCTTCCCATTGTCCTGTCCCTAATTTGGGCCTTGCCGTCTTCATTTGAATGTCTGCGTAGTTTCATGATTTTCACACTGCCGGCTAATAACCTCTCGACAAAGTGTCCTGCGTGCCTCTTCCTCTCCCTTCCCACTGTCCTGTCCCTAATTTGGGCCTTGCCATCTTCATTTGAGTGTCTGCGTAGTTTCATGATTTTCACACTGCCACCAGTTCCAGACCTCAAACAAGGATAATTTTAATATCCCAATGCCTTTCGTATCTGGTGGAGTCCTAGATGGGCTTCTCTCCATTGGGAATAGTGTGAGCTCAACTCACACAAGGCAACTTCTAATTCATATAACTAGAACTGAATGCCCAGGAGGAAGGAGGCTGAAGACACAGCTGGATCAGGGCTCCGGCTTGCTGGCTCAGCCCTCCTGCCTGGTTCCATTCTCAGATATGTTCTCTTCCCATTGGTGTAGAATGGTCAGCAGTGTCCTGAATCACATCCTTCCAGCACCGTGTTACATGATTCATCTTCTAGTTTTCCTACTTAAATCCCTGCGTCTTCTTCATACTAAGGAGGCAGGTTCTAGTTCCCCATTCCTTGATTCTGAGATTGGCCACGTGGCTTCCTTTGGCCAATGGAATGATAGCCAGTGTGATACAGAAGAGCTGTGAAAAAGCAGCAAACTCACTTGCTGCTTTGTAACTGTCCTGAGGACATGCCTGGGCTAGCCCACTGAGGATGTACCTGGCATGTTGCTGTGCTACCCAGCCATCCCTGCCACAGCCAGCACTGATCAGCAGGCACACATCCAATGTTCAGACATATATACAAGCCCAGCTAAGATCCACTGAGCCCCACAGACTTGAGAGCTAGCTAGGTGTCCAGTGTTGTGTGCCTCTGAAGTATGTAACTGCTTGTTACACAGCATTACTGTGACATAAACTAACTGATACACTCCACTAACTTGTGGCAGAGAATATCTCTCTGTGTCTCAGGGAACAATGGTTAGCTCTGCTTTCAATCTATGCCCAGCCCCTAAATAAGGGATCCCAAAGTCTAATTGTACAGGCTGGGTCCAGGGAGTATGGGTCACCATGATAGACAACTTCACAAAGAATACATCGAAGGGGAGGGCAGAGCTGTATACCTGGCTGTCATCTGCCTCTCTGCCTTGTCCCCTGCCTGATTCCCTGTTGTCCTCCCCAGCTAATCTGGCTGCCCCATTCTGAGCCATATGCCATTCTCCAAACCTGTTGCCTACTTATGTATCTGACATGGACAGTTCTCTAATCTCCAGACCCAAAAGGAAAGAAGACAACAGGTAGGCAGGGAAGACAGAGCCAAGCCAGAAGCAAAGGACAGAGCCAAGGGCACAGGGCAGAACCAAGTGAGGAGTCATCCTGCACATCCTGCACACTGTCCAGACCACCAGTCTACATGGCAGCACGGGACTCTCATCTGGAGCCCTGACAAGTCTGAGTACTTACAACCCCCAGCAGCATGAGCTGGGGGGAGAGCAGGGTGCCAGGGATGCAGACAAGCCAAGGATAGGAAGCAAGGGGACAACTGGTAAGGGATGCACTTTGGGACCTTGAGCTCACACTGGACAAAGACGTGGAGACAGGGTCAGAACCCAAAGGGTGGAAAGCCATGGAGAAATAAGAGGAAGCAGACGTGATACTTGTCAATCCCTTGGGCATGCCAGGGGCTGTGCCGAGAGCTCATTCATATCACCTCATTTGATTGATTCTCACAACACGAGGATGGGGTCATGCCACATCATTCTTTCAGAGATGCCTAAAGAAATGTCTATTGAAGGCTCGGGAGAGGGCCCAGTGACGAGCATGCCTGCCACACAAGTGTGAGGACAGCCCCAAAACCCATGTAAAAGCCAGGCAGGTGTGGCGGTCATCTGTGGTCCCAACATTTAGGTAGAGAAGGGCAAGGTGGCTAGCTAGACTAGACAGAATTGGCAACTTGCAGATTCAGAGAGGGACCCTGCCTCCATAAATAAAGGGAAGAATGATCAAGAAAGATACCTGAAGTCAACTTCAGCCCTGACCACACCTGTGCACGCACATGCATACACTCACACACTGCACACACGCACATACACAAAAACAAGCAAGCAGAAATGTCTATTCACCTCAGACAGGAAATTAACAGACCAAAGAAAGGATTCCGTCTAGCTCAGCTCGGTAAACCAACGGATTTATTGGGGTTCCTTACCGGAGCATGACCCAAAAGCAACTGTACCACCAGGAAGTCCCCTGGGCAGCTTGTGGCAACTACACCACCAAAGGGCCCCACCCTGGTCAATTACCTCTTATATAACCTCTAGGAGAGGAGAAGCGTGGAAAGGATCAGTGAAAACTCAAGAACCCTGGCCTGTCTCCGTCCACTAAGGAATATCAGTAGGCCCAATCTGGTAAGTGTCTCCTGAGGGCCATCTCAGCAGCTCTGATTCAGCTCCACAGCAGCCAGTTCCAGCCAGCCTTCCCATCACACAGGGAGAAGTGAGGCAGGAAGCAGTGGCAAATGCCCCTGCAGCAGGGCAAAACCCCAAATCCAAGCCCCGGCTCCAGGGCCCACCTTAACACCACTGTACTTTTTTGTCAGAATAGAGCAGAGTTACCCAGCCCCTGGATCTGAACTGATCCCCCTCAGGCCCACCTCCAGACCCCACTTAGGTCTCTGTCTGCAGGAGGCTTTTCTAGAGTTGACTGATCTTGGTACACAGCTGTTCAAAGATGAGCTGAGAGTCCCCTCCTCCAGAAAGATCGCCAGCCTCCAAGGTAAGAGCTCTCCTGTCTTCCCCATGTTCCTGAGGCATTTCGAAATTGCCTCTGCTCAGATGTTCAGCCCAGAGGTCTGCACCATCTTCCTGCTCCAGGGTGGGCATCTATTCTGGCCTCTCTCCCCACAGCTGAGCCATCAGAGAAGAACTGACCAGCAGCTGGTTCGGGGTCCCCCTACCCCCTGGCCCTGGTGGCAGATGCTGAATTCTCACTGTTGAACTGAATGTATGTTGCCATTCATCAACCTGAATCCAGAATAGTCAAGGGAAGCCATCTTCTGCCACGGCCAGATCTCTGTGAGTCACCAGTGTCACATGAATGGAGGTTTCAAGAGTCAAGCTGGCCTCAGCCAGGACTGTGGCCCAACATTGAAGACTACCCCCACAGACCAGGTTTGGGTTCTTCCTCTGGCCCAGATTTAAGAGTAAATTGGGGAGGAAGCAGGCTTGGCTCACAGAAAAGGGGGTCCACAGCCCTCTTTCAGTGGGAAAAACCTAAAAGCTTCCTCCACTCTGCAGAGGCTGTGCTGAAGGGGCAAATTCTTTGAACTTGACTTTGTTGGTGCCTCTAGCAAATTAGAGCCACAATTACACTGCGACCTAAAAGGATTAGTCATGCACATGTAACCCCACACACATCACTGCCCTGTGAAAGGACACTCAAGCCAAGGCTGACAGTGGACGTAAGAGAATTGCCTCCCCAACCCTGCAGGCACCTCAGACAGAGAGCTGACGATTAAATGCAGGACCCTGGGTTGCACGGGAATTCCAGAGGAGCAATGAAAACCTTGGCGTGACCATGCCCTCTGCAATATTTGGGACAGACTTATACTAAAAAATTAATGAAGCAAGCTGCCACTTTAGTTGCAAATATGGTAATGCTCAGTCGGGCCAGATCTTAGCATGCCGAAGCCCAGGAGTCCTGTGAATTGCTTCCAGAAAGGGTCCTTATAGGTGACAGAAGGGGATCAGAGAAACCACGACACAGAATCACCTAGGCTGTGTAGTGTTGGCAACTGAATGTCCAAACACATGGCATAAAATCTCTGTCCATCACCTGATGCAATTCACACAAAATATTTTTCAAGTGTATAATAGCTTGAATAAAACCCATTAGCACACTTAAATTAATTCTCTAACTCAGCATAATAACACATTGCTCTCCCTACTTACTCTTCCCCAGGGGAAAATATTTGACCACTTACATCAGTCTCCTGCTTGAACGCTCCTGAGACGGACTGTGTAGCAGTTATTGATTTTTGTTGAATGGCATCTCTCGCTCTCTCCTGGGTGATCACTGCTTTGTTTTCAAACCTTACTTAATTGTTCCATGATTTTTGATGTTTTGGCCTTTTTTTTGTTTGTTTATTCCTTCCCAAAGAAATAAATGCAAAGTGTTTATTCTCCAAAGGCAGTAAACAGAGCTTTTGGGTCTGGTTTCTATGACAACCCCACTTGATACCGCAAAGCTAGATTATCTCTAATGACAGACATGAAGTTTAAATTGCACATTCTGAACAAACAGCGCTCTGCTGACCTTTTATTGAAAAATGGAATACAGGGTGATTAACATAATGCATTATATAAAAAGGAAAACTGTGTATTGGTGGGCATTATGTCCTGGCAATTAACTGCACCACTAGTCTTTAACAAACTGCTTGCCAGGATGGAGGGCTTAGGAAATTAAGATTTACCATCTATCATTTTCAAATTCAGTAAAATCTGCAGCAGTAATTGCACTGAACAGTTTGCAAATAACACACGTGGCTGTTTCTCTTACAATTGAGTCCTTCTAGCAGGGGAGCAAGGAAAGAGAGGCAAATTTCACCCACTGTGCACAAAAAATAATTGTTGGCTCCGATCGCTATACTGAAACAATCTCTGCCTCTTCGTCCCCGTGTTATCCCTGGTCAGAAGCCCAGCGTCTTGTGTGCACAGCCACAGCTACCACCTGCAAGTTGATCGTGTGCAGCACAGTGCAGAGGTCCTGAGTGGTTAAGCAAAGGCAGGGTCTAGGCAGGGCTTGCCCATTAGATTCTGGAGCTGAGTTCTAAGATCTGGTCAACCGTGCAATGAAGGGATAAACAATCTGGGCTCCAGCCTGAACCACCTGGCTCAAACCCTAGCTTTGTCCCTAACCTCCTTACAACCTTGGGCAAATATCTCCTCAGCCTCTCTCAGATATGGTTTCTTTATCTACATTATGGAGTAAGAACAACAGTACATGCTTCATAGGATCATTGCGAGGGCCGAGGGAGGTGTGCTCAAGAGCTCACAGGACCAGCCCAGAGTGACCTGCCTTCCCCGCACAGAGTCAGGGTCTACTCTATTCCCATGAGCTCTTCCTAACAAGACGTTGCTTAATCAGCCATTTGAGTGCTGCCTCGATAAGGAAGCAGAATCCGCTTACTCCCTTAACCACTTACTGAGCGTCTAAATCATAGGAATAGAACACGCTGAATGTACAACAGCAGGCTGCGACACCAGTGCTCTTGGCTAACTGACTTTGCACGTGCCACATTTCATCTCTGAAACAGAGAACATATGTCATTCGATCCTCAGAATGACCCCATTTCACAAACAGGGAAACAGAGGCTGGGGACCAGCAAGGAGTGGCTGAGTAGGGTGCCCTGGAGTTTGTCAAAGCACTCTCATGTCACAATGCCTTCTCGTGGATTCTGACCCCAGTGTCCTCCACCTCTCTGCAGGCACATGTGACCAATGAGCTCACATCTCACTGGCTCTTGGCCACCACTGTCAATGTCTCTGTCTTCCTGTGAATCACTGCCTAGGTGCTCCTGGGCATTCCCAGGGCTGCCATGGTCTCAGGCACAAAAGGTCACCTCTTCCACTCTGGCCCCCTCACTGCTACCTGCAGTCCTTTGGGGGATGGGCTTCTCCTGTCCCTTACGAGAGTGCTCAGAGCCCCATCTCCCAGATGTACCCAGAGCAGGCCCCAGGCAGCCTGGTTTCCTCTGCCCTGGCCATAGTCTCAGCAGCAGGGGTACAGGGGCGCTCTTAGTCAGGGTCCCCTGCTATCCCCATGCCTGAGCCTGAAGTCCCGCAGTATCTGCCAAGGCAACTACTTCTTCCTGCTTCTAAAAGACTCAAACCCGGGGCTGGAAAGATGGCTCAGGGGTTAAGAGCACTGGCTGCTCTTGCAGAGGACCTGGGTTCGATTCCCAGCACTCACATGACAGCTAATAACCATCTATAACTTCAGTTCCCCAGGACCTGATGCTCTCTTCTGACCTCCATAGGTATTGCATGACACAGGTGTGCTTACACACATGCAGACAATACAATCATACACATAAATTTTAAAATATTTTTTTTAATTCAAGCTTCAATCAAAGAAAAAAAGACTCAAACCCTACCCGTGCCCTTGGAGCTGAGGGTGGAGATTCAGACACCATATTTTGCCCTGACAGCACCTATCTCTGCCTAGGTAGGCAAACCACCCAGAAACCTTATTATTCTTCCTCCTGCCCAACAGAAAGCATCTCTTTGCATGTGTTTTAAAGTTTTCCTCTTAACCTGAAATCCAGACAGGCCACCAGGCTACATGACTGTCATCCCCAAGTCTCAGAGACAACAGGCTCAGGAGGTCAGGTGACTCACTCAAGGACCCACCAAGCTAAAAACAGATTCATCCGAGGTCTGAACCTGCCTGGACTCACCACAACCTATCCACAATGTTCTCTTCCCAACCCGTCCCCTGAGGCCAAGAGAGCTAATGAGCTTGAATTCAGTGAGTTCAGGATGTGTGCAAACCCCCAGTTTATCAGAGCGCCAACCAGTTACTTTTTTACAGGCTGGTTTCCTGTAAAAGCCGGGTGTCTTACTTGCTGTGAGAACTGATTATCCTTCACAACGGAGCTACAAACAGAACCCAAATGAATGAACTTGTAAATAATGTCACTTCGGGCAGCAGAGAGCTTGACCACATGCCACAAATGCCAAGCTGGGCCAGGGCTGGGGTTAGGGGCCCTGATCCTTACACTGAACTGTGAGCTTTCCACTCAGATCTCCACGCCGTCTGTTGTCTAAATAGAGATGTCTGTGTCCTTCTAGCAGAGGCCACCAGCTGCAGCCATCCCAAGCTCCTCCAAGCAAGCCCTTTTCATCACTAAAGACATGCTAGCTTGCTCCAGGAAGAGACCGTGAGGCAAATCAGGCTTTGGCCCAGTTTCTTCGAGTATACACCAGATGTGCACAGCCAGTACTCAAACCAGTTGCAACTGAAATGGAACAGAGTCAGGAGACAGAGGAGTCCATCACCTGGTGATTGCCTAGGCAGAGGCTACACAAATAGACTGGAGGAGTCTATGGCAAAGTGACAGGCTGACGTGCTGTGCCGCAATTCAAGGTGTGACTCCTTTTGTGCATCTTAGATGAAGGGATTGCCTTGGCTACATCTTCTCTTAGTCTGATACATTTGATAAGCCCATGTGCCTTGGGTCTCTGATGTGATCCAATAAGTACAATTATGAATTCTTAATTTGGTACGTTCACAGGTGGTGATTTGTTATGTTTGCTATTTGAGACAGGGTCTCCCTGTAGCCTCAGCTGGCCTGGAACTCACTATGTAGACCAGGCTGGCCTCCATCTCACAAAGATCTGCCTGGCTCTTCCTCCTAAGTGCTGGGGTTAAAGGTATGTGCACCACACCTGGTTACAGGTGGTAATTTTTTTTTTATTAATGCCAAGAAGTCATGTATCAATCTGTGCTCCTGGGTGCACTGGGCAGGGGGCAGGGGGTGGCTATTGGTTTGCACAAGCAGGATGCTCCATCATATGCCTTAGCATTTGTATCCAGAGTGGAGGAGTGGAGAAGCTCAAGGCAAGCTGTTGCTCTATACAAACTGGAGCAACTCAGGGCAAAAATGAAGTGAGTCAGGACAGGACACAGTCTGGTTGACCCAAAGGGACAGTAATAATACCCAGCTCTCTGAAGGGCTGTCATATCCAAAGATGCTTGTGGAACTCAGCTCTGTGGCTGGCATGCAGTAGGCACTAGGGAAATGTGCATTTCTACACGATGAGGTCACTGTCAGGTCTTAGGTGGTGAAGAAAGGATCTTTCCGGTTGGTTTACAGTGAACTCTCCAACCAGAGCCACCTGTCCTGGAAGAGTTATTGATGGGGCTCACAGTCCACACCTGTTGAGATTTCCAGGTTCTTGTGTCCCAGAACAAAGGTTTGAACCAGGAATATGTGGATATGGCTAGTGATAGAAGTGAAGATCATTTATTAAGAAAAAGACACTTCCAAGAATGGAAGTGTGCTAGACAGCTGGACAAGGTCAGATGATCAAAGGGGACTCTCAATCCTTTGTACATCATTTACAAAGCACCTGCATTTGGTAATCATGGGCCCTTTTCCCGCACGTGCTGTTTTCCTACATGTAGCCCACAGTTGGTCAAGGAGTTTCCAATCTTCTCAGCCATTGTTTTTTTTTCATATGTCAATCTTGATGCTTCTGGAACATCCCTCTCCACCCTACTCTCCTGCCTCAGATGGGCTTTTGTTATGGGTTGATTGTGCCTCCCGAAAAAGATGTTTATGTCTTAGCTCTGAATACCTCAAAGTGTGGTCTCATTTGAACATAGGGACAGTACAGGTGTAATTAGCTAAGACAAGGTCACACTGGAGTACTTTGGGGCCTTAATCCCATATGGCTGATGTCTTTATAGGAACAGACACGGGCCAGCCGTGGTGGCGCGTGCCTTTAATCCCAGCAGAGGCAGGCAGATCTCTATGAGTTTAAGGTCAGCCTGGTCTACATAGCCAGTTTCAGGTGAGCTGGGGCTACAAGGAGACCCTGTCTCAAAAAGACCAAAAAAAAAACCAGGCATGGTGGCTCACGCCTTTAATCCCAGCTCTTGGGAGGCAAAGGCAGGTGAACTCATCTGTGAGTTGAGGCCAGCCTGGTCTACATAGTGAGTTCCAGGCCAGCTGGGGCTACAGGGAGACCCTGTCTCAAAAAGAGACAAAAAATAAAGAAAAGATACAGAGACAGAGTTTGTGATGTTGTCATGAGGCAGGGGCACCAATGGCTGCAGGACCACCAGAAGCTAGAAATGCAAGGAAGGGATGCCCTCTACCCCACAGGCTGTAGAGGAGGCACAGCCTGCAAAGTCTGTGAGCTGGACTTGCGGTGCCCAGAGCTGTGAGGTTTGAAGCCACCGTTCTGTAAACACATTGTCATAGCAGCTCCAGGACATGAGCACAGACTTTAAAGATTTTTTTTTTTTGCCTTTTTGAGACAGGGTCTCCTTGTAGCCCCAGCTATCCTGGGGCTATGTAGACCAGGCTGGCCTCGAACTCACAAAGATCCACCTACCTCTGACTCCCGAGTGCTGGGATTAAAGGTGTGTGCCATCACACCCGGCGACTTTAAAGATTTTTAAAAGATTTATTTATTTCTATTTTATGTTCCTGAATGTTTTGCCTGAATGTATGTAGGTGCACCGCATGCACGCCTGGTGCCCGAGGAGGTCAGAAGAGGGTGTTGGGCCCCCTGGGACTGGAGTTACAGAGGGTTGTGAACTGACACATGGGTGCTGGGAACTGAACCTGGGTCCTCAGCAAAAGTAACCAGTGCTCTCAACTGCTGAGCCGACATCTTTTCCAGCCCCTCAGCTGGCATTTTAACCTTATGAATGTGATGTTCCCAGAAAGAAGCTCCCTCTGTGTTAAAGATTCTACAAGGCTGGTTGACTGATTAGAACTTCTGTCATTATGAACAGCAGCAGGTCCAGAGCCATACTAACAGCTGCCCTCTTTGAGCTCCCCCACCTGCTCACTTAGAAGGCCTGTGCACTGTGGTCCCTTCAAGGCCCATCACAACCACTGGCTGAGGATACGTTATGGACCAAATTGAGTCCTGTCAACATAAAATTCCCACTTCTCACCTCAAAGAGAATAAGAGAGTTTATTCTAGAGCCAAATGAATGATCGTGGCCTGGGAATACAGATCAAGTTACCCAAAAGTTCCATGTTTTGATGTGGCAACATAAATCAATATACTTCCCAAATACACAGTGGGTACAACAGGTGGGTTACAGGAAAGCTGAGCCCCCTCTGCTATGGGTCTCAGATGCTCTCTGGTAATGTTCTCAGTCTATAGGTCAATAGAAGCCTGAAGTCTGTTCATACATTCAAAAAGGATTTGCCTAAGAGTCACAAAGATGTTAGGTCACACACAGAGTTGGGCAATAAATGGTCGTTTAAGGGGCTAAGATAACCCAAGATATTTGGCTCTGGACCTGCAACATTCCAACTCTCCATAATCACTGAAGTTCTAATCAGTCAGCCTTTGTGCAATGTTCAATGAAGGCAGCTGCTTTCTTCTTTCCAAGAACCTTAGTTCACAGCCTCCAAACTCACATGCTGAAGCTTTGGCCTTTAAGGAGCCCATCAGTTAAGTGAGGTTATAAGAGTAACCCTAATTGGTCAAGCTATCAGTTCTAGAAAAGGAGAGGCTTGGGGCTGTGGGAAGAGGGTGTCTGTTGTGCCTGAATCCTTCACCTTCGGGGCTTTATTCTGGTAACCTACACTGACAGGGACAGCAGTGCCCTCTCACCAATCTAAGCATTTCATCACATGTGCAAATCCAGGCAGGTGAGTCAGAGCACTTATGAACAGCCCAGCCCTGCAAGTGTGTGTGTGGGAGGCAGAGCTTCTCAGAAGAGATGGCCCTTTAAAGAAAAGAAATACAGGGGCTGGAGAGATGGCTCAGCGGTTAAGAACACTAGTTGTTCTTGCAGAAGACCAGGGTTTGAATCCCAGCACCCACATGGCAGCTAACAACTGTCCATAACTCCAGTCCCAGGGGATCTGACAGTCTCTTCTGACCTCCACAGGCATCGCACGACATGGGTGCACTTACACAGGTGCGTGTATGCAGGCAATACACGCATACACATAAAATAAAAATGAATAAATAAAATTTTAAAAAGGACAAAAAAAGGAAAGAAATACAGAAGGAGGACCATGCCCGGCCCCTCTTTCAGATGTAACCTGTTATGTTAGGGTTAGAGATCTTTTATGCTAGGGTTAGAGATCCATATCAAGTGGTTCCTTTGTTCTAATGAGTAGACAGGAGCCTGTGTTCTGGATTCAGACATGTGTATAGCCTCTTTATGCCTCCATTTCCTCATCTATAAAATGGGGTTCCTAGGGGGCTGGCAGTTAAGAGCACTTGCTGCTCTTGCAGAAGACCCAGGTTCGATTCCCAGCACCCACATGGTGGCTGACAACCATCTGTAACTCCAATTCCTGGGTATCCAACACCCTCTTCTGGCCTCCACAGGCATTGCATGCACAGGTGTACTTATATACATGCAGGCAAAACATTCATACACATAAAAGTAAATAAATCGAAAATTTAATAGAGCCCCTAGGGTTGGCCACCCCAGGTGCAATGTGGGGATTATTAAGAAAAATGTGTGACAGGAATAAAATGAAAACATAAATGATAAGTATTTGCCATCATCAATCCCAGCTCCAACAACCACCCCCACCCCCAAGAAGAATGGTGGCTGCCAGCTCAGCTCATGGCGAGGAGGGGTGTTTTGTTTGTTGATCAGCTTTGAATTTTTAGTTCATAGATTTCTGTGATGCCCAAGTGGTGCAAAAAGTTGAAACCGACACGGCACTGCAAAGGAAATCTGACTCGCTCACTGTATTTCATCAGGAGAGGGAGTAGGGAGGGAAAAGCAAAGCCTGAAAGTTTCTTTCCAGAGATTTCAGAGTTGAGGGTGGAGCTCCCTGCAGCCACATTGGAAGGCAGCCTGTGGGAAGGAGCTCCTGAGCAATTCGGGCTCCTGGACACTGCTCTTCCTGCCTCTGACAATCCACAGGACTTGGAGTCTGCATTTGATCTTCCGCACCTAGTTCCCAGGCCCTCTGCCATGCTGGGTAAAGGAGCAGAGGCTTAATTCCTGGTTCAACACAACCACGAGTGCCTAAGTAGGTCCTCTCCCTGGTTCATTTTACATCCCTGTTCCCCTGAACATGTGGTCTGCACAGAGCACCTTAGCATGCAACTCAATGAAACGACTCAGCAGGGTCACAGAGCTGGTTGGAGATAGAGCAAGAATTCAAACTCCACTCAGCTAGTGCAAACCAGACTCAACCTCTGTATCACAAGATATCACAAGAGGTAGGTGCAAACTTGCTCCGTGCCTTGAGAAGTGGTTGCTGTCACTTTGTGTCAAACCTCAAACCACAGCAGGTCTATCTAATTCCACAAGATCTTAAATTTGGAAGAGGAAGGCTGGGGTGGGTAGCTCAGTGGAAGAGTGTCTTGCCTGACATGCCCTGGACTCAGTCCCCAGCCCCAGACACATTACCAAAAAAAGTCCAAAAATGGAAGAGGAATGAGTCAGAGATGGAGAAAATGAGGAAGCACTGGGCTAGGGATGCAGCTCGGTGGTACAGCACGCACCTAACAAGGCCTTGTGGTCTATCTAGCACCACACACAAAAGAAAGGGGGAGAGGGAGAAGGGAGAGAAGGAAGGAGGGGAGGAGTGAGTGAGAGAGGAGTGAGTGAGGAGTGAGTGAGGGGGGAGTGAGGGAGGAGGGAGGAGGGAGGGAGGGAGGGAGGGAGGGAGGGAGGAAGGAAGGAAGGAAGGAAGGAAGGAAGGAAGGAAGGAAGGAAGGAAGGAAGGGGAAAAAGGGAAAGAAAAGAAAAACAGCTCAGTGGTTAAGCACTGGCTGCTCTTGCAGAGGACCCAGTTCCCAGCACCCATAGGGCAGCTAACCACCATCCATCACTCTATTTCTGGGGATCTGATGCCCTCATCTGGCCTCTGAGGGCATTGCATGACACAGGCACATGCATACATGCAGGCAAAACACTCATACACATAAAATTAAAATAAAAGCTTAAAGAAACAAAGAAGAAAAAGTAAAACCCACCGACTACCTCTGAAGATGGAGGAAGAGTCCAGGAGCCAAGGAATGCGGGAGGCCTCTGGAAGCCAGAAAAGACCAGGGAGGGGATTCTGCCCTAGAGCCTCCAGAAGGAGCCAGCCCTGCTCACTCCACAGCCTTGGCAGAGTGAGGGCCATGTCAGACTTCCAGCCTGCAGAGCTGAGAGGTGACATATTTGAGCCTTTTTCCACCAGTTTGTACAGCAGATGAGAACAGGTACCCCTTCTCCCTCAGAGGGTATGGGCTCAGGCGGGGTCTGCAGACAAGGACAAGCCTGAGATTTCCTAAAGGTGCTGGGCCTCACTCGTCAGCAACCCCAGTGACTCCTGCCTCCCTCTGACAACCATGATATATGAGACTCTTTGGGAAGAGTCCGAAGCCCCGGTACCCAGGTCTGGGGCCGGGACATAAGCTCAGGGACCCTCAGTTGGCAGTGATGCTGGGCTGTCAGAGCCAGCAGGTGCCTTACTTCATGGCCAACTCCTGGGGTTGCTGACAAGAAACCTGAAGGAGAAAGGAGACTTGTCTAGGGGTCCAGGGAGCCAGAGCTGGAGCCAGGACAGGAGTCAAGGTGTCCTGGTGCTGGATCAGAAGCAGGGGGTCTGCTGGTGAGTGTGAAGGCCCTGAAGGAGGCTCTCCACTTTGTAGCCATGGACAAGCATCTCACCTATATACTTACTTTTCCCATCACTGACAAAATGCCTGACAGAAGCAATTTAAGAAAGAGAGGTTTATCTTGATTTATGGTCTGCCCATTATGGCAGAGAAGGCATGACAACTCCATCCACAACTCCAACCCTGTGTCTCATGTATCACGGTTGCCAGCGGACCTGGGTTTGGTTCCTAGCACCCACATGGTGGCTAACAACCATCTGTAACTCCAGTTCCAGGGGGATCTGACGCCCTCTTCTGGCCTCCTCAGGTATTGTATGACATGGGCACACTTACATACATCCAGGCAAAAACACTCATACACATAAAATAAAAATAAATTTTAAAATGTTTTTTAAAGTTTGTTCCAGGCTGGGCATGTAGCTCAGTTGGTAAAGTGCTTGCCTAACACACATGAAGCAGTCAACGAGCCCAGTCTCAAGGATCTCTTGCAAGTAGTGTCACTGTTCCGGTGAAGATGATAGTTGTTGTGTTTGAAGGATAGCACTCTACAACAAAACACCCAGTACCTCATAAATTAAGTGTGGCATACGCCTGTAATCCCAGCACTTGGGTGGAAGGCAAGAGGATCAGAAGCTCAAGATTATCCTTGGCTACACAGCAAGTTTGAGAACAGTCTGGGCTACATAAGACTCTGTCTCAAAACCAAACAAAAGTTTGTCCCATGAACATTCAACAGAACCTCTCCTCTCTCACCAGCCCAGCACCCTGGAAAGTTCCAAAAGACCATTTTATTCACAGTGAAATCTGTTTGAACTTGATGAACCTGTCCCTAAAATTAAAGTAACTCATCCCATGTCCACACAAAGTAATAGAACAAGCTCTTCCTAAGATAGTGATTAGTAGGCCTGATGAAAAGATGATGGGCTGACTGTGTTCTCCTAGGAGTCCTCTCCAATCCCACTGAACTGATAAAGAGCTTTGAGAGGGTTGAAATATGACATGTCCCCCACGGGATTATGTGTTGAAGCCTGGGTCCCCAGCTGGCGGCACTACTTTGGCAAGAACTGGAAACTTCAGTAGGCAGGGCCTGGCTGGAGGAACTAGGTCACTGGGGCAAGTCCTTGGGCATATCTTATCCCTGGCCCCCTCCTATCTCTGTAACTCCTTGTCTACTATTAAATGAGATCGTCCTCTACCATATGCTCCTGTCACTGTGACAGTATTCTGCCCAAGTTCCAGGGTCTGTGCAACCATGGGCTGAACCCTATGAAACCATAAGCCAAAATAAATCTTTTCTCCTTTAAGTTACTCTTGTCAGATATTTTGTCACTGCAGTGTGTGTGTGTGTGTGTGTGTGTGTGTGTGTGTGTACATGCCACACTAGGACTTCGCACACGCTAAGGATGCTCTCTATCACTGAGTTATATTCCCAGCCCCGTAAAGAATAAACACACCAGAGCAAAAAGAATGAGAAACAGCAGGAACAGCATTTGGAAGCTGTTGACCAACGAACCAAGAGGGCTGAGACCCAATCAGCTTCATCCTCAGGAATTCCTAACGATAGACAGTAAACCCACCAGGGACCCCTGGTGGTGAGAAGAAAGTGGGGTTAAAACCGGAAGGCCAGCTGCAAGCCAACTTAAGAAGCACTCAAAACAAAGCTACACCCCTAATCCTCAAGGTCACTCTCCAACCCCAGGGCAAGACCTGACAATAGACCTCAAGATAAAAGTCAATCGGCCAAACTCTGCACCAGGAGGGATGCCAGTGGCCTACAGGGAGGGAGGAACTGCACCCAAACAGGAAATCCAACTAAAACTTAAATATTGTATATGGAAACCACAGGTTCCTTCCCTCACTCAGATCTCAGAACGCTGGCAAAAACAAAAGCCAGAGGTGGAAAACTCTTCACAAAGAAGCTGACCAACTCAAGAGAACAGAGCTGTGAGTGCCAGCGTATTCCTGTGTCCTCTAAGGAGGTAATACCTGTCAAAGAAAACACAACTTCCTCCGCTTACCTGTATTACCTCCCACACTTTATCACCCAGAGCCGGGAAATGGTGTACCACAACGACCCATCAGATTACAAGTTCTCAGAACCTTCTTCCATCTCTGCCATCTCTCCTGCTAGTTCCTCAACACAGCTGAACTAAATCACCCTAGAGCTGGGACTGTGGGGAAGAAGAGTGGGAGGCTCTGCATTAGAATCACCTGGGGTCCTTTTAAAAACACCAGTCCCACAGTCCTTCCCTCCAGAGATTCTGATTTAATTGGGTGATCTGGCCAGACATCCTAGTCTTAAAAGCTCCCCAGGTGATTCTAACGTGTAGCAAACGTTGAGAAGCCCTGCCTTTCCGTGAAGCCAGCAGCTGTCAGGTCTACTGCGCTCCAAGCTTCAAACCAGATTCTTAGGACAAAAATCAAGTAAGACTGGACAGGTGAGGGTGCCAGATGTCTAACAGCCACTTTGAACGTGACAGACAGATCAAAACAATCACCTTGGAGGAATCAGAAACTAGGTGAGGAGAGAACTATCTCTGGGTAAAGGTAAGCATTATTAATTCCTTACTGTGAGCCTGCTGAGTGATCACTGGGGTTTTCCTCCAAGCAGGTTTAAGTTTGGAGGGCTGGGTGGGCCTGAAAACCAGCATTCATAGTAGTGCTGTGGATTGTGCCAGAACTAAGGCTGGGGCCACTGTTCTGCTTTCCCCTCTCCTCCCTTCCCCTCTCCTCCCTTCCCCTCCCCTCCTCTCTCCTTTCCTGCCCTTCTCTCTTCTCCCTCTCTCCTCTCCCCTGCCCTCCTCTCCCCCACCCCCTCTCCCCACTCCCCTTCTTCATCCCATCTGTCTGTTCTCCCAGTCCCCTCCCTCCTTTTTTCCCCTGCCCCTGCCCTCGAGCATTACCCATCCTGCTACATTAAAATGACACCCCTTCCAGCTCCTAGAGTTCCAGAGAAGGGCCCAACTCCTCTTCTACAGGGGTAGAACTCACATTCCCACTGGAGCCCCTGAATCTCACAGGAATTCCCTCTGAAGAAACCACACCGTGACTCCCAAGTCGTTTTCTTCGGCAGAAGTGATGCTCTCCTCCCACACCTGCAGCCTGGTACCCAAGGCTCTGCTGGTGACTCTGGCTGATTGTTGTCTTCCTTGTTCTCCCCTGGGCTTCTTGTCTGACAGCTCCTGGGTATCCATCCTCTCCAGTCGGTTTGTTGGTTGGTTGGTTGGTTGGGTTTTTTTCAATCAGGATCTCATGTATCACAGGATGGTCTCAAACTATGTAGTGACAAATGACTTTGAACATCTGATCCTCCTATCTTCATCTTCCTCATGCCAGGATTACAGGCATGTGCCACTACACCCTGCTTATGTGGTGCTGGAGCTCAAACCCAGGACTTCATGCCTGCTAGGCAAGCACTTTACCAATTGAGCTACATCCCCAGACCTTCAATATCTATCTTTAAACAACTTTCAATGTTTTTATTTTCTTTTTAAGCATAAGCCACGAGAATTAATGTTTCCAGAAAGCGATATGGGAGGGTGTCTTCATGACCTTGGCTAAGCAAGGATTTCAGGAGGAGGGACTGAAGAGCAGGAAGACCAAGCTCCAGGACCCTCTCGGCACACTCGCCTCCTTCCCCTCAGCTTGGAATGGTGTCTGCAGAAGTCTCTGAAGGCAGGGAAAGGGGAACCCTTGATCCTGGCAATCACATGAGCCTGAGGATCTAGGTGATGGGCATGGGGTTAGGGCACCCTTCCTGGCTCCTGGCCACAGCATCTTTGGGCAGCAGGGCTCAGTTACCTAGAAAGGTCAGCAATGAAGACAAAGGTTAAGGGCACTGCACTGCCTGCCTGGCTGCCTGGTGTGCACACATCTTCCCTAGCACTAACGTTTCATTCTCATACCTGCCCATGGAGAGCTCTCACCCCCAACTACTAATGATCTGAGGGAGCTGAAGGTCAGGAGGCTCACCTGAAACCCCCCACTCCTGCCAGCAAGTCACCAGAGTTCCTGACCCTGCAGTACTGCCCACTTCTCTGGGCATCTTCTTTGATATCAGCTGCCAATGATTTCAGGAGTATCACTGACCATTTGCAGATTTAAATGCGGACAAACAGATGGAGCTGGAAAGACAGCTCTGCCAGGGAGACAGCAGGGCATGAGACAGCAAGGCACAACCTATCAAGTGGGGCTCTGCAACAGGGTGAAGGGGGAACTCTTAGCTGAGCAAGAGTGGGTGTGGAAGCTGAAGTCATCATTCCCTTGTTATTTTGAGGACACATGGCCAGGGAGCCTTCCTAGGGGTCTTGGGAACCCCATAGGGTGGTCTACTTCTACTTCAGCAGGCCCCTTTAGGAGCCTGCACTCAGGTTCCCATTTGGTTCCTAGAAAGGGTTAGAAAAAACTCCAGGACCTTAGAGAAGAAGTCTAGGCCAAAGAGTAGATCTAGGGGTGCTGCCCCAACTATAGACTCCTCCCCCTGCTGATGCACCTGAACAATACAGCCTTTTTCTTTTTTTTTTTCCTTTTTTTGTCTTTCTGAGACAGGGTCTCCCTGTAGTCCCAGCTGGCCTGGAACTCACAATGTAGACCAGACTGGCCTTGAACTCACAGAGATCTGCCTACCTCTGCCTCCCAAGTGCTGGGATTAAAGGCATGCTCCACCACGCCTGGCTGCAATGTAGCCTTCTATTTGGAGGAAATGAGGGGTCTGCTCAGAACCCAGGCCTTGGCAGAAGACGAGCTAAAAACAGTGGCGATTCTGCTGTCCCACCCCAGAGAATTTCCAAGCCAGGACATTGAGCTGCTGTGAACCTGACCACCTGGTCCAAGGACAGGCCTGCAGAGGCTTGGGCTCTGAACATCGTGTCTAGGAACATCTGCCAGGGCATAAGCCCTGCACCCAGGCAGCAACACTACTAACCAGCCAAGACCTGGTACACAATTTCCCTTCTCTGAGCTTCACCTATGTCCCAAATGAAAAATAAGAGTGGGCTATTGAGATGGCTCAGGGGGTAAAGGCACATGCTGTGCAAGCCTGATGACCTAAGTTTGTATTAGTCACTTTTCTGTAGCTGTGATAGAAACACTGACCAAAGCGGTTTAGAGAAGGAAAGGTTTATTTGAGCTTACAGTTCCAAAGGGGCAAGAGTCTATCATGGCAGGGAGGCATGGCGGCAGAGGTGGCTGGAGGAGGAGTGGAAGCTAGGTTCTACACCTTCAAGCAGACACAGGAAGCAAGAGAGTGACTTGAAATCCAGCCAGGCTTAAGAGCTCTCTAAGCCCGCCCCCAGTGATGTGTTCCCTCCAGCATGGTCACAACTTCTAAAACCTCCCAAAACAGTGCCACCAACTGGGGACAAAATGTACAAATAGTTGGAGCCTATGGGGGACACTCATTCAAACCACCACAGTGGCCAACTCCTAAAAGAGGTCTCCTGACCACCACACACTGTGGCATACACACACACATCACACGTACACATTAATAATAAATTTAAAAAGAGGATAGTAGGACTGGAGAGATGGATCAGTGGTTAAGAGCACTGGCTGCTCTTGCAGAGGACCCGGGTTTGATTCCCAGCACCCACATGGCGGCTAACAACCATCTGTAACTCCAGGGGAATCTGATGCTCTCTTCTGACCTCCTTGGGCATTGCATGACACAGGTACACTTATGTACATGCAGGCAATACACTCATACACACAAATTTTTTTTAAATAGAATATTTTTAAGAATCTTTTTAAATATAGATATATATTTTTGTATATGAATGTATTGCCTGCATGTGCCAAGTGCACCTGTATCATGCAATGCCTGAGGAGGTCAGAAGATGGTGTCAGATCCCCTGGAACTGGAGTTATGTATGGTTGTTAGCCACCATGTGAGTGCTGGGAATTGAACCCGGGTCCTCTGCAAGAGCAGTCAGTGCTCTTAACCACTGAGCAATCTCTCCAGCCCCAGAATATTTTTTTTTAAAGAGGATAGTAATCCAACTTAGCGCACAAGACAAAATAGGATGATGTGGAAAGCTGGACCAGGTTAACTGCAGTCACGGAATGTTGCTCAGATCTACACAGGGCATAAATGACAAAGATACATGCATGCCCATGTTTATCGCTGCATGATTCACAATACCTAGGAAATGGAAACAGCCTATATGTCCATCAACAGATAAATTGAAAATGAAAATGTGGTACATATACACAATGGACATGTTTTCAGTCACAAAGAATGAAACCATGGCATTTGGAGGGAAAATGGATGGAACTGTCTAGTTTCTATTGCAAGCAGCATCTTCACTGGATGGTGGAAACTTAAGTGGCAGGTCCTCATCCCATCAGTTCCTTTTGAGTTGTATCCTAAATTCCACATTGTGCTGGTCTGGGAGAGAATGGGCAGTGGTGGCCCCAGATGGCCCAGCTGACATCTTCTGAGGGATCTTACTCTGCCTGGTCATAGGACACACAGGGCCCTGCTGCATGTCCCTCTCCCCATACACCAGCATCCTTTGTCTCATCAGCACTAACCCTGTACTGGGGTCCCACACCTTTACTACTAATGACATTCGAGGCCAGATAATCCTTTGTCCCTGGGGGCTATCCTATCTGATCTGAGATGTTCAGTAGCATTCTCAACCCACAACACATCAGTGTTCTCCCATGACAACCTCACCCATCCAAAATGTCTCCTAACATTTCCAAATGTCCCCAGGATGGGAGGGTGAAATTGAAACTGATTGAGAATCATAGTCCTCGGCCACTCGGCACCTCCTGCTTGTTTCTGTACCTGGCTCCATGGGGACCCCTGGTAGGATCTCCCAGACATCCTAGCCTTGTAGCATGCCTGGCCAGTTCTCTCTGCACTGTGGCCACCTTCACTGATCAGCTCAGAGACCCTAGAACTCTGGAAGGAAACTGGCTTCAGGATGATGGTGTCCAACACATGAGAAGTGATCTGCCACCCTAATGTGAGGCACGGGCATTCACAGGGCAGGTGGGGAAGGGGTGCCCCTCCTGGTGGGCGCTGGACTTCACCACCAAACTTTCTGCTATGGCTTATATGTGTCCCCAAAGTTCATGTGTTGCAAATAAAAATACCCAGTTTAGTGTTAAGAGGAGGCTCCTTTAAGAGCAGTGTAGATAATGAGCTCTGACCTTGAGGAAGGGTTAATGCCATCACTTATGCCACTAACAACAGAAGAGAGTTCAGATAGAACTCTCTGATGGAAAGGGTGGACTCAAGGAGGGGATGAGTGCCCCCTTCCCTTCTCTCTTTTCTGCCCTTCTGCCTTTCATCATGGAATGATTCTGAAAAAAGGCATTTGCCAAAACTTCTGATCTTCACTAGCTGCCGTAATAGAGTAACCTGTGCAGGGCAAACACTTGGAGTTCATAACTCCTTTACTTTTCTCCCAGCCTTGTGTTGGAGAGCAAAGACCCCATGACAGAAAATGGCATGACCCCCAGAAGGTCCAGAATCTCACACTTTGAAACATAAATCTCAGGACACCTCTGAGAGAAAGACCAGAGGTCATCTGTAAAGCCCCTTGGTCTGCCCACTCTTTAACCAGTTGCTTCTCTGTGCCTCAGTTTCCTCATTGACCCAATAGGAATGATGATAATCTCTATTTCCTGGCACCATTCTGAAAATTAAATGGCATTCATGCTGTTAAGCATAGTTCTCAGCACACAGTAGGTCTTCACAGCTACTGTAAAGCAATTGGGTGGGGTGGGGGTGGGGATTGACATTGGTTTGCTTCCTGTCATATCAAGGGCACCTAAGCAACCGAAGTCAACACTTCCAAGTCATTTTCTTTATGTGCACTTGAAATAGCATTAAAAAGACCAAAGAACTAAAACACACCATCACTCCAGCTTCACGGCTGTGGCCTAAAAGGCTCAGGGAGCTGAGCCTCATGGGGGAACAGCCTCATTAAACTGCAGACATCCTCAGAAGCCAAACACAGAGCTGTGCTGCAACCAACTAGAGGAAATCTGAATTAAATTGGCTTTGCCTCCTTCTCTACAAGGAGGATCCTCTTTTCAAGGCAGCCTCTAACCCCAAACACCAAAGGGCTAATCTAACCTCCCATAGAGGAGGCTGGGGTAGCTAGAGAATGAGGAAGACAACCACAGGTAGCTACCAAAGCCAGAGAGGCCAGAGACAGCCAGGGTGGGTGGCTCCCTCCTATCTGGAAGGGGATTCTGGAAGCTGACCAAGGTTTTGTTGTAGCCCAAACTCTGATAGCTGATGGAACTTCTCCCACCCCTACAGTGGAGCTTGGGGTCTTCTCCATCCCACTCTCAAAAACATACCTGAATATTCTAAAATCTACCTGAGCCTTAGCGAGAACTGGTTTGACAATGATGCCAAGGGTAGCCTGCAAAGTCCATTGCTTTGTGGGACAAAGCAATGATTAAAAGATTTAACAGTTTTTTAACTTTTTTTTATGTGTATGCGTGTATTGCCTGCATGTAGGTAAGTGCACCCCTGTCCTGCAATGCCCACGGAGGTCAGAAGAGGTTGTCAGATCCCCTGGGACGGAGTTATGGACAGTTGTTAGTTGCCATGTGGGTGCTGGGATACGAACCCGGGTCTTCTGCAAGAGCAGCCAGTGTTCTTAACCACTGAGCCATCTCTCCAGCCCCAACAGACAGTTTGTATTAATCCTTCTTGCTGTGACAAAATACCTGACAAGGCAACTTAAGAAAGAGTTTGCTTCGGCTCACGGTTTGAGGATACAGTCCATCATGGCCAGCAGGTACAGCAGCCTGAGCTATGGCAGCAGGGGTGAGGTGGATGGTCACATTGCATCTTCAGTCAGGGAGCAGAGAGAGAGATGAATGTTGGTACTCAGTAGGCTTTCCCCTCCTTCCTTTTTTATTCAGTCTGGGACCCCAATCCATTGAATGGTGCTATCGGCATGCAAAGTGTGTCTTCCTCCCTCAGTTAAACTTCCCTGAGCACCTGTCCTGAGCAGAAGTTGCAGCACGAACAAGTTCCCACCCTCAAGGAACTTAAGTCTTACTCAGAAAGACCAACCTGCTACAAACTACCACAGCTCCACGTGAAGTTTCTAAGTTGTGTGAGCCACAGCTGAAAAGCCATAATCTCTGCCCCTCAAAATCAAAAGATGTGTTTTTGAAGGTTAGGAGACAAGTTCAGGAAAGCCTCAAGGACAATTGAGGGCTGAAGACTACCCTCAGCCCCACTTTGTTCATAACATCAGACTCCCCTCCATACATGCTAACCATTAGCCTGCCTATAAGTACAGACCAAAATCCGGGCCTCGGCACAGTCCATCCTAGAAAGAAATGTGTTGCCTTCTCACATCTGTATGGTTTCATAGTGCCACTCTGACTCCTTTATCCCGCCCTAACCTAGTGCTGTGAGGGAGGCTTTCACTCCATTTTTCAGACATGGAAATGGAGACCCTGGAAGGACACATGACTCTGTAGTCCCCAGGAGCCCTGGCCAGAGTTCCCCACTGTCCCGCACTGCCTTCCAACCAGGATGGCATCACCCAGCAGGTGGCAGCTCTCAACCCCAGGAAGCTTACAGAGGCTCTTGCACAGCAGCATGAAAGTCTGGGGCTCATGAGAAAGGCTCATGTGTACACTTGATGATTCTGTCTCTTTAGCTCAGGTGTTGGAGCTCAGACACTGAGGCAGCCCAGCCACTCCTCGTAAGTGCTCTCCAGCTCCCTGCCCTTCAGTCCTGCAATCAGAGTGCTTTCTTCAATAAATCAGGAAGGAAGTCATCCTGTCGAGTCCACATGCTTGATCCATGGCTGCCCAATTCCAAGCACTCTCTATTTGGAGAATTCCATACTGTTACAGGCCTGTCCAACCATAATTGTTCCATTCAAGTATTGATTCTCCAACTCTACAGAATGTAAATTTGGAAATAGGTTCTCTAAAAAGGTGATCAATGTTAAATAAGGTCATTGGGGTAGGCCCTAATCCAATGCGACTGGAGTTGTTTTTAATATTTTATTTATTATTTTTATTTTATGTATATGAGTGCATTGCCTGCTTGTATGTAAGTATACCTGTGTCATGCAATGCCCATAGAGGTCAGAAGAGGGTGTAGGAGCCCCTAGAACTGGAGTTACAGATAGTTGTTAGTTGTCATGTAGATGCTGGGAACCAAACCCCAGGTCCTCTTCGAGAGTGGCCTGTGCTTTCGTCTACTGAGCCACTTCTTCAGTCCATGACTGAAGAACACGAAACTGGGAAGGATTCTGGGAAGATGGCAGACTAGAAAGCAACAGTCCTCTGTCTCTCTACCCAGAGAAGCACCACACTCAGAACCTGTTGTGCAGATTCTGGGCCTATTTTGGGGCTCTGCAGGCTAAGGGAAATTGCAGTTAATTTTGATCAATCTCAGCTCTCAAGATAGTACAGCTACCCACTCTGTGGGGACGACCCCCAGCAAGATGACAGGCAGCTGTCCACTGTTCTAGGAGTGACCTGAGAATAATTGATGGGAGCCAGGAGAGTCTCAGGGATCTGTGCTCTGATGCTCCTGACCAACAGGTAGATAGCCACTGTTGCCGCACTGTCCCTGTTGATGCCCTTTCCCTATGACTAAATAATGTTCAGGGGACTTAAAGGGACACATTCTCTTTATTTTTGTTTCTCCTTTTGGCATTCCTACACTAAAGACTAGGAAATTCTGAAGCAACCAATATATGGAGAAACTTAGAAAATAACTACACATACCAAAGAAAAAGTAGATGCTCAGAAAAGCTGAGACGGCCTCAGGTACACCTCAAACTGCTCCTTTGCACTAAGACATCAGTCAGAACACACAAAAATATACAAATAATGATGAATCAACACCAAACTCTGGGGAAGGGGAGGAATTTGATTTCGAGTTATTATATTATTAGATTCAAGTGTTCAGTTTTCAAGGGAAAAAAGTCACAAACCAGGTGTGGTGGCTAGGCTGAAATAGAATTAAGCTGAGTTTGAGGTCAGCCTGGACTACAGAGTGAGTTCCAGGTCAGCTGGGGCTAGAGAGGCCCCTACCTCAAAACACAAACAACAACAAAAGCACAAAGTAAGTGAAGAAACAAGAAAGTCCAAGCCTACAAAAAGAAAAAAATAAAAATAAAATTAAAAAAAAAAAAAAAAAAACCCAACCCTTGGGAGACTAAGACAGAAAGACTGAGTTTGAGGTAAGCCTGGGCTACGTAGCAAGACCCTGTCTGAACAAGAGAAAAAAAAAAAAACTGAAACTATCACAAAAAATCTACAAGACGATATTTAAACAATTGTCCTTAAAAGTCCAAAAACTAGGCCTGGCGTGGTGGCACACGCCTTTAATACCAGCACTCAGGAGGCAGAGGCAGGCGGATCTCTGTGAGTTCAAGGCCAGCCTGGTCTACATAGTGAGTTCCAGGACAGCTGGGGCTACAGGGAGACCCTGTCTCAAAAAGACCAAAAAAAAAAAAAAAAGTTCAAAAACTAAAAAAAGAAACAGAACATCAAAAGAATAATAAACAATTTTATTTATTTTATGTATATCAGTGTATCGCCTACACATATGTAAGTGTACTCATGTTGTGCAGTGCTCACAGAGGTCAGAAGAAGGCATCAGATCCCCTAGAACTGGAGTTATGGATGGTTGTTAGCCACCATGGGTACTGGGAATGGAACCTAGGTCCTCTGCAAGAGCAGTCAGTGTTCTTAACCACTGAGCCATCTCTCCAACCCCTAAACAAATTTAAAGATAAATAAATAAATAAACCTGAAAAGAAATGAAGGAAATTCTGGAATTAAAAATATAGTTAATGAAATGAAATTTTCATTAGAGGAACTCAAAGGCAGATGTGAGTGGGCAAGAGTATCAGTCAACTTGGAGTTGGGATAACGGAAATTACTAAGACTGAAAAACAGGAAAAAGATTGAACAGAAGTGGACAGTGGGGTGAATATGACCAAATTACACTGTGTGCATGTATAAAACTCTCAAAGAATTCATTTTAAAATGTTATATTTTAAGAAGGAAGTGGACAGAACCTACGGATCTATGGGATGCCATCAGTGCACAAACATACATGCTCTAACAGAAGAGAACATAGTCTAACAGACTATCCAAAGAAATAATGGCTGAACCCTTCCCAAATTTGATGAAAGACAGGGACATATAAGAACATATAATGAACATGTAAAGGACATACAAGAAGTTCAATAGCATGCAGGTAAGATGAGACATAATCAACCTTTCAAAAGGACGAGGAGAATATTTTTTATTTATTTTAAGTTTATGTGTATGAGAGTTTTGCCTGCATGTATGTTAGTGCATGCATGTCATGCAATGCCTGCAGAGACCAGAAGAGGTCTGCAGATCTCCTGGAACTGGAGCTACAGATGGTTGTTAGCCACCATGTGGGTGCTGGGAAATGAACTTCAGTCCTCTGCAAGAACAGCCACGGCTCTTAACAGCTGAGCCATCTCTCCAGCCCACTGGAATCGATATTTTAAAGATGAAATCCCCACATTTTGTTTTGTACATAATAAAAGAAACCAATGGACTTAAAAGAGATAACAGTTTATGTTTGAGGGCACATAATGTATAAACACTGAATTTTTAAGTCATTTTTTTTTTTTGGTCTATTTGAGACAGGGTCTCCCTGAAGCCCCAGCTGTCCTGGAACTCACTACGTGGACCAGGCTGACCTTGAACTCACAGAGATCCACCTGCCTCTGCCTCCTGAGTGCTGGGATTAAAGGCGTGCACCACCACACCCGGCTTAAGTAATATTTTTAATGTGTTCCTTGATAATTTGATGTATGTATATAATGTATTTTGATCATGTTCACACACACCATTCCTCTCTCTTATGAAGATGTAATTTTATAAAGGGGTAGGGACAGAGCTGTAAAGGAGTAAAGCTTTCTTATGTGCCTGAAGCAAAACTAGTATAAATTCAAATTAGGGGGCTGGAGAGATGGCTTAGAGGTTATGAGTACTTACTACTCTTGCAGAGGACCAGAGTTTGGTTTCCAGCACCTACATCTAGCAGTTCACAATCATTTGTGACTCCAGCTCCAGGGGATTCAATGTCCTCTTCTGACCTCTGTGGGCAGCTGCACTCACATGTACACACAGACACACACACACACACACACACACACACACACACATAATTTTCAAAAGAATATAAATAACACCAGGCTTGGTGGTGTGCACCTTCAATCCTAGCACTTGAGAGGCAGAGGCAGGCAGATCTCTGCGTGATCAAGGTCAGCCTGGTCTACATAGTGAGTTCCAGGCAGTCTGGGACTAGGGAGACCCTGTCAAAAAAAAAAAAAAAAAAAAAGATATAAATAAATAGGGGCTGGAGAGTCAGCTCAGCAGTTAAGAGTACTTACTGTTCTTCCAGAGGACCTGAGGTCAATTCCTAGCACCCACATGGCAGCTAATATCCATCAATAACTCCAGTTCTGAAGGCATGCACATGGTGCACTTACATCCAGGCAAAACACTCCAACACATAAAATAAAAATAAATAATTTTCAAAACTTTAAGGGACTAGAGAGAGGGCCCAGAGTTAACAGCACTAGCTGCTCTTGCAGAGGACCCAGGTTCCACTCCCAGGACCAACATGGCACCTAGCAATCATCCATAACTCCAGTTCCAGGGGATCTGACACCCTCTTCTGACCTCCATGGGTATTACACGACATGGGCACACTTCTATACATGCAGGCAATACACTCATACACATAAAATTAAAAAATAAAATATTTGGGGGCTGGAAAGATGGCTCAGCAGTTAAGAACACTGGTTGTTCTTGCAGAAGACCTGGGTTCAAATCCCAGCACCCACATGGCAGCTAATGACTATCCATAACTTCAGTCCCAGAGGATCAGACAGCCTCTTCTGACTTCCGTGGGCATGCACAACATGGGTGCACTTACCTACATGCAGGCAATACATGCATACACATAAAATAAAAATATTTTAAAATTTTGTATATATAGCTATCATACAAAGCTTGGAAGTTAAAATTAATAATATAAGTAAAGCAGGAAAATTCACACAACTGTGAAAATTAAGCAAAATGCTTTTTTTCCAGTCCTGGAGATTGAACTTGGACCCCCAAGCATGCTAAGCAAATGCTCTACAACCAAGCTATATCTATATCCCCAGCCCTGAGCAACACACTATTAACCAGTTAACCAAAGAAGAACTCACAACGGAAGTTAGAACATGCTTAGAATGGATGAAAACAAAAGAGGAATGTCTCTATAAACACACAAAAGCAAGACCTCAAAATCAATGACCTTGCTTCACAAGGAATTGGAAAAGAACAAGGTAAAGCCAACAGCAGAAGAAGAAACGATGATTAGAGCAGAGAAAAACTAGGTCAAGAATTTTAAAAATAGAGCCAACTTAATGAAAACAAAGTCCATTCTTTGAAAAGATCAAGAAAGTTGATAACCCTAACGTAAGATGAAAGAAAAAAAAACCCTCTTAGAAGAAGGCAAGGGAAACACTTTGTGACACTGGAATCAACAGTGATGCCTCAAGTGAAACGAAGGCAAATGAACCAAAGAAAAATGAGACAAACTGGGTTTCGTGAAAATTAAAGATGTCTGCGCGTGGGCCAGGGAGATGGTTCAGAGAGTAAAGGTGCTTGGCGCACAAGCAGAAGGACCTGAGTTCAGATCCCCAGCACCCACATAGAGAAGCTAGGCATGGCCACACACACCTGCAACCCTAGCACTGGGGGTGGGTGAAGACAGAGAGACAGGAGGATGGCTGGGGCTTGCTGGTAAAAACAATGAGCCCCAGGTTCAATATGAGACCCTGTCTGGGGGAAGAGAAGAGTTGAGGCAGAGGGAATGGGAAGGCAGGGTTTGATCAAAACATGTTATCTGCATGTATGAAATTCTCAATAAAAGAAAAAAAATTAAAAATAAAGACGACCCTGTCTGAAGGTAAAAAGATGGAGCGCCATAGAGAGAGAGACCTAGAGTCTTCCTCTAGCCTCCACAAAGACATATACCCACACACACACGTGGACACACCACACACACACACACACACACACACACACACACACACGTGCATGCGCACGCATCTGTGCACCAAAAAACAGTTTCAGCAGAGTAAAAAGTCTACATACATAATGAGAAAATATTTGCAAACCATGTGTCTGACAAGAGATTAACATCTAGGTTATAATGGGAACCTAAAATTTAACAATAAAATCTTGGTTCAAAATAGACAAAGGCCAGACTTAGTGGCAACACGCCTTTAATCCCAGCACTCAGGAGGCAGAGGCAAGTGGATCTCTGTGCGATTGAGGCCAGCCTGGTCTACATAGTGAATTCCAGACCAGCTGGGGTGACAGGAAGACCCTGACTCAAAAAAACAAAAATTGGACAAAGAATTTAAACAGACACTTCTTCCATGAGGCTTAGTGGAGTCATGTACACACAGGCTGTCAGGATGACCTGCTGGAGGAATTAGGAGCACATCCTGTGTGACTCCACTGGGGGTGGGGGGCAGACTGGGAAGTTCACTCCTGGTTTCCTCTGTCCTTCATCCAGTGTCCTTTTTATTTTCTGTGTTTCTTTGTATCCTTTTGCTATATATAATAAATCCCAGCTGTGGCTGTATGCTGAGTCCCGTGAGTCCTTGTAGTAAATCACCCAATCCAAGAGGGTGTTTAACAACCAACACACCCACTCACCCACCACCACCAAACACCATCCCTTGATGCTCCACTCATTTGGAGACGGCTTTCTTCACACTATGAGCCCAGAGGTTTATCCCAGCACCAGTTCTGGGTGATAGGCATTGGAACCTCTTGGCAAGCTTGCTAACTGTGAAAACTCCCAGGGCTCATCCAAACCTTGATTCAGTGGCTCTGGGCCCAACCCCAGGTTCCACACTGTTGACCAGTCCCTCTGAGGGCTCTGACGCTCAGTCAGGCTTGGGGAATCTAGTTTAGAGGAGACCTCTCAATTCCAGAATCTGGACTGCTGAGGTTTGGCACCAGTTTACACTGACCTGAGCAGCTCTTGGGGATACCTTCTTCCTAGGGCCCTTTGTCCTTCCATCACCTTTATTGGTGATTGGCCCTTTATTAGTGATTGGCCCTCTATTGGAACATGATCCCCATTCGATGCTTTTAGTGTTTGGGTGGTCATGGGTCCCATCATGAATCTGATAAAAGCCATGCACCCTCTCCCTATGGAACACACATACACACACACAATTTTACCTAAAACTTAGGTGCCTTCACAGTCCCCATGCGTAGATCCCTTGTCTAGAGGCATAAGGCCCTCTAAATCTCACACTGTATGTCTCTATTGACAACCCAACCAGGCCTCAAGGCATGCTCTGCCACCTCAGACCTTCCACCTCATGAGCCTTATTGTTTTCACTGGTCTCTTAATATCTGTAAAATTGCAAACACCAAGACTAATTTTCTCTCTGCAGTGCTTATAGACAGAGATAGAAGGCTGCATCAAGTACGGTTATTAAATTTCCATATTTAGACGTGCAAAGCCAGGCTCCTCAAGGGTCCTTGGAAGCCGTTCAGTTCCTGATAATTAGATCTGCAGCTGAAGCCACAGCTCCACATTTTCACTCAGGTGGGATAGAGGTGGAGTAAGGTCCTGGGTGGGTTGGAGGCTGAGACCCTGGTGTCCGGTAGGTCAAGATGGTTTTCCAGGCTGCCCTTGAATCACCCACAGGTCTTGGTCACCCAGGACTATAGGCAGAAAGAGATGTTAGACCAGAAAAGATGTCACCTCCACTGAGAAGCAGCCCCTGGCCTCTGAGGCACACTGCATCCTTCAATTGCCAACAGAACTGATGGTCTGGCTATTACAAAGGCTTGTGGTATACATGCTGGTTAAATTGTATGAGTAACCAGCAATCCAAATTATATGTTCATCTCTATCAGATGCTCAGTAACCACACAGTGGAGGGAATAAGATCAGCCTTGAGAGCTACCTGCTGCTTCCCTAACATCCCAGTTCCTCTGAGCTCCAGGAGAAGCCATGGCCAAGCTCTGGTCAGCTTGGCATTCCAATCCTGGGTGACAGTGACTGGCTCAGGGCTAGAAGCATAACTTAAGTCAGACCAGTAAAGTTCAGTCCTGGGATCTTTACTGAGGCTGTCAGAGAACAAGCATTACCTTCCCTCAGGGACTATAAAACTGATTACATGGGTATCTGGATCTGGAAATGGCTCCCACGGCTGAGTGGCTAAAGCATGAGCCTGGGGGGGCGGGGACCGGGGTCAGCTTAAGGGACAGCAGAGCTGAGAGATGGAATGAGGGGCAAGGTCCTAACAGTCTTGTTGGAGACACTGGAATCAACCATGCCTTCAGCCAGCATCACACATCCCAGTTTCGTCAATTTCCTTTTTGTTTAAACTAGTCTAAGTGACTTTCTATTACAACCAAGGGTCCTGGATAAGTCACCCAGATTTCCTCAGAGTTACCGCACCCTGTCATGAAGGACAGACCCTCGGTACAGGGATGCTGCTGGCTTTCTTGAGGTCATAGGATGACTTAGAGGCATAAGACCAGGACTCAGGGTGCCAGACACTCTCGGGCCATTCTCCATATGACATGTGGCCTCTCTTCCTCTGTCTGGGGTCCAGCATTGGACCAAACCCAAGGCCATCAGAGAATGAGATGCTCACTCAGCACAACCCACCCCATCCAGCAGGGTCCAGGCCACAGAGCAACAGAACTGCAAACTTCATAGCCATCAGTGCACAGGCTGCCTGTACATCTTGAATGGACTTGGAGTCAGTGAGGAAACAGGGAAAAGCCAAAGATAAGCTCATCTTCACTTTGTCCATTCATACAGCAACAGTCACTGCTCCTGCTGGAATCAGCCTCAAATTCTGACACCCCAGGCCATGTGCCTCTGAGTGAGTTATCACAATACATGCTGACAGAGTGACACCTCTGCATCCTCACCCCAGCCTGGGAGGGGTGTTTGCCTCAGTGTCCTAGTTTGTCTCTCCATTGCTGTGACAAAACACTCTGACCACTACCAACTTGGGGAGAAAGGATGTATTTGTCTTACATCTCCCGGGTCACAGTTCATCAAGGAGCCCGAGGTAGGAGGAACTCAGAGCAGGAACCTGGAGGCAGGAGCTGGAGCACAGGCCATGGAGGAACTCTGCTTAGTGGCTTGCTCCCCTGGCTCCTGCTCAGCCTGCTTTCTTATGCAACACAGACCCACCTGCCCAGGGGTAGCACCGCCTACAGTGGGCTGGGCCCTCCCACATTACTTAATCAAGAAGATGCCCCCAGACATGGCCTGTAGCCAGTCCTATGGAGGCGATTCCCCAGTTGAGGCTCCCTCAACCCAGGTGTGTCAAGTTGATACGAAAGCGATTTTCAACTTGACACACAAACACATCACTATTAAACCATAAACTTTCCAATTCTTATCCCCAAGATATGATGTTAACATATCACAACATAAGACAGTACAACCTTAAAGGCCCCATAGTCCTTTTAAAAAGGCATGGTGGGGGCTAGAGAGATGGCTCAGTGGTTAAGAACACTGTTCTTGCAGAAGACCCGGGTTTGAACCCCAGCACCACATGGCAGCTAACAACTGTCCATAACTCCGGTTCCAGGGGATCTGACGGCCTCTTCTGTCCTCCACAGGCATTGCATGACACAGGTGCACTTACCTACATGCAGGCACTACACACACATAAAATAAAAATAAATAAAATATTTTTTAAAAAATCCAAGCACTTAAAAGTCCACAGTCCCAGCCGGGCATGGCAGTGCACGCCTTTAATCCCAGCACTTGGGAGGCAGAGGCAGGCAGATCTTTGTGAGTTCAAGGCCAGCCTGGTCTACATAGTGAGTTCCAAGACAGCTGGGTCTACAAGGAGACCTTGTCTCAAAAAAAGACCGAAAAAAAAAAAGAAGTCCACGTCTCTTAAAAGTCTCAAAAAGACCAAAAAAAAAAAAAAATTCTCTTAACTGGGGGCTCCTGTAAAATCCAAAACAAGTACCGTCTTATTTCAAAGGGAAGAATCAGGCACACCTAAGCAAAACCAAAGTTCAGCAAAGTAGTTCAAGGCTGGCCATCTGGGGTCACTCACGATCTTCTGGGCTCCAAAGGGTTCTGGCAGCTCCACCTCTCTGACTGCCATCCACAGCACACATAGCTTGTCTCAAATACTCAGGCTGGCTCCATTCTACACCTGCCACTACCCTTGGTGGTCATCCCATGGTCCCAGCATCTCCCAAAAGCTGGGTCTCCACTGAAACTGAGGCCACACCTTCACCAATGGCCTCTTTTTGCCTCTTGGGGTACAAAGCTTCAGATTCTCTCATGACCCCTTCAATCCTGGGGTCCTCACTGCAACTGAAGCTACACTTTCACCTGTGGCCTTTCCTGGCCTCTCAGAGTGCCAAGCCTCAGCTGCTCTCTGTGATCCCTTCATGATTTCAACACCAGAACCATGCAGGAGACTCTTCACATTACCAAGTCCTGCTTCCAGCTAGAGGTGGAGGCTCAGGTCCCCTCTCAACCACAGCTTCTACGTGCAGACCCCGAGGAAACACTGCCCAGATTTCACCATGGTGATGCTGGTCTCTTGTTACTTACAGGTGATTTTTCAGCCCCAGCTAACCAGCATCAATTGTCCCAGTAAAGCAAAGGTTTTACTTCAGGTTCTGGTTTCTTCTTAATCACAGCTGATTCTTCAGCCCCAGCTGACCAGAACCCACAGATTCTCAATTCAAAATATCAAACAAACAGCCCTGATAGTCTCTGCTTCCCTTTGAAGCTTCACAAGCCAGCCCTTCATTGTTCACAACTCTTTCAGCATAACTGTTCCAAGCTCCACAGGAATAAACTCTGAACACTCAATGGCTTTTTCAGCCCAAAGTTCCGAACACTTCCACAATCCTCCTAAAAACATCAAGGTCAGCTCTGTCACAGCAATACCCTACTCTCGGTACCAATTTCTGTCCTAGTTTGTTTCTCCATTGCTGTGACAAAACATTCTGACCAATACCAACTTGGAGAGGAATGGGTTTATTTATCTTACATCTTCCCGGTCACAGTTCATCAGGGACCCCAAGGTAGGAACTCAAGGCGCGAACCTGGAGGCAGTAGCTGAAGCACAGGCCATGGAGGAATGCTGCTTACTGGCTTGCTCCCCTGGCCCCTGCTCAGCTTGCTTTCTTATGCAATACAGGCCCATCTGCTCAGGGGTGGCACCACCCACAGTGGGCTGGGCCCTCCCACATCACTCAACAATCCAGAAGATGCCCCCCCAGACATGGCCACAGGCCAGTCCTATGGAGGCAGTTCCCCAGTTGAGGCTCCCTCAACCCAGGTGTGTCAAGTTGACACTAAAGCTATCCAGCACACCTCAGGAACAGCAACTGTGAATGATGTGGGGCCTAAGCCTTATGTTTGTGATGCTTGGGGTGGTTGAGCAATCCTAGTAACAACTGCCTTCATTTTTAGTCAACTTTTTGCTACTCATTGGTTTGTAATTTTACTGCATTGTGCTTATCGATATGGTCTTTATTAGTTCTTTGTTGTTTAATGAATATATTAGGTACTTCATGTTGCTGTGACCAAATATGTGACAGAAACTACTTAAGGGAGGAAAGGTTTGTTTTGGCTCATGATTTCAGAGGGTTGCCATTCATCATAGCAGAGAAGGTAAGGAGGAATCCTTCCCATGGCAGCCAGGGTGCACAACAGAGGCCCCTCACATCATGGTGGACCAGGAAACAGAAAGAATGACAGAAACCAGGGTACACTAGAACCTTCACAGGCCCACCCCTACTGACCTACTCTACCAACCAGGCTCCACTGTTAAAATAGCACCCTCGGCTGGGGTCCAGGCATTCAAAACGTGAGCCTAACTGGGGCATTTCAGATTCAAACCACAACACTGGCACTTGAGGTAGTTAGTGATCAATTTTTATAAATATCCCATATGTACTTGAAAATGTATATTTAGATGATACAGAATAGGGCTTCTCTATGATACAGCATATCTTCTCCAACTGAGACTGATAAAGGTGTTTTTTCAAGGAACTGGAGAGATGGCTCAGCAGTTAAGACTACTGACTGCTCTTGCAGAGGACCCAGTTTGATTCCCAGCAGCCATATGGCAGCTATGAACTGTCCTTAACTCCAGTTCCAGGAGAACCCAACTCCCTCTTCTGACCTCTGAGGCATTGCACAACACGGGTGCACTCATATACATGCAGGCAATACACTCATACACATAAAATAAAAATAATAAATTTTTTTTAAAAATAGAAAAGAAAGCTGGGTGTGGTGGCACACACCTTTAATCCCAGCACCCTGTTTATTTTTTTTGTGAGGTGGTGTTGGGATGTTAAAACAGGGTCTTGCTTCTATATCCCAAGGTAGCCTTAGAGCTTACAATGCATACACAGCCCAGGCTGGTTTTTACCTCACAGGCATGAGACACCATGCCTGGTTTAAAATTGAGGTTTTTGTTTTTATTTTTTTGAGACAGGGTCTCCCTGTAGCCCCAACTGCCCTGGAACTCGCTATGTCCACCAGGCTGGCCTCGATCTCACAGACATCTATCTGCCTCTGCTTCCTGAGTGCTGGGATTAAAGAATGCACCACCAAACCTGACATTTCTAGTAATTCTTATAATTCTACTTGTGGTGTTTATATGCAGTAATTTGGTAAAGAGATAAGCCTGGGGACACTTTCCTGATGAGTTTGTTCTCTTATAATTCCCTTTTCTTATTGATTTTGTCTGGTAATCGCGTGGCTACACTGGACTTCTGTCGCTCAGAATGTGCTGGCCATATCTTTTTCTGTTCCTATCAGTGTCCTTAGGTTTTCTGATGTGCCAAAAAAAAAAAAATCAGCACAAATCTGGTTTGAGCTATTATGGGTGGTGGTGGTGATTTTAATCCAGTGTGAGACTCTCTGACCTTTTGTTACGACTGAAGCGTGCAGATTCCCGTATCAGGTTGTGTTCTATTTACTCTCTCTTTGCCTCTTTTACTCCTTCCTAATGCTTTCTTTTGGATTCTTTTATGATTCTTTTTCTAGTGATTTCAAAGTTCTACATTCTATTTATTGCACGTGAACCACTGTGATGGTTCATCTTTACAGTTAACTAGACTGGATTACTAATCACCCAGGAGACCCACTTCTGAGTGTGTCCCTGAGGGGGTTTTCAGAGAGGTTTAACTGGGGAAGGAGGACCCACCCTAAATGTAAGGGGCACCATCCCATGGGCTGGGGTCTGGGTTGGATAAAAGCAGAAGGAGGAAGCCTCCTGAGAAGCAGCATTCATCTCTCTCTGCTTCCTGACTGCAGATGCAGCGTGAGCAGCTGCCTCACGTTCCCAGCACTGTGCCTTCCTCCGGTGATGTGTATCCTTTCTTAAATCATGAGCCAAATAAATCATTCTTCCCTGAAGTTACTTCTGTGTATTTCCTCACAGCAATGAGAAAAGTAACAAGTACAGCCAGCTTCCATCTGATTTTAACATGAACACTGAATGAGGCTCCAGCTTACAGTCTCTAACCCTCCACTTTAATAATAACCAAATCTGAAAACCTGTGCTTCCCACCACCACTTTCCAAGCTGTTCTGTTCTTGTACCTTAGTTTCTGCTGTTAGTGAGTCTCCCAAACTTGTTGCTATTAGACTGCTGAATTTATGCATTCAGAGCATAGACTTACATACATACTTACCATATGATTGTCTTGAGATTGCTTCTTATGTTCTCCTTTTCCTCATGGGCTTAAAGTACATCTGAATGAAATTCATACTTTGGTGATCATTTTGGCAAGGCTCTGTGAGTGCCAGACTCTCAGACTTCATATGTCTGGCCATACCTTTACACCCTGGCTCTTAGTTATAGAATTTGTAATTAGCAGTTATTTTCAGTGGCATCTTTATTATATAGTTCCACTGCCTTCTGGCCTTTACTATCATTAAAACTGTTAATGACTTGCTTATTGTTCTTTTGTAGGTAATTTGTGTCTGATCAAAGATCTCTCTCTCTCTCTCGTTCTCTTGCTCTCTCCTTTTTCTTCTTCCTTCTTTCCTTCCTTCCCTCTCTGTACCACCCACCATCCATGCTTAAGTTTGTTTCTTTTTTATTAATGTTGAAAGTTAGTGTGCAAAGCAATGGGTTTCAACATAGCATTTTCTTTTTCTTTTATCATTTTTATTTTATGTGTATGTGTGTATTGCCTGCATGCAGGTAAGTGCACCCGTGTCATGCAATGCCGGAGGAGGTCAGAAGAGGTTGTCGGATCCCCTGAGACTGGAGTTACAGATAGTTGTTAGCTGCCATGTGGGTGCTGGGATTCAAACCCGGGTCTTCTGCAAGAACAACCAGTGTTCTTAGCTGCTGAGCCATCTCTCCAGCCCCCAACATAGTATTTTCATATATGTGAGTCATTATACTTTGTTCTAATTCATCCATTTCTGCCACTGCCCTCCCTCGATCTCCCCCCCATACTTTTTATTTTTTGAGATAGAGTCTCCTTCTGTAGCCCAGGCTGGTCTTGAACTCATGATACTCCTGACTTGGCTTCCCACATACTGAAATTACAAGTGTGCAACCAACTACGGGTGTTACAACCAACTTAAAACCTTAATAAACTTCAAATTTGCTTCCCACAAATGTATCTATTCAGCCTTATTGGGTGGGGGTATATCTCTCAATAGTAGAGTGCTTGCCTAGCATGTGAAAAGCTCTCAGTACAAAGCTCAAGGTCATTCTTGGCTACATAGTGAGTTCAAGGCCAGCAGGAGCTACACTGACACCTGTCCTTAAAAAAATAATTAAAATAAGGCTGAGGATATAGCTCAGGTGGTAGAGTACTTGCCTAGCATGCTGGATCACTAGAAAACTTTTTTTATATCTTATGACATTCTCATTCATTTAGCTCATTGCCCTTTGCTTGCACTCGCTCTAACTCATTACCGTTCCTCATCCATCCTTTTCTTCCTCCTTCTCCCCCAAACAGTCCTGTTTTCATGTCGTATAGGTGGGGGGTTAGATAGAGCACATGACCATAAACATGCAACATTTATCTAAGTCTGACATTTCACGTAACATTATGATCTTCAGTTCCATCCATTTTCTTGCAAATGAAATGTCATTCTTCTTTATTTTTTATAATTTATTTATTATTTTTATTTCAAAGTATGAGTGTATTGCTTGCATGTATCTAAGTGCACCCATGTCATGCAATGCCCACAGAGGTCATAAGAGGGCATTGTATTCCCCGGTCTTCTGAGCTATGGATGGTTGAAAAGTAGGTGAAAAGTAGGATTTTTATGTTGACAGGACTCAATTTGGTCCATAACATATCCTCAGCCAGTGGTGGTGATGGGCCATGAAGGGACCACAGTGTGACAGGTGGACAGAAAAGAAGTGTCTTCTAGGTGAGCAGTTGGAGGAGCTCAAAGGGGGCAGCCCTTAGTATGGCTCTGGACCTTTTGCATTCTAGCTCTCCATAATGCCAGAAGTTCTAATCAGTCAACCAGCCTTGTAGAATCTTTAACACAGAGGGAGCTTCTTTCTGGGAACATCACATTCATAAGGTTAAAATGCCAGCTGAGGGGCTGGAAAAGATGTCGGCTCAGCAGTTGAGAGCACTGGTTACTTTTGCTGAGGACCCAGGTTCAGTTCCCAGCACCCATGTGTCAGTTCACAACCCTCTGTAACTCCAGTCCCAGGGGGCCCAACACCCTCTTCTGACCTCCTCGGGCACCAGGCGTGCATGCGGTGCACCTACATACATTCAGGCAAAACATTCAGGAACATAAAATAGAAATAAATAAATCTTTTAAAAATCTTTAAAGTCGCCGGGTGTGATGGCACACACCTTTAATCCCAGCACTCGGGAGTCAGAGGTAGGTGGATCTTTGTGAGTTCGAGGCCAGCCTGGTCTACATAGCCCCAGGATAGCTGGGGCTACAAGGAGACCCTGTCTCAAAAAGGCAAAAAAAAAAAAATCTTTAAAGTCTGTGCTCATGTCCTGGAGCTGCTATGACAATGTGTTTACAGAACGGTGGCTTCAAACCTCACAGCTCTGGGCACCGCAAGTCCAGCTCACAGACTTTGCAGGCTGTGCCTCCTCTACAGCCTGTGGGGTAGAGGGCATCCCTTCCTTGCATTTCTAGCTTCTGGTGGTTTCCTGCAGCCATTGGTGCCCCTGCCTTGTCACAGCTTCACCAGCTCAGTCTCTCTATTCCTGTGACCTCAGTTTGTCTCTGTGCCTGTTCTCTTTTTTTATGTGTATGAATGTATTACCTTACATACTTACACGTATGTAAGTGCACCCGTGTTGCGCAATGCCCAAGGAGGTGAGAGGAGGGCATCAGATTTCCCTGGAACTGGAGTTACCATGTGGGTGCTGGGAATTGAACCCGGGTCCTCTGCAAGTGTAGCCAGTGCTCTTAACTGCTGAGCCATCTCTCCCACCCCTCATTCTTCTTTACAGCTGAATAAAATTCCATTGTGTGCCAGACTTGGTTGTATATACCTATAATCCCAGCACCCTGGAGGCAAAAGCAGGAGGTTCACCCAAAAGTTCAAGGCCAGCCTGGTCTACATAGTGAGTTCCAAGCCAGTCAGGTGCAATTACATGCAGGCAATACACTCATACACATAAAATAATAAAATATTTTTTAAAATTAAGGAACCCGTGGGCCGGGCGTGGTGGCGCAGGCCTTCAATCCCAGCACTTGGGAGGCAGAGGCGGGTGGATCTTTGTGAGTTCGAGGCCAGCCTGGTCTACATAGTGAGTTCCAGGACAGCTGGAGCTACAGGGAGATCCTGTCTCAAAAAGACAAAAAAATATATAAAATAAAATTAAGGTACCCAACAAAGGCTTGCAGGAAAGTATGTTCCACCCCCTGAAGCCTCTCTGGCTGGACAGGATTTACAGGGAACAGTGAGGAGGGTAGAGTGAGCAGGCATGGCACAGGAATGACCCCAGGGAAGAGCTAAAGAGTGGACGGGAGAGATCGCAGAGCTCCACTTGCCTCCTCACTCTGCCCTACCTCCCACTCTACAGGCTGTCACACTGTGGACATCAGGGGGAAGACAGAGGGGGCAGTAGGAAGGTGGAAAAGCGAAGATCAGGCTCCTAATTAAGCTCTTTAAAAATGGAGTTTGCCAAATCTGCTGAAAGCTTGCTCAGGTGTGCAGCATTGGAAACTAGGCAGGTGGGGCTGCTGCGACCTCTCTGGCAGGTGGGCCTGATTCCCGCCATGGCCAGCTGGCTGAGTCTCTAGAGACAAGCGAACAATCACTGCCAGGCTTCATCAAGAGACATAGGAAGAATAAAACAGAAGCTCGGGATCTGGAATCCAATATCCTGCACTTTAGTGTTTAGATCATCTGGGGTCATGAGTGTAGCTCAATTATAGCACCGGTGCCTAACACACACCCACACAAGGCCCTGGGTCCTAATTCTCGGTGTTAAAAAAAAGTTGGAGGCCAGCAAGATGGCTCAGTGAATAAAAGCACTTGCCATACAAGCTTGATGATCTGAGTTCAACCCCCAGAACGCACAATGGAAGGAGAGAACTGACTACTGAAAGTTGTCTTCTGATCTCGACACAGATGCTAAAGCACACACACATTCACACTCATTCACACATATCACACACACACACACACACACATACACACACACAGAGAGAGAGCTAGAATTTAAGGTTGGATTTTTTTTTATGTGTATGAGTATATTGCCTGCATGTATATAAGTTCACCCATGTTGTACAATACCCAAGGAGATCAGAAGAGGGTGTCAGATCCCCTGGAACTGGAGTTAAGGACGATGGTTAGCCACCATGTGGGTACTGAGAACTGAACCTGGGTCCTCTGCAAGACCAGCCAATGCTCTTAACCACTGAGCCATCTCTCCAGCCCCAAAGTAGGATTTTTAAAAAGGAAATAAATCTATGCAAAAAAAAAATCTATGCCTAATTCCACAGCCTGTAAAAGACCACTGTTCACAATCTTACATATACCTTACTATGCTTTTATATACATTTCCTTATATATTCTAGATCTTATACACAAAATACATAAATGCCAAGGCTCATACCCACTGTTTAATAGAAGGGGTCACAATATTGGTATCTTAATCACATTTATGTATTATCTGTGTGTGCATGTGCACATGCATATAGGCGAGTCAGTGCACATGTAGAAGTCAGAGGACGACTTCCAGCAGACAGTTCTTTCCTTCCACCTTGTGGGTCCCAGGGATCGAACACAGGTGTCAGAGTTGGTGGTAAACACCTTTACCTGCTGAACCATCCCACCAGCTCCATTTTTTGTTCCTTTCTTTCATTTGCTTGTTTGGTTTCTGGTTGTTTGAGACAGGGTCTAATGTAGTACAGGCTGGTTTCAAATTATTTACATAGTCAAAGATAGCCTTGAATGGATCCTCCTGCCTCTGCCTCCTGACTGCTGGAATTAAAGGCATGGGCCACCAGGTTTAGCCTCCCTGACCTCACATAATTGTCACATTCATGTTTTTCCATGATGCCACATGCTCTTCTAGTTCATAGTGAGGGCTCTGGGACCCAAAAGATGGGAACTGGTCATCTTCACACAGCAAGTCACTGGTGGGTCAGAGACCCCTTTGATTCACTCTGGTCCTTTCCAGTCCATAGTGCTAAGGCACAGTGACTTCCCTTCTGAAGGTGACATTGGTGTTAGACATGAGGGGGCCTGTGCCTCTAGTGACCTCTGTGGCAGCAGCTAAGAATGACCATGCCCTGGACCCCCAGTAGACCCATCATTAGCTAACCTGACCTTCAGGACAGCTGTCATGCCTGTAGCCAGGACCCACTTCCCAGAAGCTCTCCCTGTCACCTTCTACCTGACAAAGGGAGGGGACTAGACTTCATCTCTGGCCCAGGGACAAAGTGTGATGGGTTCAGCCAGAGCGGCAGACACACCCCCAAGCATGCAAGGGCAGTCAGGCTTCTTCTGGCTGTGAGGAGACACGGGTGTTTTTCTCAAGCTCCAGCCAGGCAGTCATCCATCAGCAAATGGTCCTGCAGAGGACAGCAGGGGCTTGATGATACTTCTGCACTCTGAAAGGCATCTCATCACCTCAGAGTCTTCCTGCAGAGCTTGAAGGAAGTAGACAAATGAAAGTATGGGCTGAGACACACCAGACAGGGCTGTTGTCTGCTGTGATAAAGAGGACAGTGACAGCAGAGTCAGAGCTGGTGGGCTGAAGAGCATCGGCTAGGGATTCTATTAGCTTAGGTTCAAATTCCCTTACAGTTCTTGCTGTGTGACTTTGATTAGGTTGCATTCCCTCTTTGAGCCTCATCTTCCACATCTACTAAATGGGATCATCTACCTCCCTATGTTGTTGAAGATTAAATGAGGTAACAGTGCTTGTGTGTGTTCTCTGTGGGTTTTGTTATTTAGCTGGTAATGCTGAGGAGAGATCAGTAAGTGAAGGTAGCCATAGGCTATTCAAATCACCAAGCCATATGATTATGTGCCTTCTTGTAAAATATTTTTTCATTTTTATTTTATTTGTGTGTGGGTTTATACACATGAGTGCAGTACCCATGGAGGCCAGAAGAGGGTGTCAAATGCCCTGGAGCTAGAGTTACAGGTGTTTCTGAGCTGCCCAGTGTGAATGCTAGGAAGTGAATTTGGGTCCTCAACAAGAGCAGTATGCACTCTTAACTGTTGAGCCATCTCTCCAGTTAAGCCCCCTTTTTTGGAGACAGGGTCTCGTGTAGCCTAGGCTGGCCTCAAACTCACTATGTAGCCCAGGACGAACTTGAACTTCTGATCCTCCTGCCTCCACCTCCCCAGTGCAGGGATTATAAGCATGTCACCACACCTATTTATGCAGTGTTGGGGATTGAATCCAGGACTTTGTTCACACTAGGCAGGTACTCTACCAAATAAGCAGGATCCCCAGCCTGAAACTATGTATTTTCTTGCCTTCTTAAACAGAGCAAATGAAACTTAACATGTTCCCAGTAACTCCAAATTAACATTTCAAAATCCTCATATTCTGTCATCACATGGTAGTATCTAGAGAGGTGACTAGATACATATCTATCACCACCTCCCCTATCACCACAATATGGTCTGAGCTAAAAGAGTGGATAAGACCATCACACCTGGGCTTTCCTAACCAGGCAGTTCGTGAGTGCCATGTCCTCCTAGCCCACCACCTCAGCTTCAGTCAAGTACCTGATGGCCATTGGAGGTGGGGTGCTGGGCACCAGCATCACCCAGGTGGCTGTGGCAAGGGGCCATACAGCAGTGTTGGTGAACCAGAGGGCATACTGTCAATATCCAAAAAAATTAAAGACAGCCTTAGGAGACTGACAAAGAAGTTTGCAGAAACCCTTAAGACTGATGTTACACATATGCAAAGGCCCTGAGCTGCCTTTCACGTGCCTTTCACAGCATGGATGTGATGTCCATCGTCTACAGTCAGGGCTGGTAGTAGAGGCCAGTATGGAGAATCCGAAGGTGTGCTCTCCCAAAGGCTGAGCAAGCTCGCTACAGAACATGCTATCTGAGCCAGCAACACTTTTTTAAAAATATTTTATTTATTATTTTTATTTTATGTGTGTGAGTATATTGCCTGCATGTATGTGAGTGCACCCGTGTCGTGCAATGCTGCAGCAGTCAAAAGAGAGCTTTGGATTCCCCTGGAACTGGAGTTAAGGACGGTTCGTAGCCACCATGTGGGTGCTGGGAATCGAACCTGGGTCCTCTGCAAGAGCAGTCAATGCTCTTAACCGCTGAACCATCTCTCCAGCCCCGGCAACACTTCTTTGACTATCACAGCCACAGCCAGTGCCACCACCAGACTAAGACTGATCGATGGCCTCCATTCCCCAAGCAGGTACCCATGGAAGTCACTAAAACCCTGATGACCAGCAAGAAGAATTTGGAGTCAACTTTTGTAAAACCTTGGGAAAGCATCCTGTTTCTTTAAGGTTTCTTTATTTCTCTATTTATTTTGGTCTTTTTGAGACAGGGTCTCCCTGTAGCCCCAGCTGTCCTGGAACTCAGTATGTAGATCAGGCTGGCCTTGAACTCACAGAGATCTGCCTGCCTCTGCTTCCCAAGTGCTGGATTTAAAGGCATGCGCCATCACGCCCGGCTTTTTAAGGTTTATTATTTGTGTGCCTGAGTGTGTGTGTGTGTGTGTGTGTGTGTGTATGCGTGCATGTGCGTGCCTGCATGAGTTTATGTGTACCATGTTCGTGCAGGAGTCCACAGAGGCCAGAAAAGGGTGTCAGACCTCCTAAAACTGGAGTTACAGGTGGTTGTGAGCTACTGTTTTGGTTTGGTGTCTCTGTTGCTGTGTATGATAAAACACTGACCAGAACCAACTTGGGGAGGCAAAGGTTTATTTTAGCTAACAGATTACATTCCATCATCAAGGGAAGCCATGGCAGGAACCTAGAGGCAGGAACCAAAGTAGAAACGATGGAAGAATGCTACTTACTGGCTTGCTTCACCCAGACTTGTTCAGCTACCTTCTTTACACAGGCTGCCCATGGGTAGCACCAACCACGGTGAGCTAGGCCCTTTTTTTTTTTTTTTTTTTTCCGGTCTGGGTCTCCCTGTGGCCCCAGCTGTCCTGGAACTCACTATGTAGACCAGGCTGGCCTTGAACTCATAGAGATCTGGCTGCCTCTGCCTCCCAACTATTGGGACTACAGGGGTGCGCCACCACGCCCAGCTTGAGCTGCGCCCTCTTATATCAACTAGTAAACAAGAAAATACCCCACACCTGGACATGGTGCACTCCTTTAATCCCAGCACTCGGGAGGGAGAGGCAGGTGGATCTCTGTGAGATTCAGGCCAGCCTAGTCTACATAGCAAGTTCTAGACGAGCTACAGCTACAGGGATACACTGTCTCAAAAAAAAAAAAAAAAAAGAAAAGAAAAGAAATGCCTTACAGACATGGCTACAGACCAATCTGATGAGCTGATGGAGGAAACTCCTCAACTGTGATTCCTTCTTCCCAAGTATGTCTAGGTTTGTGTTAAGTTGACAAAAAATAATTAGCACAGCCAGGATGTGAGTGCTGGAAAGAGAACTCAGGTCCTCTACAAGAGCAGTAAGCTCTCTCAGCCGCTGACCCTTCTCTCCAGCCCCAGCATTCCACTTCTTACAAGGCCATTCCTCAGTCTCTTGAGAACCATCTATTGGAATCATACTGCATATAATCCAGTAGGCTGCAGGAACAAGGTGACGCATCTAAGGAAGACATTAACACGCAGATGAAGCTGGGAACCCGGTACCCCATGGGTCCAGCTTTTTCTACATTGTACTGGATGCTACAAAGTTCATCCCGACAGGTGGGATGAATGGATGCCCATGCTTCAGTTCACTCCTAGATAATCTGCTGGCTGAGAAGCAGCTGGATGAACCAATACAAGTGACACACAGAAATGCTGCATGAGCACCTCCAAATGAAGGTGCCCTGGACACCCCACCTGTGTAAGGCAAGGCACAGGTTGTTCAGTGGACCCTCCACTTCTATCTGAAGTAATTATTTCACTAGTTGCAATAATAATAGATTCCTCAACTGATAACTAATTCCCTGGTTTAACGTGTTCTATGTATTGTATTTCTTTTTCTTTTCTATTCTACTCTATTTTATTTTTTGAAACAGGGTCTCCCTGTAGCCCCAGTTGGCCTAGAATTCACTATATAGACTAGGCTGGCCTCAATCTCAAAGAAATCTACCTGCCTCTGCCTCCTATGTGCTAGGATTAAAGGCATGTGCCACCACACCTGGCTTGTATATTTTCTTTTTTAAAAGTTTTACATTTATTAATTTGCGTGTGCGTGTGTGTGTGTGTGTGTGTGTGTGTGTGTGTGTGTGTGTGTTTAGGTACGTGCATGCCACCACATGCCTGTGGAGATCAAAGGACAACTTGTGAGAGTCAGTTCCCTTCGTCCACCTTCATGTGGGTTCCAGGAATTGAACTTGGGTCAGCAGGGTTAACAGCAAACACTTTTACCAGATCAGCCATCTCACCAGTCCGTTTCTGTATATTTTCTAAAATGCTTTATACCCTTGGTGCCTCGAAGCAAACATTTTTTTTTTCCTGAACCTTGCCAGTTTTGTAAAGAAGTGTCTAAATTTATTCACTCCTGTCCTTTGAGAATGCTTATGTTCATTGGTGTTGTGCCCAGGGGTCACAAGCCATCATGCATGTGGGGTGCATGTCAGGGACAGCAGCCAGCAGTATCTTGAGTCTTACCTTTCTGAGACCATTTTGCTGCCTAAAGCTTCAAGCCCACATTCTGGGCAGCACATAAGATACTACATCCTTATTCAACTCATCATCAAGACAGGTCTCCTGTAGTGGTAGGGAAGTGTCTGTGTGCTCCATTTGCCGGAAGGAAGGTCTGTCCTCGTGGTCATTCAAACTGATAACTCTTATTAACTATTCCTCTCTGTCTGTCTGTATCTTTCTCTCTCTCTCTCTCTCTCTCTCTCTCTCTCTCTCTCTCTCTCTCTCTCTGTTGGGGGGGGTCTGTCTCTCTTGTTTTTATGAGAAATAAGTGCCACATGCTGCCTCTAAACTGACTAATAAAATGCAATCCTTTGATCTGTAAATGTTCACATGGAAACAAATGTGTAATTTAAACATAAAATAAAAAGGAAAGCAGGTAAAGCCACTTTGGGGCGTAAGAGTTCAGAGGCTCCTGGAAAACAGCTGACTTCCATTCTTCAGCCGAAGGCAGTGACCCCAGACCTTTCCCTCGCTTCCCCTTCTCAGTCTCATCCTGGACAGCCATGGTTTGTGGGGTCAAGCCCCTAGAAAAGTGGCTAGTCCTGGGCTGCTCTCAGGTGGCTCCCAACATGGAGACTGAGCTACAAGGTGCTACCTTTGTAAAAATGTGTTGTTACTGCTGGACGGCCATTTCCTTTAGAAATGAGAGATCTCCACAAGTTGAATTGTCCCTGACACTGGCTTCAGCGTCAACCTGAGCGGCGCCAGCTCTGTGTGGTCTCTCTTGTCCCTCTTTTCTCTACAGAGCTAGGGATGAACGCAAGGCCTCTATATGCTAGGCAAGGGCTCTGCCACTGAGCTGCCCCCCATCCTTTTTGCATGCCTTCTGACCCTGGGACTTCTCCCCCAGCCCTCCACCTGTTCCCATGCTCCTTCATTTTGCAGCCCCCACCTTTCCTCACCCAACAGACATCTGTGAAGTTCCAAGGCATTCAAGAAGCAGGATATCCTTCCTGTCAAAAGCCCCAACAGGTAGCAGGCAGCAGGAAGTCAGCCCTACCCTGTGACAAGCATGTAGCAGATGTAAAGTCCCTGAGGACTTAGAAAAGAAAGTGGCCAGTTCCACTGTGTGAGAAAGGAGAAACTATGCACATTTAAGCTGAGCTTTAAAAACCAACAAGGGGGACTAGAGAGATGGCTCAGCGGTGAAGAGCACTGGCTGCTCTTGCAGGGGACCCCAGTTCAGTTCTCAGCACCCACATGGCAGCTAACAACCATCCATAACTCCAATTCCATAGGAATCTGACACCCTCTCCTGGCATGGTGGCTCACACCTTTAGTCCCAGCTCTTGGGAGGCAGAGGCAGGTTGATCTCTGTGAGTTCAAGGCCAGCCTGGTCCACATCGTGAGCTCCAGGACAGCTGGAGCTACAGGGAGACCCTGTCTCAAAAAGACCAAAACAAAACAAAACAAACAAACAAACAAACAAAAAAAAACTTCAACAAAGAGGAAGGGAACAATGTGTGCAAAGGCAAGAAGCATAACTGTGCACAGGCACGGAGGGCTGGGGCAGAGGCCAAGGGCAGTTGTCAACAGTCCTTCAGTGCCCAACCACCATCGAAGTCCCAGGAGGATGAAAAGGGGCCCAGGAATCCCCTGGAGCTGGAGCTAACCCCAGAGCTCCTCAGTCCTACCTTAAGATTCAGGAGCTTGTTCCTCCTCAGCCCCAAGACATGTTCACCCAAAGAACAGACATACCCTAAAAGCTGGGGCCACTTCCAGAGGAAGCACTACAGACATGCACACCACGTAACACAGAGAAGCCCCTGGCCAAACAACTAAAAATAGGCTTGGAGTAGATTTCCAGATAAGACTATGACACATTCAAACCCAAAAGTCTCAAAGATTGGCACGGACAGTGAAAACTAAAATATCAACTGGCTCCTCTGGCTTGCACAGCACTTTGCCTCATCAGCAAGAGATTTTTTTCATTGAGTATCAGCCAGACCTGGCAAGAGAGACAGGGCATTGGACAGCACCCCTTAAATAAACCATGTCTCATCTTAATAGCAGCAAAAGAATGTGGTGGTTCTATTTCGATGGACCTGGAAAGATTCTAAGACCTGTATCAAAAAGGCAAATTGCAGGGTATGTGGGAATTTCAGATACAGTAAATTCAAATGTGTGTACATGTGCGTGTGTATGCATGTGTGTGTGCAAAAACCCACCCCATGCAGTAACATTAACCCCATTGAAGGCCCTGGGAAGTCAGCTAACTTGACCACATGGTCCATAAATTGCAGAATTGGATTATAAAAATAATTGTTGAGATTTATATAGCAATTTTTTTGGTCTTTTTGAAACAGGTTCTCCCTGTAGCCCCAGCTGGCCTGGAACTCGCTATGTAGACCAGGCTGGCCTTGAACTCACAGAAATTCGGCCTGTCTCTGCCTCCCGAGAGCTAGGACTACGAGACGTGTGCCACCACGCCCAGCATATATAGCAATTTTTAAAACTGGGAAGTAATATCCATCAAACTTAGTCTTTAACAAAAATGAATGGGGTGGCTGTTGTGTAGCTGGTGCCACCTCCAGTCCTGGCATTGACACTGGGCATGGAATGACACAGGATGGGCAAGAGTGGAAGAGAAATATTAATGCTGTCTGTATTGTTTGAATTTTTATTTTATTATTATTTTTTTTGTTTTGTTTTTTGTTTTAGGGACTTCTTGTAGCCCCAGCTGTCCTGGAACTCACTATGTAGACCAGGCTGGCCTTGAACTCACAGAGATCCACCTGCCTCTG
>NW_008332149.1:4881387-4885079 GCF_000622305.1 Nannospalax galili | reverse complement strand
ACCCATGTCATGCAATGCCGCGGAGGTCAGAAGAGGGCTTCGGATTCCCCTGGAACTGGAGTTAAGGATGGTTTGTAGTTGCCATGTGGGTGCTGGGAATCAAACCCAGGTCCTCTGCAAGAGCAGTCAGTGCTCTTAACCACTGGGCCATCTCCCGGCCCTTGTTTGGATTTTAATAGCATGAGTGAACCTACTGTTTGACTAAACTTAGTGTTTTCATTAAAAAGACGCCTTTGGGTGGGAAAGATGGCTCGGTGGTTGAGCGTGTGTATTGCTTTTGCAAGGGATGCAAGTTCAATTTTCCACACTCACATGGAGTTCACAACCACCTGTAACTCCAGTTTCAGGGGTCCTGGTGCCTCTCGCTTCTAAGGGCACCCACATGCACGCACATATACCACATACCCACACAGACAGACAGTTTAAAAAATCTTTTTTTAAAAAGATACCTTTGCCTTTGAGGTATTGACTCTCCTACCTAACCATTAAGTATTTAATAGTTTTACTTCAGAAAAGTAACATGTGTGTGTACATATATTTTTCTTCCAAAGAGCTAGAAGAGAGGATATTGAATGTTTCCACTGTACAGAACTGATAGGTGTTTTAGGAATTTTGCTGGTTTGTTTGTTTGTTTGTAAGAGAGTCTTACTACGCAGCCATAACTGGCCTGGAACTTGCCTATGTTGACCAGGCTGGCCTTGAACTCAGAGATACACCTGCCTCTGCCTCCGGAGTGCTGGAACTAAAGGTGTGTGCCACAGTGCTCAGCTGAGAACTGAGGGATGTTTGAGAGAGCAAACAGTTTTACCCTGATAAATATACACAATCTTTATATTTTGTGTATCAGTACAAAATATCAATTTAAATCCTGAAAAAAGAGTAAATATTCTCTGTCACTTGATCCTCACAACACCACCATAAGAACTCCAGCCTTGAGACTGGAGAGATAGCTCAGTGGTTAAGAGCACTGACTGCTCTTGCAGAGGACCCTGGTTCAATCCCCAGCACCCACATGGTGGCTATCAACCGTCCTTAACTCCAGTTCCAGGGGAATCCGAAGCCCTCTTCTGACCTCCGTGGGCTTTGCACGACATTAATCTTCTCATTTACTTTTGTTTTGGAAAATAATGTTGCTTTTTTCATTAAATTATGCCATTTGTAGTAGTGATTAATTCATTGCCATTATTTTTAATGAATAAATATATTAAATGTCTAAAGTTTTAGTTTCTTATTAATGACAAAGCTCAATTGTTATAACCTCCAAAGCTAGATCTTTGGGGTTCTCCATAACTTTAAGAATATAAGTTAGGAATAGGAGGCTGGGCATGGTGGTGCACACCTTTAATCCCAGCACTTGGAGGCAGAGGAAGGCGGATCCCTGTGAGTTCAAGGACAGACTGGTCTAAATAGGGAGTTCCAGGACAGCTGGGGCTACAGGGAGACCCTGTCTCAAAAAGCACCCCCCCCAAAAAAAAGAACTCTAGCCTTTCAGAGATCAGTTCTCAACCAGTGGTGACCTCACCTCCAAGGGACAGGTGGCAAAGTCTGGAGAGTAGGAAATAGTTGCTACTGGCATGTAATGGATGGCCCCAGGGATGTAGCTAAGAGCTCTACAGTATGGAGGATAGTCAGCCTAAAACACAACCAAGAACTGCCTGCCCAAAACATCCAAGTGCTGAGGTGGGAAAAAGCCTGTCAGAGAAGAAACAAGTTCATGAGAGCTCCCTGCCGAAGGTCACCCAGACAGCACTGGAGGCAAAAGAATGACCATAAAACCTGCAAACACATCACCACCCATGGCAAAGCGGTTAAGGTTCAGTCCCCTGATCCTAAACAGGGAGATGAGCCTGGATAAGCCAGGTGTGCCCAATGAGATCACTAAAGCCCTATGAATAAGAGGGACAGGAGAGCCTGTGTCAGAGCACCAGTGAGGATGGCCCAAGTCCTACTGCTCATTTCCAAGATGGGAGACTGTACTGACACCAAAGCCTAGTTCTTGACCATTGTACTAAAAGAGGCAGAAGTCTGCAATCACACAGCCCAAGGAGAACTACTGCTACTGGTAATATTTTAGAGCTATACCACAGTTATAGATCTGTATTATGAGTATATGCCTATGCCATGAAACATTAATAGAAAACCTAGTTTTCATTGACCATGCAATAGGTGGGTACTATCACTTAGCCAAGCTTCCCCTGCCCCCTTTTTAAGATTTATTCTTATTTTATGTGCTATGAGTGCTCTGTCTGCATATATGTATGTGCACTATATGTGTGCCTGGGGCCCAAGGAGGCCCGAAGGAAGCACTGGATTCCCTGGAACTGGAGCTACAGCCAATTGTGAGCAGCAGTAGGGGAACTGGGAACCAAGCCCCCATCATCTGCAAGAGTAGCAAGTACTCTTAACCACTGAGCCATCTCTCTCTCCTGCCCCCATGGTGCCCCTTTTATTTGACTATTCTGTTGTTTTCCATTCTGTAACATTACAAACAACTCTGCAACAACTACTTTTTTATTATTTTATTCATTGTTTTTATTTTATGTGTATGTGTATTGCCTACATGTGCGTAAGTGCACCTGTGTTGTGCAATACCCACAGAGGTCAGAAGAAGGTGTTGGGTTCCCCTGGAACTGGAGTTATGAACAGTTAGCCATCATGTAGGTGGTGGGAATCAAACCCGCATCCCTTTGCAAGAGCAGCCAGTGCTCTTAATCACTGAACCATCTCTCCAGCCCTCCTTTTGTTTCTGATATGTTGATGTTAGGGTTGTAATTTCCTCAGAAACAAGTTCAAAGTGTTCCATTCTTTATTTTCCAAGTTTGTGTAAGATTGATAATTTTCATTATGTGTCTAAAAGAACTTATTAATGAACCTATAGAGATTTAAAAGATATATTTTATTATTTTTTATTTTGTGTGTATGAGTGTATTGCCTGCCTGTAGGTAGGTGTACACATGTTGTGCAGTCCCTGAGGAGGTCAGAAGAGGGTGTCAGATCCCCTGGAACTGGAGTTAAGGATGGTTGTTAGCCACCATGTGGGTGCTGGGAATTGAACCTGGGTCCTCTGCAAGAGCGGTAAGTCCTCTTAAACTGCTGAGCCATCTCTCCAGTTCAATGATTTGATATAGTTTTAAACAGAAGGAAAAAGGGAAAAATTTCAGATAACAAAATCCTTTCCTCCAGAACCAATTTTTTTTTTTTAATCACTTTTTCTAGACAAATGTATTCAATGACTAGTCATGTCTCCTTTCAGTGGCACTAATGGTCAATTAAATAAAAAGGAAAACCTCCAGCTGTGAAGGTCCACATCTTTAATCCTAGCACTTGGGAAGCAGGGGCAGGTAGAGCTCTGTGAGATCGAAGCCAACATAGTCTACATAGTATAGTGAGTTCCAGGCCATCTGGGGCTATAGGGAGACCATGTCTGAAAAAGGACACCCCCCCACACCCCACTCCCCCACGCATGCGCAAAGAAAGCCTAACTTTCACAGTCAACTGACTCAAAGTTATAACACATGTAGGATTCCTGGCATATAGTCTAAATGATCTCTTGAGAAAGTTTTATGTGTAAGTCTGATGTTGGGTAAAATAAAGGTGTCTGCTAAGTTCATGTGATCTGTGGTATTGTTAACTCTGACATTTGAAGTGTTTTGTTTGGATGATGTATTTACTGATGAGAATACAGTATTGAA
>NW_008332149.1:4873699-4881286 GCF_000622305.1 Nannospalax galili | reverse complement strand
AAAAATAGATGAATCACAAATAAAAATAAAGTCATCACTTGTTAAGACTTTGAGTGTTCCCCTAAAGTTCATGTGTTGAAATGTAACCTGTACTAAGAAGGATTAAATATGTTACGAAGATGGAAACTTAACCCAACTATGATGTGTAGAGGTTGCGTCTTTGGGAAGTGATTAGGATTAGGTAGAGGCATTGGAGTTGAAATACAATGACTGAATTCTGGTGGGTTTATGAGAGGTAGGGAGGGAGGAAGGAAGGAAGAGGAGGAGGAGGGAGGGAGGAAGGAAGGAAGGAAGGAGGAGGAGGGAGGGAGGAAGGAGGGGGAAAGAAGGAAAAAGAAAGAAAGGAAGGAAGGAAGGAAGGAAAGAAGGAAGGAAGGAAGGAAGGAAGGAAGGAAGGAAGGAAGGAAGGAAGGAAGGAAGGAAGGCAAAAAAGAAAAGGAAATCAAAAAGGAAATTTTCCTGGACCCGTTACAGTAAGTAGAATGTGTTTGAGCAAAACCAGAGCAGATTCTGAGAATCCTACCATTAGACAGCACATAACACTCACAGAACAAAGGTGAGACATAGAAAACAACTTAATTGGCCATTGCCTAATCAATCGATCTATCAAATGGTTACAAATAGTTAACTGTTTACAACTTAGTTAATTCATTACTGGGCCTCCTAAAACCAACCAAAACCCATTACTACCTTTAAATTCTTTATTGGTTTGGTGTGCTGAGCCCAGCAGAGATATCCAGGGCAAATCCAAGGCTGGCTGCAAAATATTTAACATTAGCTTTGCAAAATTGAAACAGCACACATTTCATTCTTTTCCAATTTTATTTCTGTAGTTTGCCCTTATGTTCCTGATGCCGCGTTTTCTCATGTAGCTATAATTGACTCATTAATACTGCTCAATGGCTTCCACTGAATAAACATATCGCAATTTATTTATCCATTCTACTGTTGATGAACATTTGGGTTGTTTCCAGTTTGGAGCAATTAGGAATATTGTGAACAGTTGTAACAACCTTATTGGGGTGTTATATGGATTACCATAAATTTTGCTCATTACAAGTAGACTATAAAATCATACAGTTGTGCAAACCTCATCACCACCTAGTTGTGGAACACTCCCATTACCCCCCGAAGGTCCTTCATGCCTCTTTGAAGCCATTCCCACCCACCTCAGACCACCACTGGTCTGCTTTCTGGAACTTTAGCTTTGTCTTTTCTAGAACTTTCATACAAGTGGGCTATGATGACAGGCAGTCTTTTGTGTCCAGTTTCCTGCCCACTGCATAATGTTTTTGAGGCTCCTCTGCCTTCTGCATGTTTGATGTTTCGATCCTTTTCAGTGCCAAGGAGTGCTCTGTTCTGTGGCTGTACCACATTTTGTTTCTCTATTGCCCAGTAGATGGACATTAGATAGTGGGGTTTTTTTTGGGGGGGTGGCTTTTTTTTCCTCTTTTTTTGAGACAGTGTCTCCCTGCAGCCCCAGCTGGCCTGGAACTCACTATAGAGACCAGGCTGGCCTCAAGCTCACAGAGATCCTCCTGCCTCTGCCTCCCGAGTGCTGGGACTAAAGGCGTGTGCCACCACGCCCAGCCTAGATGGTGGTTGTGACTGAGGGAAGCGCTAAGAATATGTGTGCCCATGCTTTGTGGGGACTTATATTTTCATTTCTCCTGGAATAGGATGAGTGGGGAAGATGATAAATTTATGTTTGCTTTTTTTTTTAATTTGAGACAAGGTCTCACTATGTAGCCCAGGTTGGCCTCAAACTTGCAATTGTCCTGCCTCAGCCTCCCCAGTGCTGGGATTGCAGATATGTACCACCAGGCCTGGCTGTATGTTTGACTTTTTTCCTTCAGTTTTTCCAGTGCTGGAGATGGAATTCAGAGCCTTAACCATACCCAGCAAGTGCTCCACCACTGAGCCTTGTTTAACTTTAAAAAAAAAAAGCAAGCAAGGGCTGGACAGATGGCTCAGCGGTTAAGAACACTGGCTGTTCTTGTAGAAGACCTGGGTTCAAATCCCAGCACCTACATGGCAGCTAACCACTGTCCAGAATCCAGTCCAAGGGATCCAACGGCCTCTTCTGACCTCTGTGGGCATTGCGACAACATGGGTGCACTTGCCTACATGCAGGAAATACACACATATACATAAAATAAAAATAATACACAAAATGTTTAAAAATTAAATTAAATTTAAAAAAAGCATAACTGGCAGGCGATTCTCCCGTTACCACCACGCCCACTGCTTCTTTGCAGTGTACTACATAAACATGTTTATCAAACAAGAGTAACTGTTTTCTAAAGTGGCTGTGCCGTTTCACATTCACCAATTCAGGCATACCAGAGTTGGAGATGAGTGAGAGGAAGAGAACGGTCCCTTTAAGTATGCAAGGAATTCTAAACGAATGTGTGTTTATAGCTGTGGTGGGGTCAGGGGCATGATGGTTTGGAGGAATCCCACCAACAACCAGATCCTGTCTGTGCATTGGGTACCACATTAGGGCTGCTGGGAAGGAGTTCAGAAATGCTCTGAGTTAACAATGCTCTGCCAGGGCTCGGGACCCATGAGCTCTCATTACCACTATTAGGCACTATCAGCCCAGGGATCTTAGCCCTTCAGCCCATCTACTGCAAGCACAGCCGGCTTTATCACAACTGGGAGTTCCAGTTGTCTAAAGAAAGCCACAAGCTGCTGAGAGAAGTGTCCCTACCACAGTGCAAGTAAATATCCAGACTGCTTTTACATGGATTTTGTTTTGACTAGGGGATACCTCTAACACAGAACGGGATGCACTGTTTTGCTCTCCTGCCCTCCTGTGTGTCCCTTCCTACCACTGTGTGTTGCTACTTGGCTCCCACACCCCAGGAATACCTTGCTCATCTGAAAGGGCAAGAAGGACCTTTGGAGCAAGAACAAAATGGGTGCAAGGCTCACCCCCTGCCACTTCTCAGCAGGTGAGATTCCCTGGGTCTGCAGCATGACAGAAATCAGAGCCAGGGCTCACAGGTGTGAAGCACCAGGTGCTGTCAGTGATGGGATCGTTCTCATCAGCTGGATAGGTGGTGAGAAGAGAGATGCCCTAAAGCAGCACCTGCCTTGATCCTCCAGATTCCCTTCTAGCCCTTGTACACACACACACACAGAGAGAGAGAGAGAGAGAGAGAGAGAGAGAGAGAGAGAGAGAGAGAATGAGAATCCTGAGACAGGGCAAGGCATGGTGACCCACACCTGTAATCCCAGCACTGAGGGAACAGAAGCAGGAAGATCATGAATAATAGACCAGCCTTGATTACATAGGAGTTCCAGGCCAACCTGAGCAACATAGTGAGACTTTGTCTCAAATAGAAAGGAAAGGAAGGAGGGGGGAAGGAGGTTGGTAGGTTCTGACACAGATGTCACCTCTGTCTGGCCAGAACACCTTTTTGACAGGTTACAAATCCATTTTCTTCATCTGATTACATAGCTCAAATGGAATGAGAAAGCCAGCTAAACATAAAGAACAATACAACGCCAAGAAGCTACAACAGCAAAGACATTTAATTATGTCATGTAACAAGTCACCAACAAAATGTCATAAAGCTTTTTATATATAAGCATTTCCAGTAATCCACAGTGTACCAGTTTTCTGTCCTGAAGCCCTGAAGCCTTGTGGCCTCAGCACTGCCCCAGCTCCACAACCTGAACTAAGGAGGAGTTTCCTGGTATACTCTTAGGGTTGTTGTTTTGGTTTGCTTTGTTTTCTTTTATTTATTATTTTTATTTTATGTGTACGAGTATTGCCTACATGTGTGTAAGTGCACCCATGTCATGAAATGCCTGAGGAGGTTAGAAGAGGGCATCAGATTCTGGTTATTAGCTGCCATGTGGGTGCTGGGATTTGAACCCGAGTTCTCTGCAAGAGCAGTCTGTGCTCTTAACTGCTGAGTCATCTCTGCAGGCCCTTGTTTATTAAAGACAAAACTCCTTCCCAAGATTCCTCTAACAGGCATCTCAAGTTCAAGGCCAGGACAGAGTCACCAGCCCAATCCTCACTCAGTAGAGACCAGAGAAGTGAGATATCTCTTGCTCGCCTTAAACCTGTCAAAAGCCACAAGGTAAAGCTGGAACACAGAAAAAGCTGGGAGGGGGGTTGACTACCATGTTCAGCTCCATGATCCCACATGGCAGGAGCTTTATCCCCAGGTCCCAGAACATGCAGAGGTATGACACAGACAAAGTCAAGACCTTGCAGACAGATTACCCCCAGGTGCCCAAGCACTAGGCCTGCCTACAAAGCCTTCAGCTGGGGAATGGATAGGGAAAAGCACTTCCGGGCCCTAGGCAAGAGAGAACCCAGAGCCCAACAAACAGCATCTCTGTTGCTGCCTGGCCCCTGGCCAGACTGCCTCATTCCCCAGGACTGACCTCATGCTTCTGAGGCGCTCAAGCTGCCCTCAGTCTGTGCACAGCCTCTCATGGTTCAGTTCTGTGCCAGCAAAGGAAATGGCCAGGCTGGAGGTATGTAGAGAGGTGGGAACACAGAGCACAAACAGGTCCCCACAGCCACCCAGCCCACTAGAGCCTTCTGTCCTGCCAGCCAGGTACACTTCAAAAGAAAGTTGAGAGGAGGCCCATGCCTACCTGTCTAACTGCCCATCTGATGATCTGAGGATATTCTGTAAAGAAACTTTCACACTCTGGCTATTTCTATCTGCTCAGTCCCAGACTTGGAAAGTGAACAAAGGCAGTTAAACTTCATGGAAGGTGCTAGAACATCTCTGAAGCCAGTTTTTCTGCCTCAGAGAGAGCTGGGGAGCTCATGCCAAGCTGAGGTATGTTCAGTGACAAAAAGTAAATGTTTGTTAAGGCCAGACCTGGGGCAGCCACCTACTCTGGCCTTTCTAAGGTCACTAACAGCAAAAACTTCCAGTGTATGAAGGCCTACTATATGCACCTAAAAACTTTAAAAAGCCTTTGTGACCTTTTTCAGCACTTCTAGACTTTTGCTCAGCTCTGGGTCAAACATCTACTTAACAAGAGAGTGGGCAGGGCTGGCAGTGGAGAGAATTGGCACATGTGGTCAGCCACAGGCTACCCATGCTCCTTCCACATCCTTCCAGGACTTCCCTGGACCATCAGAGCTGCCCACTTATTCAGGCTTCAGGAACCAAGCAGGGCATTGATCTTATTTGGGTAGAAGTTGTATTCTTGGACTGGGGGGATAATTCAGTGGGGTAAAAGCACTTGCCATGCAAGTCTGATGATCTGAGTGCCATTCCTGAGACCCACATAAAGACAGAAGATGTGACTCCTGAAAGCCGCCCTCTGACCTCCACACGCATGCTGTGGTGCACATGCACAAGCACACAAATACACACAGCAAGGACACATGTAATAAAATTTTTTCAAAGTTTTATTCTCACTCATTCACAGGAGCTAAGAACCACATGAAAGAGGCAAAAGGCCTTGGTTTGTCTTCCTCTGGGTTGAGCCAACAGCAACCCAAAGATTTAAACTTTGCCTGCTGACGTTTTCCTCAGAACGGTGACTCCCCTTCTTGATAGCATGAAAACTCTGCATACATTGAAAGTATGTAGCCTGCTGGGCTTCATGTACAGAGTGGAATTTTCCATTTATAGAATAATCATCTTCATACACTCTGGGGGCTGCCTTCTCGTGGTAAGAGCCCAAGTTCAGCGTCAGCAAACCTGCCAGGCTTCTGCCGGAGCCCCACAGCACTCAAGCACTTCTGTTTATTTTTGGTGGGAGAGGAGGAGGAAATAAAGGACGACTTTGAACTTGAGTGCCAACACAAACTTTAAAAAGGAACTACATTGGCAGTGTAGAGAATTACTGACTGGTTTCAGGACTCCTATCAACCACTGGGGGTTAGGAAGTGAGGAAGACCATGAGACACACATCTTCTAGCTAACTGACAGGTGGTCAGAACAGGCGTTCCTTGACTGCCTCAGGTCCTACTGTGTCTGCCAGTGGGTCCTGAATGGCGCCCCGTGGGCAGGAGTACCAGCCAAAGACACATCATCCCAACTCCCTTGAACTTTGCATTTGAAACCCGCTGATGTAGGTACCAACTTAAGTCTGAAATGCCTTCTTGGGCTGTGGTGGTTGGGAGGTCAACTGGCCAGGAGTAATGGGGCCTGAGCCCTAATTCTGGCTGTCACTTGACCATCTCTTCTTGGGGGGGGGGTCTTATTTTCTTCACCAGGACTGAATGATCCCAAAGACCCCTTCCATAGTTGACCTGATTCACCCGTACATTTACACTGGGCATCATGTGCTGGGCACAGCAAGACCTGTGACTGTGGCCTGCCTCATGAAGGCTGCCAGCATCAGGACCCCCGCCTCCTTGCTCACACTGCACTGTATGGGTCAGAGTGGGAAAGCAAGCCCAACCCTGCCACCTGCCCAGCCACCAGAGTAGGCATTCTAGAAGCACATTCAGTGCATAAAACTTTCCCTACTTTCTAGTTTTTATTGTTTGGGTTTGGATTTAAGTTGCCCCTTTTCCTCCTTAAAAAATATGACTTTTGCTGGGCATGGTGGCGCACGCCTTTGATCCCAGCACTCGGGAGGCAGAGGCAGGCGGATCTCTGTGAGTTCAAGGCCAGCCTGGTCTACATAGTGAGTTCCCGGACACCTCGGGCTACAGGGAGACCCTGTCTCAAAAAGACCAAAAAAAAAAAAACAAAAAACAAAAAAACGATCTGACTTTCGTTCACCACAGTTCTCACCAAAAAGTGAGAAAATGTTCATTTTAAAGCATTTAGACATCGAATATCCTTTGTTTTTCAAATTGCACACCTACTAGACTTCGATCCAGGTCGCCAGGAGGTAAGGAGCCAACCACTGTCCTTGGCTCTTAGGGCCCAGAAGAAATCATTTGTCTGGATTTCCGCTCCTGTCTAAGTCGCCAGCCAGCCTATGCCCTCTCCCGTCCCCAGGCTCTGAACACCTGTTGGCAAGCGACTTGCTACTACAAAACCGTGAGTTCCCCGAGTCTCTGGTTTCTGGGAGGATCTCACCCAGTGGAAAGCGCTCCTGAGCGCTCTGACAACCTTAACCACTGATCTGAAGGGAGATCGCGCTCAGCCCTGTCTCCCCCAGCTTTTCTTGCTGATGGTGCTCACAGGCAAGGGAAAGCGGGCTTGTCACAGTGAGCCCGGACCCAGCAAGAGCTGCAGGTGGATGCGCGCATCCCGGTGTCCCCATCGCGACCGCCGCCCACCGCCGCCTCAGCACCCGGCACAGGAAACGGTGGGCCGGGTCAAGGCTGCAGACCCAGGTCCCGGGCGCTGGGGGGGGGGCGGCCCCCCGCCGTGCCGCACCCCGCCCCAGCACCTCTCCCCACTTTCCCCGTGGCCTCCCCGCCGCGCGTCGCTCACGCCCCTTCCCCGGCCGCTACCAATCAGCATCCGGAGCGGCGCCCGTGGAGCTGGGGCCCGGGGTCTGTAGCCAGTGAGCGGCGGGGCCCAAGGCGGCGCCTCGCCTGCCCCCTAGCAGGATGACCGGCGCCCCGCAGCTGGCGAACCGGGCGCGGGAGGCGCGCGGGGCCGCAGAGGAGCGCGCGACCGCTTCCGCTCCGCC
>NW_008332149.1:4873214-4873528 GCF_000622305.1 Nannospalax galili | reverse complement strand
GCGCGGCCCGCATCCCGCCCATGGAGGCTTTCCCCTGGGCGCCGCGCTCGCCCCGCCGCGCCCGCGCCCCCGCGCCCATGGCGCTCGTGCCCAGCGCCCGTTACGTGAGCGCCCAGGGCCCGGCGCACCCGCAGCCCTTCAGCTCCTGGAACGACTACCTAGGGCTCGCCACGCTCATCACCAAGGCGGTGGACGGAGAGCCGCGCTTCGGCTGCGCCCGCGCCGAGAACGACGACCACGGCGGCTCCCCAACCTCGTCCTGCTGCTCCCCGCACGCGAGGCCCGGGCCCGGGACGCTGGGGCCGCCCGACTGC
>NW_008332149.1:4776995-4873086 GCF_000622305.1 Nannospalax galili | reverse complement strand
CCGCCGTGCTGCTGAGCTGCGCGCCCGCCGCCGAGGTGACGCCGCGAGAGGAGCGGGGCCCCGCGTGGGCGGCCGAGCCGCGGCTGCAGGCGACCTCGGCTCGGCTCAAGCCCGAGCTGCAGGTGTGCGTGTTCTGCCGGAACAACAAGGAGGCGGTGGCGCTCTACACCACGCACATCCTCAAGGGCCCCGACGGCCGGGTGCTGTGCCCGGTCCTGCGGCGCTACACGTGCCCCCTGTGCGGCGCCAGCGGCGACAACGCGCACACCATCAAGTACTGCCCGCTCTCCAAAGTGCCGCCGCCGCGCAGCGCCAGGGACAGCCTAGCGGGCAAGAAGCTGCGCTGAGGGCCCGGCCCCCGACGGCTGCCAGGGTCCGGGCCGCCCCTTCCCCCGGCTGTGGGGAGGCCTGGAGATCAGCCTGGGGGTAGTCGTGGTTTTGCAGAAGCCGGGGAGGCGGAGCACTTTCCCGCGGAGCGGCTGAGTCTCAACGCTGCAACCTTAATTTTTGTCTCTGGTTTCTAGTTTGCGCACATCCGCATCGGCGAGGGTCGTGCGTGTGTTCCACTAGCTGGAGTGTGGCGGCTGAGAGGCGCTGTTTGTTTACTGTGTACGTCGACCTATTTTAGGTGCGCGTCAGCACGAAACGGTCTCTAACCTTGGATGTTTCGTTTTATGAATGGAGGCACTTTACCAGGTCTAGAATATTTTTAATAGCTTCTGAACTGAACTTAAAAGTGGCGATTTTACGGACTGTCGACAAAGTGACTTTTATTGTTTGATGCAATTGACATTTTTAGTTGTCCTTTCTAATTACAGGTAAAGCAAGCCTCTGGTAGCCTCAGCGTTAGAAGTGGAGGTTTAGTACACTTTGGGGTTTTAATTTGGGAGGGTGTTCTCTCCTTGTGGCTTGTTTCTGTACTAGCTGGAGGTAAAGGCACATTTTGTAGTAGGTAGGATACAGTTACAGTTCCTCATCCTTTTACGTACCAGATATTCTACCGAACTAGCAAGTAGCCTTTCTCACCATTAAAATTGTGCCAAGTCATAATTATATCGTGTATACACTTGGAAATGGTGCTGTTTAAGAGACTTATGTATTTATGCAGTTAACAGTATATGAATTCATTAATCTCTCCTGTAACCCCGCTTTGGCATTTTCTTCCATGCACCCCGTGTTCCAGTTCTTTACAAATGTTTGACGCTCCTCAAAAAGAAAATCAAGAGCAGTGTTAGCTCCCTGGATGTTCAATTTCAGGGTTCCTAAATAGAAAATGGGAAGCTAACAATACAACATAATAACCCAAGTTCAGGAAGGTTCCACTCTGTGCTGTCTGGCTCCAGGCATGTAGAAGGTACGCCAGAATAAACCACTGAAAGGCAGTAACTTTTGGGTTCAACACACTCTCCCTGGTGTTGCCCCTCTTACTGGGAGACCCTGTCTGCTTCCAGAACCTCACCAGCAAGATGAAACCTGACCTTCAGGCCAAAGTTCCTGCCGCACACCTTCTGGTATTTGTTGTAAAAAAATCCTTCACAATGTTCCACTTACTGCATATAGCTACCTACCTGCAAGACCACAGAGACAAAGATGCAAGTGAATTAAGATGAACTCCTCAGAAACACAAATAACACTATCTGAAAGTACCAGCAAGAGATTTGGTCTAAGTACATAAAGCTTCCAGTAGGCGGATTTAGCTGAGGTATTCGGAATTAGACAGCGTTCATGTTAAACAGCTAACTTCCTCCCCCAAGAAATTTAGGTATAATAGAGGCAGAGGGTAAAACTCCTGGGTAACTGAGCTCTTTAGTCAAAGGAAGGTCCACCCTACAGGGGGGTATGGGGTTGGTGGGAAGACACATTGCAGATTTGACTGAGCCTAAACTTAAGTAGCTTAATAAAACCATGTGTGGTTCCTTGTTAGTGGTGAGGTTTTCAAGTCAACATGAATTCCATTCTCTTCCCATCGGTGTACCTCCGCAGAGGGGTGACCCATCCGTGCATTCTCCAGGCCAAAAAGCAAGATCAATTCATTCAGCTGCTTTGAATTTTTACCGTCAAATTTGGCACTTTCCAAGGCATAGGTGTGTGACTATCCACTCAGGATACCAAAGGCTAACTATGTATTTGAATTAATGCAAAGCATGGCGTGTCTGAAGCCATGGTACTGGTGGCTCTGGAAAATGCCGTCACATTTACTGGGTAGCCTTTACATTAACACAAAGTACTCTAGGGTTGAGGAGAAGCTCCTGAACATGAGCTCTATCCCCAGCACCCACACTAAAATCTGGGTGTGGTGTGCCTACAGCCCTGGAGAGTTCAGAGGCCAGCTTAGCCACATTGGTGAGCCCTTTCTTGAAAACCACTAGGGGCAATAGCAGGTAGTCTCTGAGATTGGGGCTAGCCTGGTCTACATAGCAAGCTCCGTATCAGCTGGGGCTATAGAGACCGTCTCAAAAGCAAAACCTAGGCAGGCTGCTCTTGAAGGAGCATGTGACACCTGAGGCTGACCAATGATTTCTACATGCTTCACACTCTGTGCCCCCAAAGAAGCACCTGTGGTCTCTGCACTGGGAAGCCAGAGACAGGAAGATCCTTGGGATCCCTGGGGTTCACTGATCAGCAGAGCAGGTCTAGCTCCAGGTTTGGTGAATTTCCAGTTCATTGAGATCATCTCAAAAGAGTGTAACTGAGGACACCTACCAAGTTCTCCACACGTGCACACAGTCTTCTGTACCACACATTCTCTACCCTATGCCAAATCTGATTTCCTGCTAAGTGGGTAAACTGTTGGTTTACAACGTGAACAGAGTGTATTGCTAGTTTTCTATTTGTTAATCTAATCTTGGAATTCAATGTTAAATTTTAAGTTTTGCAAACTGTTTATGACAAAGTTTGGAGCTGTGGTATGTAGCTCAGAGAGCACTTGCCTAGCATGTAGTACACCAAGAAAAACTTATTCCCAAAGTTTAATACAAAATTGTAAAATAGTGTGACAATACCAAGTCCTTTGTTTATATTTGTACATATATATTATACACACACCCCTGGCCTAAGCCCCAAAAGTGTACGAGTCCTGTAAAAGCTTTACCAAGGGCAGAGGCACAGGTTGCATCATGTATTAGCCTTTTTTCTGTTCTAACTTGTTATTTCTTGTGGCTTTTTACTTTTTTGTACTTTATTTTTCCTACAAAGTCCTTTTTTGGAAACTGGATAGCTTTGATTATTACATTCATTAGCTATAATTAAACCAAAACTATGCATTTCAAGACTGTATTACAAATGTGTATGCTTCAAGGGAGTGTTCCTAATTTGTAGTGTAAGCCACTTGATGAGAATATCCCTCCAGTGTCTCATGTCAGTCATAAGATTCTATCACTTAGCCGAAATGTCTTTGCAAAAAGCACAGATTTGAAGTGTGCATATTTTTGTATTTCAGTCTGCGTACCCAAGGCTGATCTCAAATTAACCTTTCTGCCTCACCCTAAAAAGTGCTGGGATTACTGGCCATGTGACACTTGACACCTACACATAGGTGCTGACCTCCTGGTAGGTACTCTAAGTGTGGTATAGACTCCTAAAGAGTCCGTGTCTGCACCTTCAAGCACAGCTGTAAGAACAGCATGGCTCTACTGGTTTAACACTGTTTTGGAAGCCACTGGGAACATGCGGATCACGTGGTACATCACTGTTTAGGTCTTTCAGCTTTCCTTTAACCTGTTAATGCTAAGGGAAGAGGGAGGGAAACCCAACAGCTAGATCACAAAACAGACACCCCTGCTCTCACCCTGTTCTCTGGGCTTGCTCTCAGTACAAAGGAAATGCAGAGAACTCGTGCTACAAAATGGGCTAAGATGCAAGGGTGGGTTTGCAGAATAACCTTGAAACCTGTTACACAGGCATCTGTAATACATGTAAACATGATTGAATGGTGTCACATGGAGGGCCTCTGCTTTCTAGTAAACACATAGCAAGTTAGTGCCCCAAATACAACTACTATCTTTAAGTTCACTTGTTATGAGTGAATAAACCCTTTCCCCACTGAAGATTTCCATGTGTAGTACCAGATAAAAAGCATCTTTGGCCGGGTGTGGTGGCCTTTAATCCCAGCACTCGAGAGACAGAGGCAGGCAGATCTCTGTGAGTTCAAGGCCAGCCTGGTCTACATAGTTCCAGGACAGCTGGGGCTACAGGGAGACCCTGTCTCAAAAAGACCGAAGGGAAAAAAAAAAAAAAGCATCTTTGTAACTGAAGCACTTGGTAAGAGGAAAGACATCAACTCCCTCCTCTTCTGGCCTCACAGCTGTACCAATAGGAAATTTTTACCACTACATAACAAAAACAATTGATAATGCCTACACACCCACTGTAAATTCATGAACAGTCCGTGAAACCCTATTTTTTTCTAACTCCAGATGAAACCCAAGACGTGACTCACCTCAGAAGACATTTCAAGGAAACTAAGGTGTTTCCATTAATGACAGGCACTTCAGAAGTAGTCTAACCCCATTCTCCTTTTATGTTGAGGACATTTTCTGTTTTTTAAAATCAGTGAACAGTGGCCATTTCAATGGCACTGATAAAAAACTCAACATACTGAATATGCCACCATTAACAAACCAACACTAAAACGAATTCTGTAAGTACTTTATTTATCACTGAAGAAAAAAAACACAGCAGCAAGTTCTGTGTTGGCTTCAATAAGACCAAATAGTTACTCTTTAACATAGCTACCACACTCCAAAATTGAAGTCAACACAGTCATTACTACAAAGTACTCGTTGAAAGAGTCTATCCTGAAGAAAGAAAATTAGGAAAAAAGAATTCCTCCAAACCACACATTTATAAATATTTTCATATTTAAAATGCTTGAAAGGCATGAATTTTCCATTAATGGGAAAGAAGTTTACTACTGGCAACAGAAAAAACTCAGTGACAGTTTATCAGATGCTAGGACTCCAAAGCTGTGCTGTTTGGGATCTCCCTTGAGCAGTCTCACCATTACAGTAGGAACTGTATACTCACCTTCTCTCATGTAAAGTCTACAGAAATCCCACTGCAGCCAATGTCTGTAATGTTTACTGCACTTACCGGAAAACTTAAAACAGTAAATACCTCAGAATACCTAACAAGGTATGTCCCCCAACTGCTAATGATAGGAAGTTTGTTTCAGAGCCACTGGCTTAAAGGGTCTTCAAAGGTTTTAACAGAACCTTACCTTATTCCAAATTAATATCTGATATTTCAAAATCAAAAGAAAAAAGATCAGTTGTATACCAAGATACAGGTATTAACACCCAAAGTGTTCACATTTTTATTTTTTAGTTTTTCTTTCTTGTAAACAAATGATTGATGAAATAATGTAACACCTTAAATTCCAGAAAATGGCATGGTTTTCCAACCTCGTGTGGATATGGTGCATGATCAATCTATCATATAGGATTAATACAAGTTCATGCTTTTTGTGTTATGGTGAGACAACATTAAAGAATCCAATTTAGATTGGTTGAAGCACAAGTATAATAATCCTTGAATTCAATCAAACCTATGCAAGACACAAGTTCGACTCCACCATCTTGGGACTTAACGCCGCACAGTGGTCCACCCATCTTCATCGGTCTCATTCTTAGTACGACGAAGTGGTTCCCTATCTTTCTCAGCCCTCCAGGAAGCCTTCTCTCTCTCACCCTCTCGCTCTCTCTCTCGATCTCTTGAAAGAGCTGGAGGAGGAACACGCCGAGGTGGGTCTCGCTCTTCTGTCCGGTCCTCTTTCCTATCATCAGCACGTCTCCAAGAGCTTGCTAGAAAGTTTCAAATGAAACAATATGTGTGAGCTCCCGCTATTCTATTGGTTTAAACACAGCTGAGGCCAAAGAAATGTCTCTGCCTCAAATTACTCAGAAAACTCACAATACAGAACCATAGTAAATGATTAATAAGTTCCAAACATTTTAATTGTTTTGTGTCATTTCTGACAAAATCTTTTTTTGTTGGTTTTTTTTTTTTTTTTTTTTTTTTTGGTGTTTTTGAGACAGGGTCTCCCTGTAGCCCCAGCTGTCCTGGAACTCACTATGTAGACCAGGCTGGCCTTGAACTCACAGAGATCTACCACACCCAGCCTAACAAAATCTTTAAGATAGAGTAAGAATTTCTAAATCTAACTGAAAATTTGCAAATAAGCAGAAATCTGTGGCCAGGGAAACATCTTAAGAGTTAATAAACCTAACACAGGATGATGAAAATCTGGCTGAATAAAAATTGAGTAGGATTTTTGGCACCTGTTTAAGAATTTTAACAAATGAGCCATAAAATACGAAATTTTAAGTTACAGCTATTAATACTCTCATAATGCTGTTGTACAGGGACATTACTAAAAGCACGTGAGGAAAGTACTATAAACATTGGGCATTTTACCTCTATCAGAAGTACATTAAAATTTTTGTGTGTGTGTGTGGGTGGAGGTCAGAGGACAACTTGAGGAAGTCAATTCTTTTGCCACAATGTGGGTTCCAGGTCTCAAACTCAAGACATCAATCAGGCTTGGCAGCAAGAGACTTTGCCTGAGCCATCCCATCAGGCCTTCCAAGAATTTTCCAGGATGTCTGCACTCTGCTAACCCACCAAGACTTCACAGAATTGGCCGCTCTTCACTTTATTAGTCAATGCTGCTTATCCTAATCTAGTCTACTGCTGTACTCGACTTTAGAGATGCACTCACCTCACAACCTGACCACCAAGTATGTGAGAACAGAGTTCTAAATTGAATAAACTGCCTCATTTTCAGTGTTCACACAAATCTCAAAGACAATTACACAAAGCCCAACCCTGAAATAAACATTCCCTCCAAGGTGTCTCTACCTTCTTCTCGCTCTGATCTGAGGGGAGGTCCTCTGCGGTCTCTGTCATCTCTTAAATCCCGTCTTTCTCTGAGATCTCTCAGATCCCGTCGATCATCTCTCTCCCGCCGACGGTCATCCCTCTCATCACGGCGACTTGAATCTCTCCAGCTTGAAGATTCCTCAGCTGGGCCTCTTCTCCAGCCACCTTCATCCCTGTAGCCATTTAAAGTGACACATTCTTGCTCTTGGGACTACATGAGTAGTTGTGATGTATCACACCCAAGTCAATGCTCAAAAGTTTATCAATCTAAGAACAAAACTGTCAGTGTCAATCTGGTACCTCAGGCACTGAGAGGACACAGGACAGCTAGATCTGCGCTGCTACACACAAGTGCAGAAACGCATACAATAGTCACACGTGGTTGCTTATTAAATCATAGCAGTACAAATCACATTCCAAGTGCACATGCAACTGTTGGCCGCCATGCTAGAGTAGAGAGCAGAGACAGAACTTCCCCTTCAAGCACATCAGAGCAAACAGTGCTGCATAGATTTGCTAGTGGCAAGGCCGTTCTGGCAGAGGGAACTAGAACTTTTACCACTAATAAAAGCCAGGTAGGTTGTGACTGTCTTTAAACTCTTAGCACTCAACCAAAGCATAAGAATTGAGTTCTCAAAAACAAAGTGAAGGGGCTTCTGGTAATTTAATAATAAAGCTGACTGCCCTTAAGAAGCAGACGAAAGATACCTGGACTGGTTCTATTACCAGTTAGTTATGCAAACTATAGGCAGAGAAAAGTTTTAGCCCCCACTTTCTAACTTTAAGAGGAAATGTTCAATTAGATGATGAGAAAATTTTTTTAGTCTTCTCTAAGTGTGCCTAAGCAATAAACAGGATAGGGAGGGTTTTAGAGTATTATTCTTCAAAAATAATTTGGAATAATCAGCCAAGTGTTTAAGAGAAGCCCATCACTACAGTTTCCCACCTGGGTCTCCTGAAACGATCCTCCCGATCCCCATCTCTCTCTCGGTCCCTGTCTCGCTCAGGATCCTTGTCATTCTCCTCTCGATCTTGACCATCTCTCTCCCTCTCTTTGTCTCTGTCCCATTCACGGTCTTCTGATGGTCTTGATTCTCGAGGTGGACCCCAGCTCTCTTCTCTAGCCTTTTCCTTCTCTCTCCATCCACCTGTTTTTTAAAGAGAAGCCATTATTTTTTACATTGGAGAAAATGGGTGAGAGAGTGGGGGGGTGGCCTGGGGACTGAATGAACACAAGGCCTTTTGCACACAAAGCAGGTGTTCTGAGCTCATCCCCAGCTCTTATGAAGAAATCTTAACATTGCCATTAATTCAACATCATCCTAAACACAAATTTAAGACACTCCTAACCTCATTTTAAAAAAGCAACAAACTAAAGCCCATGTCCATCAACACACTGCCTGCATTAACAGTTTTTCTGAGTTACGTGTCTATAGGAAACAACAATAAAATGGAGGTACCACTGAATTTCTCCTGCTATATGCAAGAATTTCAGGTATGACATCTGTTCCAACTATAAACAGACTTCTCAGTTAAACAGAAAGCTTCAAAAGTCCTGGAAACAAGCATCCCAATTATGAGCTTACATCTTGCAACATGTCATCACCCAGAAATTCTTTCCCATTCTTGATCTCTGCTGTGCCACTTCCACTACCATCTAGTTATGAAACAAGGATAAATGCTTTGATCCTGCCTGGTGTTTCATGCGTAGCTCTAATGTCTGACCCTAACACATGAAGCACCAAGAGGCCTAATGAAGCAAAGAATCCACTGTAGGGGTATTTATAATCACCATAGTCCCTAATTTTGACACAGACTTAAATCCTGTTTAAACTGTTTAATCCTATCCATAATTCCATCAATTGATATTGACAGATTCATTAACACTTGTGGCACTTTTGCAGTAGCTCAGAGCAGTAAAAAAAAAGTCTTCTGACACACAATTCCAGCACCAGGTGGCAGCACCTGGCCTCCCAGCTGCAGCTTTCTTACTATAAAAAGTATCCTTTTTTGGGTCAACTTAATTTTTTACTGTTTTTCACATGTTTTCACTGGTGACTTCAGTGTCCAAACAACCCCAAAATGAAGTATGGTCCAGCACCCTCAAGCACAAGATAGCTGTGATGTGCCTTAAGGCATCTTTTGGACAAATGTTTGAGTTATACACACTGCTGGCCATGGATTCATTATGCTGAATCAGTACCATACTGTTTTAAATAGAAACACAGAAAGCTCAAAGGAACTTAACTTTGTTATTTCCTCTAGATTCCTCAGTATTCATGGCAACTTTATGAAACAACCACAATTTGTGAGAACCTATCATACTGTCAAACCTGCTTAAATGAGTCATGGAAGTCATTTGTCCAGGGTCACAGAGCCAAACAGTAGAATATGTCACGGCTAGAAAAGACAAAGGTTTGCCACAGAAATCACAACTAGTAAAAACAAAGGTGTTCAGGGGCTGGAGAGGTGGTTCAGCGGTTAAGAACACTGGCTGTTCTTGCAGAAGACCCAAGTTCAAATCCCAGCACCCACATGGCAGCTAACAACTGTCTGTAACTCCAGTTCCAAGGGATCCAACAGCCTCTTCTGTCCTCCTAGGGCATTGCATGACACAGGTGCACTTACCTACACTCAGGCAATACACACATACACATAAAATAAAAATAAATTTTTAAGAAAAAAAAAAAGGTGTTCAATTAGATCTGAACTCAGAACAGATTACTCTGGTTACTCCAACAAGAACTAAGAGTGGGAAAAATGGCAGAGACCAGGCAGGAAGCAAGAGCCAGAGTTCGAAAGAGGGCAACCCAGACTTATGACAAGCAGAGGTTGGGCAGATTTAAGGACCATTAAAATGCAGAAATGAACTAAGTCTTAATGCAAAGGATAAAGAGAAAGCAGAGACTCTATAACTGCTAACATACACAGGTGAGAAAGTGGTCCACAGAGAAGCACAAGCTATGTCATAGGAGAGAAGAGGTAAAGGGACAAGTTTTATGAAAGGCAAGTCAGTATCACTCATCCAGGAGAAAGGTGAGCAAGCCTAGAATTGACTAGATACACAAAATTGAGCTCCTGGGTATGATCCCACCGTGGGCAGGAGGGTGGACAAATACTTGATGACAGTACATTTTCATCCAAAACTTACTACTTAGGCATTTAAGGACAAAGACCCACTTAGAGAAAGTATTATGATACAGCAAATATCATATTTAACCATTAAAATTTCAGTTTTTACATGTGAACAAATATACCAGGCATAGTCCATAAAGCACCTTATTTTCTGAAATCAGAACTTACCTGGCTTGACAAATGGTCTCCAGGGACCAGGTCTTGCATCATCACCCCGTCTGGGAATGCGATCATCATCCATGTTTCTCCAAGGCCCCCTGTCGTCATCTGCACCACGCCTGGAAATCCTATCATCATCAGCACTCCGCCAAGGTCCTCGGTCATCATCCAACCCTCGCCTGGGACCCCGATCATCATCCATGCCCCGCCTGGGACCCCGGTCCTCATCAGCATTACGCCAGGATGACCGCTCATCATCAGCACCTCCTCGCCTCGGCCCCCGGTCCTCATCCATCCCACGTCTAGGCCCTCTGTCCTCATCTGCTGTTCGCCAGCTTCCTCTGTCATCATCTAGTCCTCGTCTGGGTGGTCTGTCATCATCTAGTCCTCGTCTGGGTGGTCTGTCATCATCTAGTCCTCGTCTGGGTGGTCTGTCATCATCTAGTCCTCGTCTGGGTGGTCTGTCATCATCTAGTCCTCGTCTGGGTGGCCTGTCATCATCCAGTCCTCGTCTGGGTGGTCTGTCATCGTCTGCATGACGCCAGCTCCCCCTGTCTTCATCACCAATTCGCCTGGGAGGCCTGTCATCGTCTGCATTACGCCAAGAAGGACGATCATCATCTGTTCCTCGACGAGAGAAGCGATCTTCATCAGGACCACGTCTAGGGCCTCTGTCATCATCCAGGCCACGTCTAGGAATGCGATCATCATCTGGCCTAAGAGAAGACTCTCTCTCTTCATCATCCCCCAAGCGTCTTGGCCGCTCTTCATCTCTCCTATGAGGCCTGTCCTCATCCCGTGCTTCTCCACGTCTCCACTCCCTGAAGAGCAACAATACCCAAACTTTAAGAGCAGAGACTTCACTGAGAAATAATACTTTATTTTGCTCACTCTTACAGATCATTTAGTCTAACCTCATTAATTTTGGACATTTAAAACTATTTTCTAAACAAAAATACAAAATTCAGTTATCTTCCATTAGGACATAGATCAATAAGCAGACAGTAGACTAAAAACGATTATTTGCACTTTCCTGAGAGAATCTGCAATTTCTTTATCTTTTACAATGAGCTTTCCTATAAACAATTTCTGCATGCAAATTAAAGCCACTTTCCTATCTATCACTAGTAAAAAGGTCAAGGGCTGGGCGCTGGAGAGATGGTTCAGTGGTTAAGAACACTGGTTGTTCTTACAGAAGACCCAGGTTCGAATCCCAGCACCCACATGGCAGCTAAAAACTACCTATAACTCTAGTCCCAGGGGATCCAACCTCCACGGGCATTGCACGACACAGGTGCACTTACCTACATGCAGGCAATACATACGTACACATAAAATTTTTTTAAAAGAGGTTAAGATGCCAGGTGTGGTGGCGTACGTCTTTAATCCCAGCACTTGGGAGGCAGAGGCAGGTGGATCTTTGTGAGTTTGAGGCCAGCCTGGTCTACATAGTGAGTTCCAGACAGCTGGGGCTACAGGGAGACCCTGTCTCAAAAAAAGGTCAAGGGCTGAGCAGGTGGCTCAGTGGTAGAGTGCTTGCTATGTTAGCATTCAACCTTGACTTTTAGCCCCAGAACTACAAAAAAAAAAAAAAAAAAAAAAAAAAAGTATCTATTCTATACCATCCCCCATCCCCCAAAAAGCCAAGCACAGTGGTTCATGCCTTTAATTCAGACACACCTCTGTGATGTGAGACCAGCCTGGCCTATACAGTGAGCTCCTGAGATCCTGTCTCCAAAAAAATAAGAGTACTGCTGGGTATGGTGGCACCCGCCTTTATCCCAGCCCTTGGGAGGCAAAGGCAGGCAGATATCTGTGAGTTCGAGGCTAGCCTGGTCTACATAGCAAGTTCCAGGCCAGCCAGGGCTACAGAGAGACCCTGTCTCAAAAAGACAAAAATAAATAAAAGTGTTAAATCTAATTAGAAAAATGCTATGGAATTGTTTGTTCTTATTCTCTAAACTCAATACTGTTTGGGATAATGGATGTATTTCTCAATAGTTTTACAGGTCAGTCACCAGAGCAATGTTTAAAGAAATTATAAAAAGCTTCATTAGGGATGAAGAGATGGCTCAGTGGTTAAGTGCACTGGCTGCTCTTGCAGAGGACCAGGGTTTGAGTCCTAGCACCCACATGGCAGCTAAAAACCGTCCAAAACCTCAGTTCCAAGGGATCCGATGCCCTCTTCTGGCCTCCTCAGATACTGCACACATGTGATACACTCATATACATGTAAACAAAACAATATACATAAACTAGAAAAAAAATTTAAAGGGAGAGGTGTGGTAACATACACCTTTAATCTCAGCACTCACAGGCAAAGGTAGCCATATCTTTCTGAGTTCCAAGCCACTCAGGCATTAGTCAAACTATCTCATAAACAAACAAGTTCCATTAACATTGAAACCAGGTACGGTGGTGCAAACTTTTAATCCCAATTCCAGCCCCTGGGAAGTAGAGGCAAGATGATCAGGAATTCATCTGTAGTCCCTCCCCACCCCAATTCATTAACTCTTGAATTTGCAGAGAATTCCTCATGGTTCTTTCCAAACACCTTATTATCCTCCCTCCCAAGAGGGAGGTGAAGGAAGGAGGGGAGTGCTGTTCCCAATTCCACTCACTTCTCTGGCAGGCCTCTCCTCCATTCAGAGTCAGCTTCTGGTCCTTTTCTCCACGTGCCTTCTGAATCTCTATCTCCCCATCGAGAGTCCTGCACCCACACAGCAAAGAGGCACCACAGTAACAAGTTATGACTGCAACTACTGAAGCTCCCAAACATATTCTTCTTTAAGAACTGCAAGACCCTAAATATAAAGACTCCACAGTTGCAGGGGAATGCACATCTGCAATTGCACCACACAGGACATAGAGCCAAAAGCATCAGAAGCTCAACCAGCATTGGCTGCATAAGACCCCGTCCTGCCTCAAAAATTAAAAAACAAACTAAGCAGTCAGGCATGGTGGCGCACGCCTTTAGTCCTGGCACTAAAGGCAGAGGCAGGCGGTTCTCTGTGAGTTCAAGGTCAGCCTGATCTACATAGTGAGCTCAGGTCAGTTGGGACTACAGGGAGACCCTGTCTCAAAAAAGACCAAAAAGAAAAAACAAAAAAAACTAAACAAATCTTGTTTAAGGGGCAAAGTGGGCATAACCCAAACAAAATTCAAAGCACTGCCCAAGCAAAAATAGCATGCAGGCAGATGCCATATACATGGTAAGGCAAAAAGTATCTCAGTGACTGGAGCACAGGTGACAGCTGAAATGGTGAGGTCATGCTAAGCATGTTTGCCTACAGCACTCAGTAATGAGTACCAAGCAAAGGAAGCTCAGAAACCCAAAAACAGATGTAAAGATCATACATGCTGCATTAAAGAGACCAGGAAGTTACACACAGGCTAATTAAAACTGAATTATGGCAGTTACATGTGAGGGACAAAAAAGGAGGCATAAACTCAAAGTGCAGTGACTAAGTTACAGATCATCAATAAGAAGTCAAGAGATTAGAGAAAGAAACACAAGTCAGTTTTGGAAACATGTAATATCATCTGATTACAGTACATTCTGATCAGGCTGGGATGGACCTACTTAAGCGAAATAGACACTGCTAGTCCAAACAGGTCTTTGAATGCCAAATAGAGAAGGTCAGGCCAAGACACTATGCAAGAAAATTTGCTGGTGATTCTATAGCTAAGCCAAACCATACACAAATAAGATCTGGGAAGATAGTTTAGTGATAGGGCACTAGATACCAAAGAGCCTGGACTCGTGCCTAGTACTGAAGACCACCACCAATTCCCAGCATGACCTCTATACTTGCCTTCCTGGAAAGTGGGTCATCACCAAGTCTCCTCTCTTCCTCTCTACGCCGTTCTCTTTCTTCAATTTCCAACTCCCTTTGACGTTTCTTCCTTTCTACTTCTTCAAGTTTCTTGACCCGCTCCTGATACTCTCGAAGTTCTTCCTCCCGTTTTGCTCGCTCAGCACGCTCTCTTTCTTCTCGCTCTATGAAATTGTCAGGTTATTAAAAACTTGACTCCTACCCACACCTGTCCCCTAAGCATTAGGGCCACTTCTGTTGAGCTAACCCTAAGATTTTATATCAGGGCCTGCCAGATGGCACAGCAGGTACAAGCACTTGCTTGCCTGGCCATCTGAGTTTGATCCTTAGAACCCAAATAAAGATTTAAAAAAACTACTTCTAAAAGTTGTTCTCTGGCCAGGGTGGCGGTGCACCGCCTTCAATCCCAGTGTAGAGGCAGGAGGACAGAGTTCCAGGCAAGCCAGGGCTACAATAGCAAGACTCTTTAAAATAAAACAAAAAAAACACCAAACACAACCAAAGTTGTCCTCTGACCTCCACACATGTCCCAGGGAACATGCACTCCCCAACTATCATACACATTTTTTCAAAGATATTTAAATAGTTGGCAATGAGCTGCTGGCAGATGATACTCAAGCAAACAAGTATACCACAACAACTTAAGAGTAAGACCAGACTCTCAGCTATACTGGAATTCTAGGTACAGAACCATGCATTCCTCAATACACATTAGTGAGAGAATGCAAAAATCTAAATGGAAACAAGTATCAATTTTTCTAAGTATATGAACACAGGCTGAGGATGCGCAGCACTGCCATGTCAAGTTCTGCTCTACACGACTACCTTTCAGCATCTGCTCTTCCGCCCGCCTCTGCTCTTCCTCCTCCTTTTCCCTATAGTAGGTGATCTTGCGTTCTTCTTTCCGCTGCCTCTTCCGCTCTTCCAAGCGAGTGTGCCTTTCGTCTGCTAATCGCTCTTCAAATTGTTTCAGTTTTTCCTGTGAATTGAATATTTACAAAATAGATATATCAAATTTGTTCAAAAGATACAAACCAGGAATATTAAGTTCCTAAGATCCTGAGAGCCATACAAAGTAACCAAGTACAAAAGCATACTCCCCAATGACTAATGAAGCTTCGTCAGCATATTCAATTTTTAAAAAAATTTTATTATTGATATCTACACCCTGGGTGTAGGAGCTATCAATCAGTGGCACAGTGTTGCCCAAGCTGTCCAGGGCATTAGGTTCAAGTCCCAGTTCCTCTCCCCACCTCAAAAATCGTAACTCATTTTATTTCCATAATAAATCAAATGACCAAGTAACACCAAAAATCTTTGATCTAGTTTTCATTTCTGAATAAACAATAAAATCAAAGTATATGAAACTACGAGTGGACCTGAGCCTGTAGTCCTACCTTTAAGAGGTGAATGAAGAGGAGAGAAAGGTCAATCTGTGAAGCGAGCATGACCCAGTCTTCAAAACAAACTTGTATCAAATGAGACAAACCAACTTTTGCCTTTTGAAACATGCCTTTAGAAAAATAAAAATTATAGCCGGGCATGGTACTGCAGGCCTTTAATTCCAGCACTCGGGAGGCACAGGCAGGGGGATCTCTTTTGAGTTCAAGGCCAGCCTGGTCTACAGAGCAAGTTCCAGGCCAGCTGGGGCTACAGGGAGACCCTGTCTCAAAAAGACCAAAAAAAAAAAAAAAATCTAGTTAAAAATTACAATTTTTTTTTAGTTAAAATCATTTTCTATAATTTTTAAAACTATATGTGTGTGTGTATATGGGAGGGAGTTGTGCACATGAGTGCACAGGCTGCTCTAAGCTGCCTGCTCCAGGTTCTGGGATAGAACTCAAGTCCTCCGGAAGACCCGTATGTGCTCTTAACACTATTCAGGCCCCTCATTAGGAAGATCTGAAATTTAAAAACAAAAAAAAATTTTTTTTTTGGTCTTTTTGAGACAGGGTCACTGTCTTAGTTTGCTTCTGCATTGCTGTGACAAAACACTCTGACCACTACCAACTTGGGGAGGAAACGGTTTATTTGTCACATCTCCTAGGTCACAATTCATCAGGGAGCCCAAGGTAGGAACTCAGAGCAGGAACCTGGAATCAGCTGGAGTGTAAGCTGGCCTACATAGTGAGTTCCAGGACAGCTGGGGCTACAGGGAGACCCTGACCAAAAAAAAAAAAATCTTCCTACTGAAATTTTAAATAATCATTACACTTTAACACAAGACATAACGTGCCGCTGTGTTAAGGGAAAATCCTCAGGGCAAAAACCAAAAGCTCATAAATAAACTTTTCCTTAAGTCAGTGAGCTCACCTCATAAACTGACTGTCGGGCAGCTTTGAGTCGCATCACAAATAAATCTCTGTCTTCCAACATTCTTGACATTCGATTTTTATGTTCCAGAGCCTTTTCTCGTTCGAGCTGCATTGTAGTAATCTGAAGGTATATAGCACAAGGGTAATAATCTCCAAAGCATGTTACCAATTTATTCCAAACAAATGCTAGCACACAATCTTGCTGAATCATCTCTCCAGCTCCCACGAGGCAGGTTTTATTTAGTCTCAAGGCTACCAAATTTTTTTTTTTATCAAGTATAAACATATATGACAAAATGCAGTAAGTAAACGGCACAGTAACCAGGCACAATGCTTAACTGTACTAGAAGTAAAGGCAGAATCATGTCAGGCTTTCTTCTGTCCCTGTATGAAAATACAGAAACCTCAGACTGTCCCAATGTGTTACCTGGGCTACAGTACTTTCTATTTACTTCTATTTAGCTTAAATACTTAAGCCTGAAGAGAACTATCACAAAAATTCCAACTTACTCTTTTAAAAACTAGAAGACCTGACAACACAAGGCCTATGAATCTCCAGAGGCAACCTGGGAGGCTGAGGTGCTACAGGTCCACACAGGTGTGCCGTATGTCTAGCATGTTCATTTTTTTAAACAAGAATCTCAGTATTTATTACATATTGGGGCCCTGTGTGTTTAAACTTTTTTTTATCATATAGGCTATAAAACTAAAGAATCAGCAGTTTCATCACAAAAGACGAGAAAGTAGTATGATTTAATTTAACAGCACGTCCCAAATAGTAAATCTAGAGGCAGAAAGCAGAGTGTCTATCTAGAGCTGAGCAAGAGTGATAGGAAGGAGCTGCGTAACTGATGCAGGTACAGTGTTCCTTTGGAGGCTATGTTCTACAAGGCAGCTGTAATAGTTGCCTGATTCTATAAAACACTAAAAACCATGCCTTATATATATGCTATACAATTCACCCACTTTAAAAAAGTATACATAAGGCTGTATTTTAGTTTCATTTAAAATCCCTGTTGTGAACGTTTCTCTTTCCAAGCTACTAATAAGCAATCATTCAAGCACCATTTCTCGTCAAAGAATGTAAATAAAACTTTTGTCCTTATAGGCAGAGAATTACAGCTAAAACACAATTCAATGAATAGCTTACTCTCTCTTCTTCCTGCTGCTCCCACAGATCCATGTCTTTAATCCTCTGTTCCTCATAAGCACTCTTTATCAAAGGAATTTCCTCCAAACGTTTAGCTCTTTCAAAATAGTCAATCTGAATGACATGAAAACAAAAGTGGTTTTTAAAAGTATGTTTTATGACTCATGTTAAAACTTTATCAATCTTAGGAGTGGTAGTGCACGCCTTTAATGGGGGAGGGAGCAGATCAGCTGGAGCTACAAAGGGACCCTGTCTCAAAGACTTTTTTTTAAAAAAACAAAAAACCTTCATCAATCAGACTGGATGGGAAGATCAAAAGTTTAATAAGGCCATCCTCAGCTACATGGCAGTTTGAGGCCAGCCAGGGTTACTAAGACCTTGTCTCAAACAGCTTCAACGGTCCTTTCACATACCTTCTTTTCTTGATTCTTCAGGCGTTCTTGAAGTTCCTTCTTTTCTTTCTCCAGTTGTTCAACCTGTTTGGCCATGATAAAATCTGGATCCAATTCTTCAAGGTCCTGGATGGTGGCATATATACGGCATTGTTATTACCAATATTTTTAAGATGTTTAACAGTCACCACAGCTCATGCTATGTAGAACCAAATCTTTAGGTATTCACTATAAAATGTAAAATACTGTACAACATCCTTATTTACACCCAAGTGTGCAGAGAAAGATGAATAATCTTAACATCATCATCTCAGTCCTCCACTGTGATAAACTACATCTAGCAACTGAAAACAAATGACTGTAGATTTGAACCACTGAATCAATCTCTTAACAAAATACACAAAATAATCACAATTAACCAACAGGTGTTCAAGGTAAAGATGTTCCTAACGGATAGTGTGCTACATACTTCGATGTCAATATCTTTGAATGCTTTGGCACCCAGCTCTGTCTTCTTGATCTGCTCCAACCGCTCACGAACAGTTTTCTTTTTGATTTGCTCATGCTCCTGCAGGATCCGCTCCTTCTCTCTCTCTTTTGCCTCCTGGCGCAGCCTCTCTTCTTCAGCCTTCCGAACTTTCTGGAGTTCAGCCTCCCTCTGCTCCAGCTCTTCTTTCTCTCGCTGGATATTCAGACTCTCAAGACGTTCCTTTCTTTCCTCAATTGTCTGTCGCCGAGCCAGGATCCGCTGATGCTCTTTTCGTGAATTTTTAAGGTATGCAGTGACTGCCAACTGATGCTGTTCTTCTTTCTCTTGCTTCAAAAATCAGATGTGAGTTTTAAGATTATTAAAAGCAATACCCTGGTAACAATAGTAAAATAACTTCGAAGCATTGGTCTTCTATGAATGTTTGCATTAGTAATGGGAGATGATGTCATCCAAACTATTCATTTCTATTAGCACCAAATACTGTGGCACTACAGTTATTCAGCTCTAACTAGCAATGACATAGCTAAAACACACGGCTCTATGCAAGGCTACTGGATCTTGGCACCAATTCTACCTTAAATGTTAAAGTCACGAAGGAATACCAACACTCAACTATCTGCTTGAAGGATGAGGGTTGTGGCTAGGTCGTGGTATATGCAACCTGTTTCATGTTGCAGTATTTCATTACGCATGTGATATATTCTATACTATGAAAGGTAGTTCTTCAATGGTTTGTCTGATGAAAGCATCTGAACTACCAGTTAATAGAAAACACATAAACAGCCTTTCTCAGAAAACATCCCAAACCATTTTTCAAGGACCTAAATGTCTTATGAAAGACACAGAATTCCCTCAAAACTTGAGCTCATATTCTCCTCAAGATGCATACCAAAATATGTGCTGGCTTGATGACTTCAAGTGCTTTTGCAAGCACTGAGGACATGGCTGTAAGCTGATTTCTTATCTGCTCTGAAGGCATACTCTGCAGATGAGGTCCAATCGGGGCATCTTCTCGAGTAGCATAATTCAAGTCAGATCCAAAACTCAGAGTCCGAGAAGTGTGATCAATACGAACCTATGAAAATTAAACTTGTAGCAGTTAGGCCTGTGTATTAATATGAAGTCATTCTATGAACAGCTTAAAAAAAATGTCAACTGAATTTAGAAAAGAAATTAACAAGCCAAAGTTAACCATGAAAATTACTTGGCAAACATTTTAGAGATACAAAAGCTGAGAAACAAAGAATTGGTTTTCTGTCATTTTAGTCCTCAAAGGCCTTCCACATGTCATCAGTGCCCCGCCCCCTCACAGCACACACCTGCAGGTCGCAGTGCCTGGCTGCATCTACTATGGCCCGTTCCAGTTGGAAAGCATCAACAAAAGGAACCAGAGAAGTCAAACGAGAAAACTCAATGCTCTGATAAATCTGTGCCACCTACACAAAAAAAAACAAAGGGTTAACAACAATGGCTACCACTTAGCACTTTTTATGTATAATCAATCTCATGACAGTTACGGCAAGTACAAATTATGCCCACCGTTCAGAAAAGGGAAAAAACAGAAGGTCAGGCAATTTCCCTGTGTTTTTGGAACTGGAATTTCAAGCCCAAGCTATCAACCCCAAATCAAATGTTGTGAACAGTCCCATTCCTCAGACTTACAACTTTTTAAATTCCTAGTTTCATAAATCTAAAAGACTAAATGGTCACCTATTAGAAGACCTGTTAATATAAGAACTCCTAAATTGTGTGTGAAGGGGACTGGCAGCATTACTATGTGCAGTATTCTGCTAATTAACCTTCAACTATTTATATAGCACATAAGAAATAACACTGCTCACATAGAAGAAAGCAGGTCAATGAAATGTGCAGACACACAGCATGAAGAGCCCGTTTCCAAATGACAAAATCCACTATTATAAACTACAACACACAACCTTAGTCAATAATTTGAACTAATATGATTTGAAAAAAAAAAAACTAACAGCAAGCTGGGTGTGGTGCACTTAGTCCCAGCACTTGGGAGGCAGAGGCAGGTGGATCTCTGTGAGTTCAAGGCCAGCCTGGTCTACATACTGAGTTCCAGGCCAACTGGGGCTACAGGGAGACCCTGTCTCAAAAAGACCAAAAGACAAACAAACAAACAAAAAAAATTAATAAAGGGTATTAGCAGAAAAGGAAAGACTCATTCACTAGTGGAATGCTCTAATAATTATTTGACCAAAGACAAAAAAAAAAAAATTTACCTGAATAATTATACCATAGTACCTTCTAACTAAGAAAAATCATGTGGGTATTAAAAGTATTAAAAGGAGTAAGGTAGCCCTCCATTTACAAGGACAACGCACAAAGCATTCAGGAAGAAAAAAAAACATAAAAAGGGGGAAGCATCTGTAATTGTTTCAAAATAACAAATGGAGTCATTTGGGCAGGAGTAGAAATGGGGTAGCTTTCATAGGCAGTTCTAAATTGAGTTTTTAGTTTTGTGATCAGAATACAGAGTCACGGCACTATAATACTGGGGGTGGGGAAATCCCCAGAATTCACCAGCCAGCTACTCTAGCCAACTGGTACCCTCCAGGTTCAGTGACAGTCTCAAAAAATTACTGAGTTCCAGGCCAGCTGTGGCTACAGGAAACCCTGTCCCAAAAGACAAAAAACAAAAATTTAGATAACAATAGAGCAAACATACCCAACATCCACCTCTGACCTCCACATATATGCGCACACACAAAACACATACACATTTCAAGTAATAATAATACAAAGTCAAGGAAGAAATCTCAGGGCTTCCATAAAGCATTCATTGTATTTTTACCTGCTGCAGAAGGCGTAGTATTGTGTTGTTCTGCAGCTGTGGGACGTACTGTTGCAACTCTGGTTCCTTCTCAGGTTGTTCCCTAACCCAATTCAGTACCTGTAATAAAATCCATTACATTGAGATAAACTGTATTTTCTATATAAGACACTAAAACATCTCAAATTCTTTCAATTTCTTGCTATGCAAAACAGCATACAATATAAAAATATAACTCAAGCTACTGACACTGTCTGAAGGTGACTGACAGCGATGGCTGAATTAGTCATGCTGCTAATTTACCTCCAATGATTTGTTTAGCACATCAGAAATATCTTTTTCTTGATGTAAATAAAAAAAGACAATGAAATGTGCACTCCTGATATACAGGACAGCACTTCTCTTTAGACAAACACAACTCTAACTACATACAACAATGCAGGCCATGTGGTTAAGGTAACAAAATGTGGTGAAGACAAGGCTTACCTTTGTGACTCTCTCACAGAGCTTTAGTGGGTTGAATTCTACTTCCAACCAGTTGTAAAGGTCTTTGACTTCTGGGACAACATACTGTAGTACATTGAATCTTACCTACAGAAAGAAAGCCATAAAGTTTACCTGCTAATGGCGATTTTTTAAAATTCTCAGGCTGAGATTCTAAGCTGACACTAAATTAAAAATCACAGAACTGAAAGCTAGGAAAGTGATTGTAAGATTGTCTAGCCTTGATTCTCTTTAAACTTACCAAGCAAAATCCAAACTGTAACTGTAAGCCAACATATGATATTTGCAAAGACAACTACAATGGACAACACAAAACTTCAGGCAAAGTAAGAGAACTTACAAATTATTCTTATGCAAATTATCACACACTAATTCCCAGGACAGCTCTTTCTTTTCTTTTTCTTTCTTTTTTTTTTTTTTCTTTGTCTTTTTGAGACAGGGTCTCCCTGTAGCCCCAGCTGTCCTGGAACTCACTATGTAGACCAGGCTAGCCTTGAACTCACAGAGATCTGCCTGCCTTTGCCTCTGCCTCCCAAGTGCTGGGATTAAAGGCATGTGCCACCACGAACGGCCTGACAGCTCTATTCTTATTAGGCCCAAACAGGGAAACTCAGTATCTATGAACAGGTTAATGTGTTCATTTAAGCAATGGCCCCCTTTATCTTCCTTCAGACTCCACATACACAGTCAACCAACCATAGTTAGATAACACTCAGACAAAAAAAAAAAAAACCCTGCCATGTGTACAAAATACTTTTTGTCACTATTCCCTAAACAACATAACTACACAATATTTATATTATAGGTATTCTAACTAACCTGAAGATATTTAAAATTTACATGAGGTTATGAATAAACTGCATGCAAATACTACATTTTAGACTAGGAACTAGAGCACCCGTCAGCTCTGATGTCCATGGAGCCAATAGCACACAGACACTAAGGATAACTGTAAAGTGTACTTAACTCATCACAAGTCCCGGTTAAGAAACATTGCTGCCGGGCGTTGTGGTGCATGCCTGTAGTCCCAGCACTTGGGAATCTGGGAGGCAGGCAGGGGCAGGCGGATCTCTGTGAGTTCGAGGCCAGCCTGGTCTACACAGAGTTCCAGGACAACTAGGGCTACAAGGAGACCCTGTCTTAAAAACAACAACAACAAAAAAAAAAAGCCAAAAACAGCTTTAGGGCTGGAGAGATGGCTCAGCGGTTAAGAACACTGGCTGTTCTTGCAGAAGACCCAGGTTTGAATCCTAGCATCCACATGGCAGCTAACAACTATCTATAACTCCAGTCCCAGGGGATCTGACGGGCTCTTCTGTCCTCTGCAGGCATTGCACAACACAGGTGCACTTACCTACAGGCAGGCAATATACGCATACACATAAAATAAAAATGAAATATTAAAAAAAAAAAACAACCATTGCTTTAAACAATTGCCTCAAATCAACAAGCTATCCATTTATACCAGTGGTTAGTTCCATGTTCATGCATCAAAATCTCTTGATAATCAGAATTCCCAGTATCTAATCATGAATTAAGCTTACCACAAAGTTCTTTCCAAAGCTATAAATGCTCAAATTTATACTAACCATATCATTAATAAGGCCAATTCGAGTGGGTGGGGCTTGAAGACCTAGCAGTGTTGCAAGGCGTCGCTGTTTCTCAACTATAATGCCATCCATGTCCAAAAGTCGAGCAATATCGGTTCGCTCGGGAGTAATAGGGATGGAAAGAGTGGCCAAAAGGACTCTAGTAGACATTCTGTGATGAACAAAAAGTTGTACTTGAGTCTGTAAATGTTACTTGATCAGCAGAGGCAGAAGAGCACTTCTCTTTAACCACCTGTATCACATGCCAGGGACAGGATACATGTACCTCATACCATGGTGAAGCTCATTCATACTAACTGCCCCACCACAGCATGGGAGAAGAGGAGAGAACCAATCTCGACATCTAGTATTGCTGTTTATGAAGAAGACTGGCCGAACAGCAAAGCATACTTCCTTACAAAATGATTAAGGCAGCTTTAGAAACCACAAAATTAAACAGTAATGGTTAAAAAGAGAACTCTAAGTGAACACAATTATGGTAGGACAAAAACTAAATTTTCACTTCCCTGAAACACACACAAGAAAATCTGCACTACAGCACAGTAAGAAGGTGGGGGTTCTGTACCCAAGAGTAAAATCTCAGCTTCACTGTCTCTAAGCCTATGACCTTAGGAAAGATAAAGAACTGAGTATTAAATAACATACACAGGGGTAAATAACCTGATGCTAACTACTATCACAGTATTCGTGTGAGGAAAAACACTTAGTTGGTTTCATATATTGCTATAAAACATTTATAAACAAATTAAAACACAAATTCTACTGAAAACCACTCAGTTCAGGTAAACAACAGGAAGATGGAGTGTGAACTCCCTGGGTTATGCAAGGGACTGGGTTAAATTCGTAGCTTGACCCAAAAAAAAAAAAAAGACAACTAAAAGAAACAAACTAAACGTGATTGTTAGAATTTTTGCAGTTTTAATACAGGGGTCTGCAGGTCTTTTAATGGTCTACAAGTTGTTGAGTTACACATTCTATAAATTTGTGTGTACACACGCCTAGCTCCCAAATATAGGTACTGCCCATTTTATGATTCAAGCTACAATTGTTTGACTTTACCATGGTGCAAAATAAATACAGTAGAAATCCTAACTTTAAATTTTTATCTCTTTCCAAACCAGTGGTATGAGTCCTGAAAGAACAGGCAGCAAGCCATCCCAGCTCCCAGTCAGTTCTCCAATCAAAGGGTAAACAACTGACACCCTACAGTGTACTACATTGTTGCTATTTGGTAGGTCAGGTATAAATATGCATTTTTTACTTGTATTTTCAACTTATAATGGGTTTACCAGGATATAACCCTATTACAAGTCAAGGAGTATTTTATATTACAGTTAGTATTTTACAATCATGGAGGAATAAAACTTGATGGAACTAATCACCTTCTCAATCATCTAATTCACTCTACCAATACCATGGATAGAAGGTTCACATGTTAACACTAACTCTGTGAATGCACAATTCTTTCAATTGGGTTTCTGGTAGCATTATTCAAGAAAAAGATGGCTCGAGAAAACTCTCCAAGCCAGGCGTGGTGGTGCCCACCTTTAATCCCAGCAGAGGCAGGTGGATCTCTGGGAGTTCAAGGCCAGCCTTGTCTACATAGTGAGTTCCAGGTAAGCTAGGGATACAGGGAGGCCCTCTCTCAAAAAGACCAAAAAACAAAGAGAGAAAACTCTCCAAAGGGGGCTGCAGAGATGGCTTAGTGGTTAAGAGCACTGGCAGAGGACCTGTCAGCACCCACAGGGCAGCTAACAATCATCCAATCCAGGGGTCCAACACCCTCTTCTGGTCTCTGTGGGCACTGCATGACATGGGTGCACTTATATGCAGGCAAAACACATATATATAAAATGGAAATAAAGCAAGAAAATTCCAAGAAGAGCAATAACTGGGAGACACTTTGGTCACAACTAAAGAGACTGCAACTGGCACCTAAACAGGTACAGGCTAGCCTGCTGCTAAACAGTCTACCATGCACTAACAGCACTCCACAATAGTGACAGTGTTCAATCCAAAATGTCAATGGAACAGAAGCTAAGAAATCCTGGCTTAGAACATTCAGCTTGTACAAGTTTAATTTCATTGTTATGCATTCTTACCTCTGCATCTCCTCTTGTGTAAGATTCTTCCTCATTTCTCTAGACAGATGATAAAGGCGATGGAGGGTAGATGCATGAAACAGAGCATTTCCAGATTTCCAAAACACAGTTGAGACTTTGTTATAGTAATTTGCCATCAACTGAGGCTTAGGTGGTTTTTTAGACAAGGAGAATAGGCCATGAATATCTTCCACAGCTTTGAAGGCTTCCTAAAATTAGTAGTACAAATTAATCAGGGCATTTTGAACCAAAAAAACATAATTCAAACCTCTTATTGAAACTAAAAAAGAATACATAAAATACAAGTGGCAGGTAAAATGCCTTCACATGTGGTTTTTATTTCTCTAGAATTTACTGGGAAAAACCACTGTAATTACAAAAATACTATCTTTAAAACTTCTTGAAAGTTCTTTAGGTAATACTATAAAGTAGACAGAGTAGACTAAGAAAATATTTGCATATTACATCACTTGGGACAATATAAAGAAAAAAATCTAGAAGAACGTACAATAGAATAAATGCGGGTGATTTCTGAGTGATGAGACAGTGAACATTTCTTCTTTGACCTTATCCACTTTTCCTAATATGAGCGTGCTTACCTGTCCTCTACCAGTAGGAACTTGAGTGTCCCCACAAAAAGAAGAGCAGGAAATAAAATCACATTTCTGCCAATTTTAAGGCTAATCTCCTGTAATTTCAGTTAGTTTACGTTAAATATAAAAATCACCATGTTACAGAGCTACATAATCATGTGAAAATGTCTTTGCAGGATTCTTATGAGAAAAAAAGGCCAGGAGGAGGAAAGTTTGTCTATATCACTGTAATCTCTAGCACAAGGCATCCACCCCAAATGCTGCTTCAGCCAAATCAGCACTTCTCTAACCACAGACAAGAACAGTGTGGCTTTAATTAACAATCACCAACAAATATTCAAGAACACAACAGTCTTTACAAAAATGAAAGAGAAGACAAAGTCAACTTTAGTAACAGATTAAACACAAAATTTATGAGTAAGTTGCTACGTAAACTTTGTAGGAGTTGGTGATAACTCAGTGGTGAAATTAATTTCCAGTATCAAAAACTAAAACACACCTTCACCTTCACAACATTTTTTGCTCACTATTTCTTTCCTCAGGCCAGCCAGCTCACAGACTGGCACCACTCACACAACTACACTTTGAGCAGCACTTACAATGCAGTTTTTCATAGAGGGATTGGGTCTAAAAAAGATTAAATGATTTGGCCCATATTTCACAAGTGATTAGAACTAAAAATACAACCTTGCTATAAAAACTCTTTCCTGCTCCATCACACTACCTTAAACCCTCAGATTACCTAGTCATATGAGCTAAGGATACTCATAGGGGTAGAAGGAGGAGTGCACAGCTACCAGTAACCTACCTGCCACAGCTCCATGCTGATAGCACTGTCCAGCTGAACAAGCCTGGTTTCCAAATGCATGGACTGGCTCTCTGGATTATTAAGATTGATTGCAGTGCTTTGGTTATGATGACGCTGAATCTGAGATAAGTGCATTCGCAAATTGTCACAGAGTTTACGGAACTCAGCCTTACGAGTATATTGTAGGCAGAATTTGAAAGCTGCAAGAATAATTGTCAAATAAAAAATTAGGTACCTTCTGTGAAATATTTGAATAGGTTCCATTTCACATAAAGATCACTTATTATAACACGATTCACCAAGCTCCTCATTATATATGAGTATGAGAATGCCTTAGCTCCTTCCATGTAGCCATATTACCAGGCTGAATCCTGACCAAACCAAAAAGACATAGTCATCAGTCCTAGCCTAAGACATGGTTCTAGAAATTTATACATGAGAAATGAATGGGAGTTTAGATTTAGGAAAAGGACCTAACACTTCAAATCCTAAAAGAGCAAAAATTCTAAGCTAAAAGAGAATGAATTTACATACCTAATGTACACAAAATGCAACAAGCTTTTGTACTGATTAAAGCTAAAGCCTAGGATTTGCAGTAACCTAATCTCAACTGTAGATACTGAAAGTCTTATGAACTACTTGGTCCATCACTAAAAGGCACAACGCAGAGACAAAACGAGGAACAGAAGTTCAAGGTCAACATGACCTGAGCTATGCTCACATTCACTGCAGCAAAAAATACTTTAATATATTCCTTCAGAATAAGTATATGCGGAGAAACCACCAAATATGAAGTGATCCTCAAGTCATCAAGGCCTAATTCTACATTGGGTAATACTGCTCAAGAATGGGAAATACAGGCTGGAGAGATGGCTCAGTGGTTAAGATCATGGACTGCTCTTGCAGAGAACTCAGGTTTGATTCCCAGCACCTTGATTCCCAGCACCCAAGCTAACAACTGTTCCTAACTCCAGTTCCAGGGGATCTGACCTCCACAGGCACTGCACAACACAGGTGTACTTACACACCTGCAGGCAATACACCTATACACATAAAATAATTTTTGGGGGGTCTTTTTGAGACAGGGTCTCCCTGTAGCCCCAGCTGTCCTGGAACTCACTATGTAGACCAGGCTGGCCTTGAACTCACGGAGATCCACCTGCCTCTGGCTCCTGAGTAGTGGGATTAAAGGCGTGTACTACCACCACGCCAGGCATAATTTAAAAAAAAAAAAAAAAAAAAAAGAGGGGCTGGGCTGGAGAGATGGCTCAGCAGTTAAGAACACTGGCTGTTCTTACAGAAGACCCAGATTCGAATCCCAGCACCCACATGACAACAACTGTCTGTAAGTCTAGTTCCAGGGAACTGACAGCCTCTTCTGTCCTGGGCGGGCATTGCACGACACAGGTGCACTTACCTACATGCAGGCAATACACTCATACGCATAAAATTTAAAAATAAAGGAAAAAACATCATGAACTGAGGGTGGTGTCACAGGCCTTTAATCCCTGCATTCAGGATGCAGAGGTAGGCAGATTTCTGTGAGTTTGAGGTCAGTCTGGTCTAAATAGCAAGTTCCAGGCCAGTCAGGATTAGACAGTAAGACTCTGTCTCAAAATAAATAAATAAAAATAAAAATCAAACAATCATGTCTTTCAGTCACCTAGAAAATTTTCCAAAAATTTTTAAAAGATCTCTTTTTCTGCACTAGTGTTTCTCATGCGTTGTGTTTAGGTTTTCAAAGTAGAAAGGAAGAGATCTTAAAGCTGGGGAGAGTGACAAAATACATGTGACATGGAAATACAGAAACTATCTGTTATTTGGGGGTAGAAATGACCAAGACAAAGTGAGGGTGAGGTAGTGGGAGAGGTGGGTTTTAGGACTCAATTGAATAATTTCATATGGAAATACCTTAACTGATAATACAGATTTTTTTTTTTAGCTGTTTATGTAATAAAGATCAATCATTTCAATAAGGGTAAAACTAGTTTGGTTTTTTAAATACTAAAGAAAAGGAAGTTAGTCTACAAAGATCTATTCTAAAGTCAACTCTTCACATCTGTTTACTGACATTTCACACTGTCATGTTACCTTGTTGGGCAATATCATGGTAAAGGCGCTCTACTCTAGAATTGTTTCGAAGAAGGTCCAAACACTGCCTGTAGGATTCCCACAGGAACTTAACCCAGGGAGTCAAAAGTAATCTGTCAGTTCGATCCTGGGTGTCTTCCCCACTTACAGCACTTAGGAGAACACTAAAAAGAAAAGCACATTGACAACAACTTTAGACATGTGTCCTACTTACCCTCTGAGCAAAAAGTCCAAACAATGGCCACCATGAAACAGGAATTCTTCCTACAACATACACACTGCAAAAGCTGTCCCTAACCATCTGTGTCTGAATGCTCCGTCTCTATTATTAACAGCTGTTTATATTCTATCCCATGGTGTTCATGTTCCACTTTTGTAGATTTTTAAATCTTACATAGTTGGTGTAGCACACATTTTAAACTGCAAAGATAAGCATTTTTTCCTAATAATCAGCTACCTCAGGTGGGGATGGTGGAGACTCAGGTGAAGAACACTCAGCTAACTATCAAAATACTAGGGGTTTAAACTCACCTCTCAGGAGTTTGAATGTTATCCAGATCTTCTATATCTAGGACCATTTGTTGGGATTCTTCTTTGGCAGCCTCAGTTTTTTCCTCTGCCAATTTCAAATAAGCCCTTACAACATCTTCTAAAGACTTAATGTTTACCTAAGTAGGAAGGAAAAAGTGTATTTCCAACGAACCATAAAATGTTTGAAAAGCAAATCTTATAATGCAAAAATATTTTTACTTTGAAAGGTAAACTTTTCCAAAAATTACTAAAATCACTTTAAAAGTAAAACCAAGCTCTATACCTGTTGACAAATGTTCTTATACTGATATAAGCCTTCCTTAGCCAAGTGGCTCTTACGAAGGTCCACACAAAGTTCCAAGTATTTCAACATAATTGGCTCATGTATCTTCTGCCATGTTCTGTGTTTCTTACTTTTCATAACATCATAAAGAACATCCAGCGCAGGCTGTTTTTTGCCAACCTCAAGAAATTCTGAAAAAAAAAAAAAAGAAAATTAAAATCAGCTGTGCATATTATATAACAATCTAAATCTTTCGAGGGAAGATGGCTCAGTTGGTAAAGACTTTGCCACCAAACTTGACAACCTATCCCTGGAACACACATGGTAGGAGACAACCCACTCTCAAGCTGTCCTCTGACCTCCACATGCTCAGTGTGACATATGCCCACACCCTCACATAAATAAATGTCGAATTTTTTAAAATTCTAATCTTTGGGGCTGGAGAGATGGCTCAGAGTTTCAAGAGCACTTGCTGCTCTTACAGAGGACCTGCGTTGGATTCCCAGCACCCACATAGCAGCTAGCAATCATCCATAACTCCAATTCCAGGGGATCCGACACCCTCTTCTGACCTCTACGGCTATTGCAAGACACAGGTACAGTTACATGCCACATAGGCAACACACTAACACACATAAAAAATAAAAACAAGCCAGGCTTGGTGGCTTTAATCCCAGCACTTGGGAGGCAGAGGCAGGTGGATCTTTGTGAGTTCAAGGCCAGCCTGGTCTACATACTGAGTTCCAGGACAGCTGCAGCTACAGAGAGACCCTGTCTCAAAAAGACCAAAAATAAAATAAAATAAAATAAATAAAATAAAATAAAATAAAAATATAATCTAAATCTTAGAGCATGGTAGCATAAGCCTTTAATCCCAGTGCTGGCAGCCTGGTCTACAGCTGGTTCCAGACATGGGGCTACTCTTCCCCAAAAATAAAAACCTTGCTTCTTTACTGGTTGTTTTTCTTATTTTCTTATTTCATTACCAACTTTATAGTCATGTTTGTTTTTGACTTCTAAAAGCCACCCAATAATTATACAAGACATCAATCAGTTCTGATTTTAAAATTTCAGAAACTGAAATCATACATGGTAAATCTTGCCCAGTAACTAAAAATTCAAGTATGATTTCATCACAATGATATGACTACTGAAATTTCTGCTAAACTATGATGAAGTTAAAAGAAAAAAAAACTTTAGTCTTACTATTTTAAAGTCAGCTGACTACAGTTTAAGTGGGTTTATTTTTAGTCTCTGCATTCCATCTCTTCTAAATTAACATAGTCTTTTGCCAAAACACATACAGTGAATCCTTAGAACTGGACAGTAAGTGCTCTGGTTTTGTCCTTTAGTATCTGTGGTCACACCTCGGCCTTCTGCTTTTCCATATAAATTTTACAGCTATTTGGTAGGCATCCACAAAATAACTTGATAGGTTTTTAACTGGGATCACACTAAATCTATAGATTAAGAGTTTGAAGATGTGATGGCAATAAGCAAGTCTCACAATCCATGAACATTATCTCTGCTTATTTCTTCCGATCTAAACATGAGGAAAACATTAAGACAGGGAGGGGGATGCTTTCTGCAGTGGAGCTGCCACAGGTTAAGTGTTCACGCTCCAATAAGAAAGGAAGCCCACCAACCCATGTCACTTTAACAACCCTAATTAAACTCAAGGGGTCATGATTTGAATAAAACAAGTCATGGAAGTAGAAGAGGAAGTAGATGAAGGAGTTCAGTGGGAAGGGGGTCATGAGAAGGTAATAGGGGTATGATAAAATGTAAAATCAGCCCTCAGCAACAGGATAAAATTACAAAAAAAAGATTATTTCATTTTGTGTAGTTGTGTGTTCCTGAGTGTTTCTATGTGCACCATATTCATGCAGGTGCCTACAGATGCCAGAAAGGGGCATCAGATCCCCTGAAACTAGAGTTCCGGGAAGTTGTGGGCTGGACCTACCTAGGTGCTGGTAACAAAACCTGGGTCCTCTGCAAGAGCAAGTGCTCTTAAGCACCAAGCCATCTCTCCAGCCCCAAAAAAGCAATTTTAAAAAAGGAAAGAAAGTGTAATTTTAAAGCAAGTATTAAGACAATCCCAATTAGAATGCAGTAGTTGGAATATGCAGCACTCCAAAATTCAAATTGACATTCCCTACCAGAATACTATTAAGAGGGGCGCCCTTAAGGACTCCACCCTCACAAATGGAACAAGTGGCATTTATAGAAAGAATTAGCTAGTCCATTTTTTGTCAGCCTACCTCTTCCAAAGGACACATCGATCCCCTTCAGAGGCAGTGACAAGGCAGAGGCAACCAGCCCTCTACTCAATCTGCTGACATCTAGAGATCCTGAACTTTTCAGCCTCCAGACATATGAGAAGTAAATTCCTGTTGTTGAAAGTCCCCAGGTTGTTGTATTTTGTTGCAAAAGCATTGACTAAAAGGACATTCTAGCCAGGCCACCTTTAATCCCTGCACTCTGGAGGCAAAGGCAGGGGTATCTCTAAGTTCAAGGCCAGCCTGGTCTACATAGTGAGTTCCAGGCCAGCAGGGCTACAGGGAGACCATTCTCAGAAAGACCAAAAAATTTAATAAAAAGAGACTCTATAAAATAAATGACAAATCCTTCTCAAAACTGTCAAGGTGATAAAAAAAAATTACCAAACTCTGAGAAACTCCACCAACCAAGAAGAGACTTAAAAGACCTATGACAATTTCCCAGGCATGGCGGCACATGCCTTTAATCCTAGCACTCTGCAGGCAGAGGCAGGCAGATCTTGGTGAGATACTGGCCAGCCTGGTGGTCTACATAGTGAGTTCCTGGTCAGTTGGAGCTACAGGAAGACCCTGTCCTTTAAAAAAGAGACACAACAATTAAAACATGATGTGGTGTTGTGAATAGGACCCTAGGACAAAAAGGACAAGGGAAAGTAGGGAAACTGAAACAGTGAAGACTTACGTGTCAGTTGTTGGCCTGACAGCTGAGTTAGTATTGTACCAATTTAAGCTGTTCATTAATGGGGCAACTAGGTATAGTGAAAACTGTACAACTGTGCTATATTTGAATGATGCTGTGAAATTCAAATTGTTCTTTAAACTTTTATTTATTTTGGGGGGGCTGGAGAGATGGCTCAGCGGTTAAGAGCACTGTCCTTGCAGAAGACCCGGGTTCAAATCCCAGCACCTTCACGGCCACTAACAATCGACCATGATTCCAGTTCCAGGGCATCAAAAGTCTTCTTCTGTCATCCGAGGGCATGAACAACATGAGTGCAGAGACACACACATGCAGGCAATACACACACACACATAAAATTAAAAATAAAATATTGTAAATAAAATACTCATTTTTAAAAACTAAAGAGACTATAGACAAAGTAACTTTTGACTTTACCAAGTCAAAAGGGATGTGTGATGGAGAAACATTTCAAAATCCAGGTTCAGTCTCAAGGGTTTTTCTTTTTTTGGTGGGGGGAAGGGGGTATTTGGTCTTTTTGAGACAGGGTCTCCCTGTAGCTCCAGCTGTCCTGGAACTCCCTGTAGACCAAGCTGGCCTTGAACTCAGAGCCACCACACCCAACATGCACCAGGAGATCTTTTAATGTACCAAATAACTATAATTAGCTACCAAATAACTCTATTTTCAGCAAGTAATATCCAAATAAAAGCCCCTTATTTGGGAGTTTTACTACATCTTTAAGTTTGGTGGTTCTTTTTCTTTCAATTTTCAGGAATAATGCTTCCCAACATTTCTTCTTCCAACAAAACTACAAGGTTCTAACTCTCCAAAACACCAAGTTTACAGCTGAACAAATCACAACATACCAAGAAACAAGTTATCTTTACATTATGACACCTCAAAGTACCAACAACGTTCTTCAGCTATGTTTTCCCTCCAGTGTTGGAAACCAAACCTAGGGCCTTGCCTTGGGCAGGCCAGGCTAAGCTACAACCCCAGTATCATATGCTGACAAACAAAATCCTCAAGGATCTTCACTTGAGCCATGTTTACAGGGAGGGAAAAACTTACTAAATGAAACAAGGAAGCACACCTAGATTCTTTATTGGAAGGAAAAGCTTTCCCTGTTTTAAGTGCTATCCTCTTCCTAACTGTGACTAAGTTTATTTCCCATGTTCCAAGGCAATCAGTACTTTTAGATGTCTTTCAAAACAATGTTATTAAAAGTCCCTATTAGCAAAAAAATTTAGCAATACATGCACTTATCCCTTACGTTAAGAAAACACAGTAGGAGCTGGAGAGATAGTTCAACTGTTAAGACCCTCCTTACAGGACTCTGGTGCAGTTCCCAGCACCTACAAGGCAGCTAACAACCTTCTGTAATTCTAATTCCAAGGGGATCAAACACCCTCTGGTCTCTAAGGGTTTGCCCACATGTGATAAACTTACATACATACAGGCAAAACACTCATACACATAAAATAAATTTTTTAAATTTTTTTAAATGTTATTATTTTTATTTTATGGGTATTTGTGTATTGCCTGCATGCAGGTAAGTGCACCCATGTCATGCAATGCCTGCAGAGGACAGAGAGGCTGTTGGATCCCAGGAGTTACAGACAGTTGTTAACTGCCATGTGGGTGCTGGGATTCAAAGCCGGGTCTTCTGCAAGACCAGTGTTCTTAACCGCTAAACCATCTCTCCAGTCCCAATTTTAAAATTTTTAAAAGTAAACCACAGCAACATTAAAATAACTTTGTATGCCCAACCCCAATTTTTAAGGATTAAAATCTTAAACTATTATATAATACACATTTGCAACACAGAATAAGATCAAGTTAAAGTGAGAGCTGAACCCATAATAAAATAACAAAATACAAAAAAAGGGTTTTTAAAGTGAGAGCTGAGCCCTTCAAAAAAGGTGATAAGCATCATCCACTATGTTTAAACAGGAATGTTGCTTCCATTAATGTCATTCTTAAAAGTCTTGATCAGGACCTTGAGGAGGTGGGGTCACATCTGTGCCATTAGCACTGCAGGGGGCTTCCTAGCAAACTCAAAAAAAAAAAAAAAAAAAGCCCTAAAAAACAAACATAATATAAACTCAAAGCTAGAGTTTAAAGCACTTTGCACTTTCTAAAAGTCCAGTCAAAATCTAAATCCAAATCTCATACTTCTTAGTCTAAAAAAAAAAAAAAAAATTTAAACATAAATTTAGTTTATGGGCCAGGCATGGTGACACATGCCTTTAATCCCAGCACTTGGGAGGCAGAGGCAGGCTGATCTCTGTGAGTTCAAGGCCAGCCTGGTCTACATAGTTCCAGGACAGCTGGGGCTACAGGGAGACCCTGTCTCAAAAAAGACCGAAAAAAAAAAAAAAATTTTAGTTTATGGGACACCCTCACCCCCACCAAATATTAACAGAAAAGAGAAGAAAACATTTGACAGTAACAGGTGTTAAAAAAAACTGGCTGGGAAACAGATTTACCTGATGGTGAGTGGCCCTGTTCTTACTCTAATTCAGAGACTTAGTTTCTTTCAATAACCTAATTAATGGGGATAGGGAGGTTTTGAAGCTCCCCAGACAGCATTATCACTTCAATACTTAAATGTTGGTTTCTAGATTAAAGACTATTGAAATTGATTATTACTAGGAAAATGTACATTCTAAACTTACCTTTAGGACATAACTAAACTATGTAACTACCAGTGAAGACAAGGTTTATAGCAAACCTTCATTTTTACTAATTTGTGCACCACCAGATTAAATAAACTATGATATTATTCAGTTTGTGGGGTTTCATAGCAGCTTTGTTTTTAAGGCACTGGTTGTAGAGTGTAAAATTAAGGCTTAAGACTCAGAAGCAACAGGCAGAAGCAGGTGGAGGCCAGCCTGGTCTACATAAGAGTTCCAGGCCAGCTGGGGCGACAGGGAGACTTTGTCTCAAAAAGACCAAAAAAAACCCACTATTTTGTGATATGACTTTCATGCATGTAGTGCTAGGCTAAAGTCCCATGTTTCTATTATAATTTTTTCCAAAATTATCACTGTGGTATACAAGCTTAGGGTGACCTGAGGGACTATTCTATTTAATTTTATTAAAATAATGCAGATTAGGTCTACAAATGCCTGGGGTTACAAACATTACACATCGATCCACCTTTTTGAAAATTACACGAACAGGATCCAAATTACCCCACAGTACCCTACCTTCCTGGTCTTTCCTACTTTATTGATACTTGCTAGTCTCAAGTCTCATCAAGTCTATTTCAACTTAGAAACTGTGGGGTGGGGATGTAAAACACATTATATAACCTTCCTACTTTTAAAAAGTTGCTGAAATACTGAGTTCATATAAAGATTCCAAACAGGAGCACTGAGGAGACAAGGTCAGAACACACCAATATGTTACTATATGTTACTATGTAGGCCACTGAGGCTGCCATGCATCAAGCCTACTACTTTGGGAAAAAATGCTTGCTGGTGATCACACAGTTAACTAAAACACATCTCGACAGCTATGCCAAGTAAATTCATGAAATTCATTCTGTGTACTGCAATGGAATTCTAAGATTCAAACATCAAAAAGTAACAACTTTGCTACAGTTTAAACTGTAACAATAAGTTTGTATTAGGTTAGTATAGGTAGTGATCAGCTCCATATTGCAGCTTTGTTAAGTTCCAACACAATTACTGCACTCTACAGAATATATAATTAGCCTCTTCCAGACTTGGTCCCTCCTCGCAAAAACTGTATTTTTTAGAAGTATGCAAACAATATTATTTTTAGTCTTGACTGATAGCCAGTAGTATCAGTTTTTAAATTGTGACTCAAACGGCCCTTTCACAGAGTGAAACTTCGACTTCTAAGCAGCTCCCCAAATATAAACCGGTAACACACATGGTTACCTCTATCTATTTGGATATTGGAAAATCACCCTCCCCCAAAAGAGCTATAGATGCCTCCGAAATACTTTGGGGAAAAAAAGACAACTTTTTTTTTTTTTTCGGTCTTTTTGACAGAGGGTCTCCCTGTAGCCCCAGCTGTCCTGGAACTCACTATGTAGACCAGGCTGGCCTTGAACTCACAAAGATCCGCCGCCTGCCTCTGCCTCCCAAGTGCTGGAATTAAAAGCGTGCACCACCACGCCGGGCAAAAAGCAACTTTTTAGACTCAGAGCTGTGCATAAGACATTTTCACCACTCAATGTCAAACTAAAGCGATCAAGGCACAGTCTTTACGGCAAGCACCCAGGGCTTAAAAACACAAACATAGAAACAGCAGGCAGTGGCGTTGCGGTTAGAAAAAAAAGACCGACCAGGATGTCTAGAGACCTTGGTTTTCCTCTCCTGACTCAACATACTCCCCGAGTGACCTTGGGGAAACCACTCTTTAAGAGGTCTGTTTGGAGAGACCTAAAATCCCCATGGAATATTAACTGTCCCAACTTCTCGTATTCAGAATAGGCCTTCGAACTGACCCTAATCAATACCGGGGAGAAAAAAAAATCTACAGGAAACAGGCTAAATTGGGTCAGAGACCCGAAGTGCACGCTAGGGACTAGGTTGCAGGACGCGTGGACCCTGACCCAGCAGGGCTCGGGGTGGGCCCCGGGGCCAGAGGTGCTGGAGGCAGGGCGGGGACGGTCCTGCCTGGCTCCGGGCCCCGGCGGGAGGTGGAGCCGAGGCTCTCGCGTGTATTGTCCCCGGGAGGGAGCCATGTTTCCTCCTCCCCGGCACTCCCAGATGGCGGCCCGGAGTGCGGAGCCTCGGAAGCAGCCCGCAGCCCGACGGTCTGGACAGCCGTCCGGAGGCCCTGGGGCTGGGCAGGCCTAGTCTCCGCGCCCGCGGCTCAGCACCGCAAGCACCCGAAGGCGGCGAGGAAGGCAGGCCCAGCCCGGGCGACGGTTCCCGACCCGCGCCTCGTACCGTGGCCGGCGGTAGCGCCAGGGGAAGCAGTGCCCGGACCCGGGGCCTGGCTTCACCAGCCTCCGCAGAGCGCGCACCGGGAGGCGGGCAGGAGGCCGGGACCGTCGACCTCGCAACACTAACAGGCCGTGGGCCGGCGGGGCGCCCGCTTTGGACTCACCGTTGGCACGCTTGAGGGCATTCTCGGGCCTCTGGAAATAGGCCGGCATCTTGGCGGCAGGCGCAGCTCACCCGGCGTCAGCGAACTCCCCAGGGCCCGGGCCGGGAGAGGAGGCGAAGGGGAACCAGCGCGAGCGTCCACACGCCGCGCCTGCACTCGCCCGCGCCCAGCCGGCCAGAGACGGAAAAGAAGGAGCCACGTGACCCCCGCGCGGCGCCAGCGCCGCGGCCGAACCCCGGATGTAGGGGGAGGGCCTCTGCGCATGCTCCTCCCCGCTCCGAGCGCAGGCGCGCTGCCGTCATGCACGCAGGCTGACGTGGCGCCGTGGGGTCCTGGACGCTTCTCCGCGGTCCGCGTGGGAGACGTTAGGGAGACTTTAGTCAAGTCCGCTCTCCTGCTGCGCGCGTGGGTTGGGAAAGGTGAGCTTGCAGTCAGATCTGCCCCGGGAATACGCCAGCGTGTACACCGAGCCATTCTCAACTCGAGTCAGGCCGAATTCAATAAGGTCTATTCCGTCTCCTGGCTAAGTGGAAAGGCTGAGTTGACTTAGCAGGAGTACTGAGTAGCTAGTACCGGCTGGTGATGCCCTCTGCCGGGAAGTAGTGCGCCAGTCACATGTCCCACCAGCGTGGGGCCGGAGCATGCGAATGAGCAGGGTTAACTTGGTTATATGGGGAAGTGTCACAAAGATTCAGAAGGAGCTGGAGAGAGGGCCCAGCGGTTAAAATTACTGGCTGCTCTTGCAGAGGACCCAGGTTTGGTTTCCAGCACCCACATGGCGGCTAACAACCGTCCGTAACTCCAGTTCCAGGGGATCCTATGCTCTCTTCTGACCTCCGTGGGCATTGCATGACACTGGTGCACTAACACGCAAGCAGACAATACATTCATACACATTAAAAATAAAATGTTTTTTAAAAGAGGAGAGGGCGAGGAGGGGCGGAGCCGCCTGGTATAGGGCGGACTTGCATGTTTGAGTGTTGAGCTTTTTCATATAGCACATGTCACAAAAGAAGAAATGTGTGTTGGTGGGGGAAAAGATTATTACAGGTCCTGTCTTACTGCTGATCAACAGTTTTAATGTTCACAGGTTAATTACTGTACTTAGAGCTTGAAAGCCATTTAAACTGAGTCAAATTCTCAAGCCCTTGGTAGGAAGTTAGCGTGAGTTAAGGGCTGAGGGTGTATACAGTGTAGAGCCCTCTGCCTTAGTATGCACAAGGCTCTAGACTCAACCGTAGTACCACACAAGTTCAGAAGGAAATTGAGACAACAACAGTGGAATAAATTATTGCAAGTTTATTACACGTTTTACAGTGTTAGATGGTATATGTGAATTAATGAGGAGATCCCATATAGTGAATGAGGAAACCACAGTACATTCCACAAAAGGAAATTTAATTCCTGCCTCCCCAATGAGGTTTGCCATTTAACATAGACATGGGCAAAAAAAAAGCAGTTTCTTTTTTTGTTGGTGGGCTGGGGTGGGGGTGTTTGTGTGTGTGTGTGTGTGTGTGTGTGTGTTTTGAGACAGCCACAGCTGGCCTATGTAAACCAGGCTGGTTTGGAACTCACAAAAATCTACCTGGCTCTGCGTCTTGGGATTAAAGTCACCACCACGCCTAGCTAAAAAAAAAAAAAAAGAAAGAAATTTAAGGCTATTTTCCAATTATTTTCAAGAGCTCCGCCTCCAAAATGCTTAGACTGTGCTAGATGCATGAGCTTCCTCTCCCACCTCACAAAATCAAAGAGGACTGGTGTAAAAGCAACAGCAAGTGCTAAGAAGCTTCAGGAAATGTTTTATGGGCAGGATCAAGGGACTTTTGTGTATGTTATAATTAAGTCAAAATTAAAGAGCCAAGCATAAAGAGCAAATAATGCGTTCATGCAGTTTACTTCACAGAGATTAGTAGGCTATAAGAAAGATGGCAACAGAATAAAATAAGACAGAACCCTGGCCAGAGTATCAGAAAGGCCTACAGGAAATTCTGACTTTCTGTTATATCAAAGGAAGACAAAATGGGCCGGGTGCTTTAAAGGCATGTGGGGGCTGGAGAGATGGCTCAGCGGTTAAGAACACTGGTTGTTCTTGCAGAAGACCCGGGTTCAAATCCCAGCACCCACATGGCAGCTAACAACTGTCCGTAACTCCACTTCCAGGGGATCCTACAGCCTCTTCTGTCCTCGTGGGCATCGCATGACACGGGTGCACTTACCTACATGCAGGCATAACACTCATACACATAAAATAAAAATAATAAAAAAAAATTTTAGAGGCATGGTGATGCATACCTTTAATTCCAGCACCCTAGCCTTAAAAGCCTGGTCTACATGGCTAGTCCCAGGCCAGTTAGACCTACATAGTAAAACCTGTCTCAAAAAAAAAAAGCATAAAGTGAACTCATTTATCATTACCCACTTGGTAGACCCAGTCAAATGAACACTAGAAGAATTTTAAGAAGCGAAGTGAAGTCAGATCTCCTTCCTTGATCCTTTTCCCTTTCTAATTATTTAAGTTATATGAAGCACTGGTAATATAACAGCCAGTGATCATTTAAATACATTAAGTACAATTAATCAAAGACTGCACTCAGTGACTGGTACCTGTGGTCTCAGCTACTCAAAGGCTGAGGCAGGAGGAATGCTCCATCCCAGGAGTTCAGGACCTGCTGGGCAACATATGAGATACCATCTCAAAATTTTAGAGTCTGCTACCCTTTTTGTGAATGAAAGGCATAATGTCAATTACCAGGGTAAATACATTCCACCAAGAGGTAGTTGGTGCCAGCTAGCAGCCTGATGTTGAGTGCTGACGATGGGGTGAAAAGATGCCCAGTGCCCCTTTTCAAAGAGTTAGTAATTCCCTGGTAAAAATAGATGAGTGTACAATGAGGGTTCAGATAGCATCTAATTGGACCAGGAAAAAGCATAATTACTTGCTGCTGATTTGTGCTTATTTAGTAGATAACAGACAACTTGAATATATGTTGGAAACCACTGTAGGCAAGGTGAAAGCCAATGAAGACTTTTTTCCTTCCATGTTACTTTTGTACTACCTAAGATAAATTCTCTAATGCATGTAAGGAGTGGTTTAGGGAGGGATGGTCTATTTATTTTTTTGTTGTTTTCTGTTTTGTCTTACTATGTACCCCAGGCTGGCCTTGAACTTTCAGTCCTCCTGCCTTAACCTAGAGCTACCAACATGCACCACCATGCTTAGTTCAAACTTCTTGTTATTTTTGTTTTTCTGACTTTAATAGAACATGAGATCTCATGGGGCTGGGCCTGGTGGTACACTCCTTTAATCCCACAGCCTGTCTTCATAGTGAGTTTCAGGTCACCTGGGGAGACAGAGACCCTAAATTATGATTACCCATTTTCACATTGATCTTCTGTATGACACTGGAAGTCTCCTGAAGGTGGTGACTGGAACAGCCTGTCATTTTGTGCAGATAGTGTCTGGCACACTGTCAGTACTCAATGTTTGTTCTGTGTGTGTTTAGGAGCACCTTGATTATTCCACCTGCAAAATAACAAGATCCAAAGCCTTCCAGCTTGCATCCTTCACCCAGGCCAACTGAGGTTGAACTCTTCAACAGGGACACAGGCTAACTGAAGTTGAACTCTTCAACAGGGATACAGCCAGGGCAGATGGGAACATACTATGCCTCTACCAAGCAGATCACTGTTGTTGGTGGGCTGTGAAACCCAGCTCCTACTTGGAGATTCAGGAGATTATGTCCAATGCCACCCAAACCATGAGGCTAACAACTTAGAGTCAGGCACCGCATAGTGGTTTGGGGTGTGGTTTGAAAACAAGCTTCTCTGCTAAACATGTCAAACATGATTACAAGGAAATGTAGAGCCACAGGGTGTGGGCTTTGATGCTGCAGAGGTAGAGATAATCTTTGTGGAGATTTCACATTGTATTAGACTCTCAGAGAAGTTTAAATGGTACCTGTTCAGAGAGCCCTATCCTGGCACCCCAATATAAACCTGAAGACCATCCTGGTTTATTTTTTTAAGTTTAGACTTTGTTAGTATATATCAATTGTGCTTTGGTGTAGTCATTCTTTCCTGCTCCCTTTCCCCTTTTTCCTTCTACATCCCTGGTTTAATTTTCTGCAGAATGCTGTCTATTAGTTGATAGTTTTCCTTGCTTCCTTAGTGACTGGATGGCAAACTTTTCAGGACCGAGATGGTTTTGTTCATTTTTATGTCACCCACTCTTCGAACTGTGCCTGGCACAGAGCAGGAATTCCATAGGAATGTGATCGGTAGATAAATAAAGGACTGACCACAGTGGGCAGAATTCCATGATATCCTCAAGATGCCCTTTTTTTTTTTTTTAATTGCTATTGTATGTGAGTGTGGGCACATGCATATGGAGGTCACAGGACAACTTTCAGGAGTTAACTCTCCTTCCACTGTGGGATCTGAGGATTGAACTCAGGTTGTCAGGCTTGTGCCCAGTTAAATAGGTGACTTTAAACACAGAGGAGGTGGTGCCAAGTTTGGTGGCACATGCCCTTAATCCCAGCATTTGGAGGCAAGGGCAGGTGAATTTCTGTGAGTTCAGGCCATCTTGGTCTATATAGTTAGTTCCAGGACAGCCAGGGCTACTTAGTGAGATTTTTGTCTCAAACAAAAAGGGGTGGGGGGGGGGGCAGGGAAGAGATGGCTCAGCAAACTGCTTGCTATACAAGCCTGTGGCGCTCTTGCCACCCCCAACCCAACATTAAATAATAAATGCAATAAAAAAGTTATTGTTTTTAAAAATCTGAGAGCAGCTGGGTGTGGTGGACACCTTTAATCCCATCACTCCCTAGGCAGAAGCAGGCGGATCTCTGTGAGTTCAAGACCAGCCTGGTCTACATAGTGAGTTCCAGGCCAGTTGGGGCTACAGGGAGACCCTGCCTCAAAGAAGACAAAAAAAAATCTGAGAGCAACCAGCAGCTACTCAGATAACAGATGGACCTCAGTCCTACAACCACAAGGAGCTGAATGCTGTCAGCCAGCTGAGTTTAGAGCCGGTTTTTTCCTTGAGCCTCCAGCATGAAATGCAGACTGGCCTTTGCCTGGGTTCCAGCCTGACAAGACTCTGAGAGGAGATCCCGGTCCACTGGTTCACAGAGCTGTGAATGTGGGTGTTCTAAGCCTCTGGTTTAATGTTAATTTTGTTATGTAACAATGGAGAACTGACCCAGGCAACTCAGGTTGTCTGGCCTGCATGTCAGACCTCTACCTGCTGAGCATCTACTTGGTTCTTTTTTTTTTGACAGGGTCTCATTGTTATCCCTGCTGGTCTGGAACTCAAAGTGATCTCCCCACCTCAGCCTCCAGAGTTCTTGGATTACAAGCATGTGCCGTTAGGCCCTTCTCTTCATGTTATCTCAGAAAAATAAGTGTGATGTTAACAGCCATATAATTAGGATTACAGGGAGTGTACCACAAGTGGCTCACCAGCATTTGGGGGGCAGAGACAGGAGGATCAGAAGTTCAGCTACAAAGCAAGTTGACAGCCTGGACTATATGAGACCCTGACTTTTAAAATAAAAATAACTCAAGCTGGGCGTGGTGGCACATGCCTTTAATCCCACTACTCGGGAGGCAGAGGCAGGCGGATCTCTGTGAGTTCAAGGCCAACCTGGTCTACATTTGTGAGTTCCAGGAAAGCTGGGGCTACAGGGAGACCCTGTCTCAGGGCTACAGGCAAAAAAAAACTCAAAAAGACAAAAAAATTAAAATTAAAAGAATTTTAGTTAATAATATGCTACCAATTTCCCTAAACCCTGTAAAACCTTGTGGGTACCCAGGTGTAAGAGTTCTGTTAACAGGAGATTCTAACAGAAGTCCAAGCCCTGGGAATTGGTGCCATGGTCAGTATGATGCTCAAACCAAGACTCAGCATCTCAAACAGAATGCTCAACAGAAGGTAGCATCATGGATGAATCTGCCACATCTGACATGTCCAGGTCATGCCCAACTGATGCAGCATCATCAAGACCTGCCAGAGGTGAGAAAACCATGGACCCCATCAAGATGGTTCCCTTACATAAGAAGGTGAAGGCTGTGAAGCTAGATTAAAAACGTGTCCCTACCAGCTTTGTGGAATCAGGTTGTACACATTCACATATATTCCCCTCTAGAGAAAAAAACTTGCTTTTGGAATGAGCAACTTCAGTATGACCTGTACATAATAAAACCAAGGGATTTTTTTTCTTTTTTAATTGAATTTCTGCAAATTTCATACAATGCATCTTGATTGTATTTAGACCCCCTTCCCTATCTGCACCCCCCCATAGACCCCGTCCGGATTTCCATAGACCGGATTTCAAGCATTCTGTCATATATTCCATGTCTGGATTTCAAGCATTCTGTCATATATGTTAAGGCCTATGGAGCCAAGTTTTTATCCCCAAATGTCCCTCGATGTGAGTTCATTCACTGTACCCTAGTTAACATCTATCTAGCATCACTCCCTTAAAGAAGACCAACTCAGTTGGACATGGTGGTGCACACCTTTAATCCCAGCACTCTAGAGCAGAGGGAGGTGGATCTCTGTGTCTGCACAGTGAGTTCCAGGCCAGCCTGGTCTACATAGTAAGTTCCAGGCCAGCCTGGTCTACATAGTTCCAGGCCAGCTGGGGCTAGAAGCTAGATTAAAAACATGTCCCCACCAGGTTTGTGGAATCAGGTTGTGTGATTCCCCTGTCTCAAAAAGACAGAAAAAGAAAAACCCAACTCTCCGTACCCAGCAGTGATCGCTTGCCAGTAGTTCCTCTGCTAAGGTTGGGGCCTCTTACCATTTCTCCACTTTTATGCTGGGTTTTTGTCTAGGTTGAGTTTGCATGGATCTTGTCACCATTGCTGTAACATTCATATGAGCAACTTACCAGCTGTCTGGAAAATTGTTCCCTTGTGGTCATCCACTATCTCTGGCTCTTGCAGGCATCCTGCCCAGGGGTGTACATTCTATAGTCTTATTCCCTGTGCTTTGGTGGGGGAAGGGAGTTGTTTTGTGTTTTGGGGTTTTTTTTTTTTTTTTTTTTTTTGAAACCAGGTCTCCCTGTAGACCAGGCTGGCCTGGATCACATAGAGATCCACCTGCCTCAGCCTTCTGAGTGCTGGAACTAAAGGTGTCCACCACCATATCTAGCTTTTTTTTTTTTTTTTTTTTGAGGCAGGCTGGCCTTGACTTCTCAGTCTACCTTCCTCAGCCTCCTGAGTATTGGGATTATAGGGAGTGTACCGCCACAAATCAAACCACATATCAAACCAGGCATGTAGAAAAGCCTGCTGACAAGGTAGCCCCTGGCCTGGCCCTTGGGAGCTTGAGTTTGAACAACAGTCCCACCATTCACAGAACCCGCAGGAGTCACTGGCGTTGCCTAAACTGTGTAGAAAATGTGGAGCATGCCAAGAGTCTGGGATCTGGATAGGGACAAGGCAGACGGGGCCTATGCGACTGCCCCATCACCCCCAAAAAGAACAAAACCCTTGGGCTCAGGTCTAACAAGTTTCCATGTTGCCACAACTTGTTCCTGGAGGAATTAAGTTCGTCCTGTGTGATGCTCTGGGAAAGGACTCTTGAAGCTTGGGCCTTGCTTCCTCTGAACATGACCTCATTCCTTTTCCTTTGCTGATAGCCCATGGCCATCCTACAAGCAAATCATTGAATCTAGAGGTGGTCTTGGGAATCTCAATACAGCACTATCCTTTTCTAAAAGCTGTATGAAGATTTTTCCTGATTTGAACTGTATTGGGAGAGGCACACAGATAGCTTCCCTTGATTCTGGAGTAAACAAGCAGAACAGGCAACGAGTAAGGCTGCGCAGCTAAGATGGGCCGAGCCAGGCTTTGAACAGGCAGTCTCTTTCCATACCCCAGCTCCTCTGTGACAGCAGAGGCTAGCCTTACAGCTAAAGGTTGGGTGGGAAGGCCTCCCCTTCCCTCCCCTCATGCCCTTTCCATCCTCTAGTCCTTTCCCCCTTTGATGCTGGTGAACTTGTCTGGCAGGTCTCATAGCACAAAGTAATGAAATAGGAGGGAGGCAACATTCTAGTCATCCACCCTCCCATATATGTCTCCACCTCTGGCCCAGACACAACCATTACCCTTCCCCTCTGTACCCACCCCCATCTCCCTCAGATCCTATTTTGGTTATGTATTCATCCTCCCTGTCATTTATTTTCTGAATGCTTCTTATATGCCAGAGACAAAGGTGGTGCCTGTGGGCCTTGCCACATAGGGCATTCCCCAAGGAGCAAGGAGAGACAATAAACCTAATGCTTCCATCCTGTTCCACCGTGTTCCTCAAGTTTGGGTCTCTAGGTCTGAATTTCCAAAAGCAAATTTGCTGGTGCTCTCCCTTTTCTGTCTCCCCCTAACATAGGAAGATTCCTGGTATTCCCAGTATGAACTTTGGTTATCCTATGATTCTGTCTCCCTACTCTTAGCCCTGTTAATAGTTGCAAATGTTTGCACAGTGTAGAGTACACAAGGGAACAGTATTTCTGATACCACAGTACCTAATTTAGTGGAAAATAGCTCCTCAAGCCCAAATATCCCACAAAACTGTATTTTGGGCTAAGCATGTGTCTGTCAGACTCAGTCAATAGCCCTGATGAAGTGGAAAGAATAGGAGGTCCGGGGTCTACAACATTAACACATTTTCTGGGTTTTTTGGGGGGAGTTCATTAAATCTAGAAATACCATCAATAGTGCAGTACCACTAAAAAAATGCTACCCTTTTAATTATAAAATGCATCTCAGAGAGGTGTTTTGGGGTGTGTGTGTGTGTGTGTGTGTGTGTGTGTGTGTGTGTGCATTGTATGGTTTATGTTTGTTTGGTTTTTGAAACGGTCTCACCATGACCATGTAGCCTAGGTTGGCCTTGAGCTCATGATTCTCCTTCAGCCTCCTGAGTGCTGGAATTATAGACATGTACCAACATTCCCAATGTCAGACTTTTTAATTTGAATAAAAAGAATACTGAAATGCAGATTTAAAAAATAAGAAATAGCCAGGCGTGTGGGACACGCCTTTAATCCCAGCACTTGAGAGGCAGAAGCAGGCAGATCTTTGTGAGTTTGAGGCCAACTTGGTCTACACAGTGAGTTCCAGGACAGCTGGGGCTACAGGGAGACCCCATCTCAAAAAGACAAAAAAAAAAAAAGAAAATATGAAATAAGGGCTAGAATGATGGCTCAGTGATTAATGGCACATACTACTCTTGCAGAGAACCTGAGTTCAGTTTCCAGCACCTATGTCTAGATAGCTTACAACTGCCTATAACTCCAGCTCCAGATTTGATACCCTCTTCTGGCCTCTTGGGTGCACACATATGTACACAGATGGCATACATTCACACAGGCACATAAAAGTAATTTTTTGGTGTTTTGTTTTTTTGGGGATAAGGTCTTACTATAGCCCGGGCTGACCTGAAACACACTATATAGAGCAGGCTGGCCTCAAACGCAGAGATCTGCCTGCCTCTGCCACCTGGGTGCTGGGATAAAGGCATACAACACTGTGCCTGGCACAAAAATAATTTTTTTTAATCTTTAAAAAAGGGGCTGGAGAAATGGCTTAGCAGTTAAGAATGTGTATTGCTCTTGCAGAGGACCTAAGTTTGATTCCCAGCACCCATGTCAGGTGATTCACAACCACCATAACTCCAGCTCAAGGAGGGTCAACCCCTCTGGCTTCTCCAGGCAACTGTACACACATGCACATACACACAGACACACAATTAAAAAATAAATCTTTTGCCAGGCATGTGGCAAACGCCTTTAATCCCAGCACTCAGAAAGCAGAGGTAAGGTAGATCTCTGTGAGATCAAGGCCAGCCTGGTCTACATGGCAAGTGCCAGGCCAGCTGGGGCTACAGGGAGAATTCTGTCTCAAAAAGTCCCCAAAAAGAGAAAAAAAAGTTTAAATATTTTTAAAGATTAAAAGAAGGAAAAATTGCTGAAGTTTTACCCACCGCAAGTAAACACTATTAGTGGCATTTCAGTATTTTTCAATACCTTTATATTTTTATAGGTATGGACTCTGTACATAGTATATTTAACATTATTGTGCTCATTATATTTGTAAATAAGGCAAATATGGTCCCATATGCCTATAACTGCAGCACCTAGGATGCTGAAGAAGGATTAAGCCTGGTCTACATAGAGGGACCAATCTCAAAAAAAAAACAAACATAGGTGCTGGAGAGATGGCTCAGCGGTTAAGAACACTGGTTATTCTTGGACAGAAGACCCAGGTTCAAATCCCAGAGCCCACATGGCAGCTAACAACTGTTGGTAACTCCAGTTCCAGGGGATCCAACAGCCTCTTCTGTCCAAGGGCATTGCATGACTCAGGTGCACTTACCTCCATGCAGACAATACACTCATACACATAAAAATAATAAAATATTTTTAAAAACAAACAAACATAGGGGCTAGAGAGATGGCTGCTCTTACAGAGGACCCAGGTTTGGTTCCTAGTACCCACATGATGGCTACCAACCATCAACAGCAGTTCTAGTTCCAGGGGATCTGAAGCCCTCTCCTCATGACACTACATCCATGGTACACTTACATACATGCAGGCAAAACACTCATACACATAAAATAAAAATAAATACATATGTATAAATATTTTTAAATACATACAGTTACAAACACAATTTTTTATGAATCTATATTATGATAATAAAAGATTGGAAACTTGTGGTATGCAGCCCCAGACTTTCCTCCACATTGTTTCCTATGCTTTTCCTCTGAGGTAGCTATTCTGGAAGCAGGATGAACAACCAGCATGTAAGCAACTGTGCTTGGGGTTTACACACACATGGGATCATAATCTGTCACCGGACTGAAGTCAGGACTGCTGTGCGCTCAAAAACCAGTATATTTAAGGGTCAGTGTATTGAGAAGATGGAGTCTGTCACCCTCAGAGCTCCATCTTGAGTAACTCAAGGGTGCAGAGGCCTTCTATAGGGAGGGAAAGCAGGAGTAGAATGGGAAAGCAGTGAGCTGAGTGTGCTGTTCATCACCTAGCATGTATCCTTCCTCCTCCTCTGACCAGGACATCAGTGGACCTAACTCCCTGGGACCGGCTCCTTTAGTCCTTTTAGTTCTTTTAGACATTACTTTTTTGAAAAACTTTATTTTATATTTTATGTATATGGATATTTTGCCTGCATATATGTACACAGCATGCATGCACAGTCCACAGAGGCCAGAAGAAGGTGTCGGATCCTCTGGAACTGGAGTTTGTTAGCTGCTATATGGGTGCTGGAAACCAAACCTGGGTCCTCTACAAGAGCAGCAAGTGCCAGCAAGTACTCTTTTGTTTTTGTTTTTAGTTTGGGGTTTTGTTTTTTTGTTTTGTTTTGTTTCAAGACAGGGCCTCACTGTTTAACCTTAGCTAGCCTTGATCTCACAGAGATTCACTGAGCCATTTCTCCAGCCCAGACATTACTTTTTTTCAATTCAAACGTCACAGCAACTTAGAAGTTTTGTATTAATTGAGGCATAAGATTCAAGAACAAGAGGGATGTTATATATCTGGAAGCCTCTGATGTTCTGGATTCTGTAAAACCAAAAAAAGATTATGCTGGGCTTGGTGGCACCCAGCACTTAGGAAGCAGAGGCAGATGGATCTCTTGTCAGCTTGAGGCCAGCCTGGTCTACATACCAGGTTCCAGGCTAGTCAAGTCTACAATAATAAGACCCTGTCTCAAAAAAATAAAAATTAAAAAAAGGAGGGGAGTGGATCTAAGTGCTATCAAGCTATATTGCCATATTGTATGAAAATTGCAAAAATTCAATAAAATTCATTGTGGAAAAAACAAAAATTATGCCTATAAACTCAGCACTTGAGAAGCTAAAGCAATAGAGTTCAAGGCCAGCCTGGGCTACATAGTCAGACAATAAATAAATAAATAAATAAATAAATAAATAAATAAATAAATACAGTTAATAAAATATAATAATAATAAACTCAAAGCCATTTAAGTGGAGTTTTTTAGAATTTGCTATATGTTAGCTTTCTGTCACTGTGACAACATACCTCAGGTAAATGAAAGAAAGATTTCTTTGGGCTCATGGCTTCAGAAATTTCTGTTCAAGATCAGCTGGCTCCACTGCTTCTGGGCCTGTGTTGAGGCAGAACATCAAGGTACGGATCATGTGGTGGGGCAAAGTTTCCCACATCACAGAAGTTGGGAAGGAGAGCAAGAGAAAGCTGCATATGGTGACTCAAGCCTGTAATCTCAGCATTCAGGAAGGCAGAGTTAGGAAGATCTCCAGGAGTTTGAGACCAGCCTGGGCAACAAAATCATTTCCAGATCAGCCTGGGTTAAAGTGAGCCTTTCCAAAAAATAAACAAGATAAAAACACAAACCCTCCCAAATAAATAGTAGGTCTAATGCCTTAAATCCCAGCACTCCAGAAGCAGAGAAAGGGGTATCTTTGTGAGTTCCAGGTCAGCCAGCACTACATGGTGAGACCCTGTCTCAAAAATAAATAAGGGGCTGGAGAGATGGCTCAGCAGTTAAGAGCACCAGCTGCTCTTGCAGAGGACCTGGGTTCAATTCCCAGCACCCACATGGCGGCCAACAACTACTCTAACTACAGTTCCAGGGGAATCCAAAGCCCCCTTCTGACCTCTGTGGGCATTGCAAGACATGAATGCATTTACACACATGCAGGCAATATATTCATACACACAAAATAAAAATAATAAATTTAAAAATAAATAAGGAACTGGAGAAATGGCTTAGCAGTTAAGAGCACTGACTGCTCTTACAGAGGACCAAGGTTTGGTTCCCAGCACCCATATGGTGGTTAACAACTGTGTGTAACTCCAGTTCCAGGGAAATCTGACTCCCTCTTCAGACTTCCATGGGCATTGCAAGACATGGGTGCACATATATACATGTAGGCAATATACTCATAAAATAAAAATAAAATAATAAATATGACAAAAGTTTAAAAGCACAAGAAGACTCTCCAATATTCCCTTTATGGAACACCCCAATAATCTTTAGCCTCACCTCCAAAGTTTCCACCACCTCCCAATAGCCCCATCACCTGGGGCCCAAGCCTTCAATGTATGACTTTTTATAAAACCATGGAGGCTGGACAGATGGCTCAGTGGTTAAGGGGACCAGGGTTCAGTTCCCAGCATCAATGTCTGGCAGCTCACAACCACCTGTAACTCTAGCTCCAAGGAAATCCAGCACCTCTGACCTTTGAGGACACTTTCGCTTATCTGCAGATAACCATACTCACATAATTAAAAATAAAACAATCTTTAAATAAAGATACAAGCTGGGGCTGGAGAGATGACTCAGTGGTTAAGAACACTGGTTGTTCTTGCAGAAGACCTGGGTTCGATCCCAGCACTTACATGGCAGCTAACAACTGTAACTCCAGTCCTGGGGTATCTGACAGCGTCTTCTGACCTCTGTGGGATTGCATGGCATGGGTGCACTTACTTACATGCAGGCAATACAGGCATACACATAAAATAATAAAAAAAAATTTTTTTTTAAGATACAAGCCTGCCGGGCATGGTGGCGCACGCCTTTAATCCCAGCACTCGGGTGGCAAGAGGCAGGTGGATCTCTGTGAGTTCGAGGCCAGCCTGTTCTACATAGTGAGTTCCAGGCCAGCTGGGACTACAGGGAGACCCTGTCTCAAAAAGACAAAAAAGCCCCCAAAGTGATTGCATTAGGAGGTGAAGCCTTTCTTGAGGTGATTAGATCATATTTATGAAAGTTTATAAATAGACCCAAGAGAGGCCACACACACACACACAGCATTCTGCCATATGAGGTTACAGTGAAAACTGTGAAGAAATGGGCCCTTATCTGTCACCAGATCTGCCAGCACCTTGATCCTGGACTTCCCAGACCCTAGAGCTGTAAGAAAAATTTCTGCTTATAAGGTACTCTGTTTATGGTAGCTTAGCTTATGGTACTTTATCATAGCAGCCTGAGTGGACCTAGACATCCCCAGGGATGGGGGCACGGGTAGGGTGATTGCCTAACATTTGTGTGGCCCCTGTATGATTCCTAACACTCAGAATTTTAAGACAGTTCCAGAATCCCAGGACTTAGTCTTAGACAAGCAAACAAATAGAGGAAGGTGATTTGGTTCTGAGTCATTGCATTTCCGTTTGAAACTCACACAGCCTCACAGGTCACTGAGGAAGAGTGAGTCTAGGATGTTTTTCAGCATGGATCCTCTTTCAGGAGGAGGGATAATCTCCCCGATTGACTGATAAATTCTTCACACAACTAGTGTTCTTGCTCCCATGCCAGTACTAAGTCTGCACAGGGGAACAAGCTGCCCAGCAGCAGCAGGTCAGGGCTGGTTCCAAGGTCCATTGTTCTATACACAAGATCCCTTGTCACCTCTGCTTGGAGGAATTGTAATCCCTGAAGGAGCCTGTCTGGCACTTTTCTCCTTAAGGACTCCAAAGCTGTGGGATTGGTTTGCTGTGGCTTTGACAAAGATTCTGAATCTGTTTCATTCCTCATCCCCTAAATACCTGCTTGCGCTGGAGGACTGGATGCATTAATAGCTGGTCACTACAACAGAAAGCACAGGGAATCTGAAGACACATGGTTCAGGGTGCTGCCAGCCACAAGATCAATATAATGGGAAAAATAGAAGAGCCACATATCTATGTAAATACAGTGTAAAAATTGTTAACCTAGCAGCATGGTCAGATGGGAGAGACTCTGGGAAAGTGTACTAATCAGTCTTCTCATTGCTGTGACAAAATACCCAACAAAAACAATTTAAGGTTTATTTTGGCTCATGGTTTGAAGGGTACAGTCCATCATGGCAGGGAAGGCATGGGCAGCAGGAGTATGAGGTAGCTGATAACATTGTATCCACACTCAGGAAGCAGACAGAGGTGAATGCTGATGCCTAGCTGACTTCTTTCTCTTTTTCTTTTTCTTTTTTTAACATATTTTATTATTTTTACTTTATGTGTATGTATATATTGTTTGCATGTATGTCAATGCACCCATGTTGTACAATGCTGTGGAGGTCAGAAGAGTGTGTCAGATTCCCCTGGAACTGTAGTTAAGGACGGTTCGTAGCTGCCATGTGGGTGCTGGGAATCGAACCCGGGTCCTCTGCAAGACCAGTCAGTGCTCTTAACCTCTGAACCATCTCTCCAGCCCCCTCTCTTTTTCTTTTTAATTGGGTCTAGGACCCCAACCCACAGTATGGTGCCATCCATATTCCATCCACAGTTAAACCCGTGGAAACACCCTCGCAGACAAGCCCAGAGGTGTGTCTCCTAGGTGATTTCAAATCTGGTCAAGTTGATAATGAGAATTAACCATCATAGATTAATTTTGCGTAGAAGAAATGACATTTGAGTCTTCATGATGTCAAATTTCTCAAGGTAAAGAGTAAGTAGGGATGAGGAGTTTTGTTCAAAGTATAGAAGCAGTATGATTAAACAGATAACAAAATTCAAACAGCAATGCACCACCATGCCTAGCCTTTTTTTTTGGAGACCAGGTTTCATTATGTTGTTCAAGGTGGCCTCAACCTCAACATCTTTCTGCCTCGGCCTCCCAAGTAGTTGGGCTTATAGCTATGTGTCACTGCCCCTGGCTTCAAACTCAGATAAACATTTTAAGAAAAACTTGAACAAAATAAACAGTGATCAGGAGTGTGTCTGGAGCCCCAGTTCTTGGTGCTACGTCCTGACCTGCCTCTTAGAAGTTGTGTGAGCCTTGGTCACTGTGATGGTTTGAATGAAAATGTCTCCCATAGGCTCCAAGTGTTTGGACATTTTGTCCCCAGGTGATAGCACTGTTTTGGGAGGTTTCAGAAGGTGTGGCTATCCTGGAGGAAGCATGTCACTAGGGGTGGGCTTAGAGAGTTCTTAAGCCTTGCCAGATCTCCATGCCCTCTTGCTTCCTGTGCCTGCATGATGATGTGTGAGAGCTTGGCTTCTGCTGCCCCTGGTCCAGCCACCTCCAGCCACCATGACTCCCTGCCACGAGGGACTGTAATTCCCCTGGAAACATAAGCTCAAATAAACTCTTCCTTCTATAAGTTGCTCGGGTCAGAGTTTCTATCACAGCAACAGAAAAGTGACTAATACAGTCACCTTGCCTTACCTTTCAGTTTTCTCAACTATAAATTGGAAGTGATGGGTGCTACAGGGATGGCTCAGTGGTTAAGAGCATATGATGCTCTTGCAGTTTCAGTTCCCAGCACTCCCATGGTGGTTAACAAGCCTCAAGACCCACTCCCAAATAGAAGGGTTTATTGTGCCTTACAATTCAAGGGAATACATCCCATCATGGCAGGAAAGGTATGCTGACAGGAGCAGGAGGCCAGCTGGTCATACTGCATCAGGAATCAGGAAACAAAGGGTGAACAGGAAGTGGGGCTGAGCTATAAAGCCTCAAGACCTTCCCTCAGTGATCCACTTCCTCCAGTGAGGCTCCACCTCTGAAACATTCTGCAGCCTTCCCAAACAGCACCACCAGCTGAGAGCCAAATGGTCAAACACATGAGCTTATGGGAGACATTTCACATTCAAACTAAAACCTCATGGCAGACAAGAAGCAAAGAGACAAGAAAGCAAGAGGGCAAAATAAAGGCCCAATAGGGATGGCTCAGTGGTTAAGAACATCAGCTGCTCTTGCAGAGGACCTAGGCTTCATTCACAGCACCACATGATGGCTAACAACCATCCAGGGGATCTGACACCCTCTTCTGGCCTCCATGGGCACTGCTTGTATGTGGCACACTCACATACATGAAGGCAATGCATGCATATAAATTAAAAAATTTTTAGTGCCAGGTGTGGTGGCACTCAAATTTAATCCCAGCACTCGGGAGGTGGAGGCAGGTGGATCTTTGTGAGTTCAAGGCCAACCTGGTCTATGCAGTGAGTCCCAGGTCAGCTGGTGCTACAGGGAAACTCTGTCTTAAAAAAGACCAAAAATTTTTTTTGTAAAAGGTAAAGCCCCAATGACAGACCCCCTCAGTCCTCAGTGACCTATTTTCTCCAGATAGGCCTCAACTCCTCCTTTCAACCACCCCCTAATAATTCCATCATATTATGAATTAATCCACTCATTAGGTCAGAGCCCCCAGGATCTAATCATCAGTGGGAGCACCTCATAGACACTCCTGAGTGTGCTTGACTAATCTCCTAGGCTTTTTTTTTTTGAGATGGGGTCTCATTATGTAGCACTTGGGTGGCCTCGAACTTGATCTCCCTGCCTCAGCCTCTGCCTCTGCTTCTTGGGTGCTGGGACTAAAAGTATATGTCACCATGCCCTGCCCTGTAGGCATTTAAAAATTTTATGTATATGAGTGTTTTGCCTGCACATATGTAAATGCACCTATGTCCTACAATGCCTGCAGAGGTCAGAGAGGGCATCAGTTCCACTGGAACTGGAGTTAAGAACAGTTGTTAGCCACAATTTGGGTGCTGGGAATTGAACCCTGGTCATATGGTTTGTTTTTTGTTGTTCTTGTTGTTATTTTGGTTTTGGTTTATGAGATACAGTCTCATAGGCTAGCCTCAAATTTGAGATGTATTTGAGGTTGGCCTTGAACTCATGACCCTCCTGCCTCTACTTCCTGAGTGTTGGGATTGTGAGTATACCTGGCTGACTTTTTTGTGGGGGGAGTTTTTTTTTTTTCTTTTTTTGAGACAGGGTCTCCTTGTAGCCCCAGCTGTCCTGCAACTATGTAGACCAGGCTAGCCTCGAACTCACAAAGATCTGCCTGCCTCTGCCTCCCAAGTGCTGGGACTAAAGGCGTGCACCACCACACCCGGCTGATACCTGGCTGTTTTTGAAAAAAAAATTTTTGGATGTGCCACTGCCTCCGGTTTTATTTATTTATTTTTATGTGTATGAGTGTTTTGCCTGCATAAGTGCACCCGTGCATGCAATGCCCGTGGAGGCCAGAAGAGAGTGTTGGATCTGCTGAAACTGGAATTACAGATGGTTGTTAAGCTGCCATTGGGTGCTGGGAACTGAACCCAGGTCCTCTGTAAGAACAGCCTGTGCTCTTAATCACTGAGCCATCTGTCTGGCTCCCCTCCCTCCATAGGCATTTCTTAAGCCAATCAAGTTGATATGATTAACCATCTCAGTGTATGAAATAGAATTTATAGGAGGCCCTTGTTTTGGACCAAGTTCTTACACAAGGCCCCAACAGGCCAGACCCAAACCAGAAGGGAGTCACATTTGCTTAACTGCAAATAATCAAGATGAAGTTGGAAATCAGGCCTCTTTTTAAAAAACAGGAGATTCACAGGTGGCCAAACAGAAGAGTGGCCCAAGAAGTTGTGTTTACCCTGTAAGAAAAGTTACTTTGAAGTAGACCAATACCCTCTCTGTTCTTCATTTCTGCTTTTCCTAACCCTCTTTCTGCCAATAAAGCCAGCTTCTTCTCAGTTCAAATTAGCTCCTTTTTTTTTTTTCCGGTCTTTTTGGGACAGGGTCTCCCTGTAGCTCCAGCTGCCTGGAACTCACTCTGTAGACCAGGCTGGCCTTGAACTCACAGAGGATCCACCTGCCTCTGCCTCCTGAGTGCTGGGATTAAAGCTGTGCGCCACCACGCCTGGCTCAAATTAGCTCTTTAAATTTGTTTCGATTATATGTGTGTTATGTTTCCAGAGTGAAATTAAATCTAAAGGAAAAACTGAGTTTATGGGGAAAAAGTTGTTTCTCTTTTTCTAAAACTTGAGCCAAGGTAAGGCAAAGCTCTACCCGATGAGGGTGTATAATGTAGATCTCAGCAGCACTTACTTCACTAAACGCTCAGTAAGGCAACACCAAAAAAGGATGGTTTGATTCTGTTGTTTGATATTTGGTATGCGTGTATGAATAATTTAATGGTAAATAAAACTTAAGAGGACCATATGAGATGAGAGCTGGGTTGTATTCCAGTAGACAAGAAGACCTTTCTTTGTTCATTTTGTGCGTTTGGGGACTGGGGGGCAGACAGAGGTTCTCAGATGAAGGATCCTGGAGTCACCCAAATGTTTTACCGTCTCATTCCTTCCTGTTGTTCACATTGTGGTTGGGGCGCCCCTCTCTCAGAGTAGTCTTCCTTGGGGCAGTGTAAAGTGGCACACCTTCATTTCCTAACACATTGCAGTATTTTGTTGCCTTCAAATTGCTTTTCACTCTGAGCTGTCCTAGAGTATTTATTTTACCCAGTTAATGACCCTTTCCCTCACTGGAAGGCACTCTCTCTGTCCATCATGATTCCCAGTACATATTAAGTCTTCCTATTATTGCTATTATTTTTCTAATGGCTGAATGAAGAATGAGTGAAAGAATGAATGGATACACTTCATCCTTAAAGTACCTCTGTTTTCAAGAGCTAAGCAACTTCTTTTGTTTGAACCAGACTGGAAAGAAGAAGTAGAATAAGGGAAGCCAAGGGGGAGATTGGAGTGTCCTGAGTAGAAGGGGATGAAGCTCTAGATTAGACAAATGGGTGTAGAGTTGTTGAGTGAAGAGGCCTAGGAGAGGAGCTGGAGGAGGAAGTGGAGGCGGGGAGGAAGGGGCGGGCCCTGGCCGTGGGCGGTCCCTGGAGGGCGGGGCCTGCGGTGCGGAGGCCGGGCGGCGGCGTTGGAAGATGGCTGCGGCGGAGGCGGCGGACACTCAGCTGATGCTGGGAGTCGGGCTGATCGGTGAGGATGCAGGCGCTCCGCCAGGATCCCCGGACGCTGGGGCCGCTCCGCCACGGCGGGGTTGGGCCTGGGCTGCGGGGCTCGGCCTCCGCGGTGCGGGGACCAGCGTGGGGCCTGCGGGCGGGACGCGGCCCGGGACCCGGCCCGGGACCCAGCGGAAGCCGGGCTGAGCTGCTCCTGGGCTCCGGCTGCTGGGCGTGCGGCCCCGCGTGACTGCCCGTTCGCGCCGGCCCCACGGTGGGAACCGCGGCTGGAGCCTGCTGTCCGACTCCACTCCTCTAGGGGCTGGGTGACCTGGGAGGCCCGGGGACCCTGGAGGCGGCAGAGCCCGGGTTGGGACCCTCGCGATCTCGTTCCGAACTCCGCGTCAGGTGATCGAGCTCGTGCATGTGGAGTTTCTGCATGGTCACATGTGGAACCCAGGCTGGTTTCAAGGAATTTCTGGGTGAGGAAGTTCATTGGGATCTTTGGACAGCCTTGTGCCGGCGCCTCTGGGGCGGGCATTTCGAGGAAACGGCGGGCCTTGGGTGATGGGACTGCTGGATGAATGAACCTGTGTGGCCACCCTTTGTAAACGTCTTTCTCACCCCTTAACACTCCATCTTTCAGGGTGCAAGAGCATTGCTTAGACTTAGCAATTCAGTGCACTGATTATTCTTCAGGAGCTCAAAGGAGTGGTTTATCCTGTATTCATTGTAATGTGATTTTAAAACTGCTTGAAAGTAAAACCCAAATACCTCAGGCATTGAATCCTGCCAGTACTTCAGAATTAACTTTCGGTTAACTGAGCATAAACGTGATTTACGATTATATTTTCCAATTCAACAGCTCTTTATTTTTCATACTGATAGGCGCCTAGACAGTGTTTCTGAATAAAGGGATCAAACCCAGGGCCCCAAGTAGCTCTGCCTGTATCTCCAACAGAGATTTTTTTCCTCCTTTAACTTTTCTGTGTCTATTTTTAGAGATTATGTGTATGAGTGTGTTCCCTGCATGTTTGTAAGTGAACCACATGTATGCGATGCCTGTGGAGGCCAGAAGAAGGTTTTGGGTTCCCTGGAACTGGACTTAAGTTAGTGGTCCTGGATGCTGGGACCCTAGCCCAGGTCCTCTGGAAGAGCAGCCAGTGCTCCTAACTGCTGAACCATCTCTCCAGCCCTTCTGTATGTTTTTATTAAAGATTTTTCCAACTAGGTAAAAATGTAGGTATAAGTCAATAAGAATTTTTGCAGAAGATAGAAAACTTTACCAAATATTTAAGGCTAATTTTTCATTACATTTTATTTATTTGTGTATGTTTATGTATGGGTGTCCTCAAATGGAGGTCAGATGACAATTTGCAGGAGTCAGTTCTCTCTTTCTATCCTGTGTCCTGGGGATAACACCCAGATTGTCAGACTTGACAGCCAGTGCCTTTACCTGCTGAGCCATCTTAACAGTCTCTAAAGCTAAATTTTCCTTCATGGTTTGTTATGAAAAGCTTTTTGCTCAGGTAACTTAAAATTAAATTCTGCCTGGCATGATGGTACAGGACTGTAATCCCAGCATTTACGAGATTCAGGAGTTCAAGGTTATCTTTAGCTACATGGAGAGTTTGAGGCCAGCCTGGGTGACATGAAACCCCATCTCAAACAAGCCCAAGTCACGAATTCATAGGGATTTAGGGTCTCAGATCTCTGGGTTGCTTTGTGAAATGGGGTGTTAAAACTGATTCCACAAGGTGTTTCTGAGTAACCAATCCATTCACTTCCTCGCTGCTGTTTGGCATTCTCACAGTGACCATCTTTCCACCGTAGAAAAGGACACAAATGGAGAAGTTCTGTGGGTCTGGTGTTATCCTTCCACGACAGCGTCCTTAAGGAACCTGCTGCTCAGAAAATGCTGCCTAACCCATGAAAACAAACTTCTTCATCCCTTTGTCTTTGGGCAGTACAGAAGAATGTGGTTTTATATCACTACAGTTGAAGTTCCAGATTCTTCAGTTTTGAAAAAGGTATGACTACATTAAGGCCCAAACCCCCAAAAGAGTGAAAGTGTTTTAAGAATATTAGCTTTAGAGTTGGATGTGGTGGTGCACACCTTTAATCCCAGCACTTGGGAGGCAGAGGCAGGTGGATTTCTGTGACTTGAGGCCATCTGGGGCTACAGGGAGATCCTGTCTCAAAAAGACCAAAAAAAAAAAGAAGAAAGTATTAGCTTTAGATACTACCTTCCACAGTGCACACTTGAAAACATTAAATCTTATTTTCACTGGGACTATTCTTGTTCACACTTTATTCATTGTACAAATACTTGTGTTTGTTGTGATTAGTTGAATGGTGAGCAATGCAAGGTTATATGGCCTCCCTTTAGAGAACAGAGATGTAGTACACACCTTTAATCCCAGCACTCAGGAGGCAGAGGCAGGTGGATTTCAAGAGTTTGGGGCTGTAGCAAGTTCCAGGCTAGCCAGGGCAATATGGTGAGATCCTGTCTGAAAAAACAAAAAGAAAACACTATTCTAGATACCAGGATACCAGGAGTGTTGACATATGCCTATAACTCCAGCTTTTAGGAAGCCCAGCAGGAAGATTGCCACAAGCTCAAGGCCAGTGTGAACTACATAATACATTACAGGCTAGTCTAGGTTTTAAAGTGAGACTTTGTGTCAGAAGAACAAAACCAGGGGCTAGAGAGGTGGCCCAGTGGTTAAGAGCACTGGCTGTTCTTGCAGAAGACTCGGGTTCGAATCCCAACACCCACAGGGCAGCTAACAACTGTCTATAACTCCAGTTCCAGGAATCCAATGCCTTCTGTCCTCTGAAGGCACTGCATGACATAGGTATGCTAACACATGTAGGGAATATACTCATACACATAAAAATAAATAAATTTTTAAAATCCAAAACAAAACAGGGGCTGGAGAGATGACTCAGTGGTTAAGAGCACTAGCTGCTCTTGTAGAGGATCTGGGTTCAGTTCCTATACCCACATGGCAGCAGCTCACAACTGCCTGTAAGTCCAGTTCCAGGCGATCCAACGCCCTCTTCTGGCCTCTGCAGGTACTGATCACCTATGGCTCATTCAGGTGCATGGGACCAAACACACACACATAGAAAATGAAAATAAAGTATAAAATAAATAAATATTTAAAAAAAACATTAAAAAATTTAAAAAATAAAAGAAAGAATGAGTACATGAAGTTGTCAGAAAAAAAATGATGGGGAGATATGGGAGGTGTTGGAGGGGAGGGAGTGGGTGTGGATTTGATCAAAACACCTTATATGCATGTATGAAATTCTTAATAAAGTTTTTTTAAAAGTTAAAAAAGTATATTTTTTAACATATACTTTTTCTAGCCAGGCTTGATGGCATATGACTTTAATCCCAGTACTTGGGAGGTAGAGGCAGGTGAATCTCTGTGAGACTGACGCCATCCTGGTCTACATAGCAAGCTCTAGGCCAGCTGGGGCTACAGGGAGATCCTATCTCTAAAAAACAAAAAGATAGGATTTCACTATATAGCCCTCACTGGCCTAAAACTTAATATGTAGACCAGGCTGCTGGCCTCAGACAGAGATACAGAGATCCATCTTCCTCTGGCTCCCAAGTGCTGGGACTAAAGGCGTGCACCACCACAGCTGGTAAAAATACTCTTTACAAAAACATAAAAAAAAAAACCAAAAAACAAACCACAACAACTCTTTTAAAGGATATAATTATACTTGGCTGAGTTAAGAATTTAAAAATTTACTTGTGGGTGATGAAGATAATATTATGAATTTAAAAATGATTATTAAGGAAATTCATGTAGTAATTAGACTTTCATTGGTCTGTTGTTTGATAGGAATAGTGTCAATGTGACCTAGGGTGCACTGTGTGTTTTGTGGCCTCCTACGAGGAAAAATAAGGGAAGCCAGGCATGATTGTGAAAGCCTTTAATCCCAGCACTTGGGAGGCAGAGGCAGGCAGATTTCTGTGAATTCAAGGCCAGCCTGGTCTATGTAGTGAGTTCTAGGCTAGCTAGGGCTACAGGGAGACCCTGTCTCGAAAAATACCAAAAGAAAAAGTGTTTGTTCAGACAGGCACAGTGACAAATACCAATAATCCCAGCACCTGGGAGCTCTCAAATTTGAAACGAGTCTAGGCTACATAGTGAGATTAAGATTAGGATGGATTACATAATGAGACTGTCTCAAAATAAAGCAAACCAGGGATGGAGAAGTAAGAGAAGACGTTTACATTTTGGTTTTTTTTTTTAATGCAACTATGCTGTGTGCAAGAGGGTCACTGGAGCCTGGTATGGTGGCACACACCTTTAATTCCAGCACTTGAAGGCAGATGGATATCTGTGAGTTCAAGGCCAGCTAGGGCTACAGGGAGACCCTGTCGCAAAAAGACCAAAAGAGGGGGAAAAAAAGAGGTCTGTTGGAATAGAATAATAGAATTATTATTCTGTTAAAGTACCGAATCTTATTAAAGCATCTGTAAAAAGTGTATTTTTTGTTTCTTTTGGACAGGTGACTCATTTTTCTATTGTTCTGACCGCCAAAGATTTTAACCCAGAGAAATATGCCGCCTTCACTAGGATATTGTGTAGGTCTGTATGAAAACTGGTAAATGCTAATATACCCAAAGGAAGAGCTCATTCTGTAGTGACCCAGCAGATTCCTACATGAAGGACGAAATCCAGCCCTCAGTCCCCTGGTTTACTCTATGTTGGGCCTGCAGAGGCCAGTTTCCAAGGAGGGACTTGCCTTTCTGCTTTGTTGATTTATCCAGTTTAGGAAAGCAGGCTAAGGGAAGAGAGAGCTTTTGTAGTTCTTGGGTGTCTCCATCACTTCCCACTGTGGGTCTGTTACTTCTGTTTACTTTTCTGCAATGTCAGGGGCATTGTTATAACCTTGTCACTAGGTAAGTTTGCAATTCGTGTCACATGTGTGAGCGCTCTCACCCAGCAGTATGATGGGGAGCTGAAAGGAATTGACATTGTTTTTTCCACTGAAGCTCAATAAACAGTTGCCTTTCACACACATGCATCCCCCCAAGCAAAAAATGAAAAACAGAAACCTCATTACCTACGAGTTTCAGTTAGATTGTATTTTAACAAAGTGAGATTTTACTGTTTATGTAACTAGCCACAATTCAAGACTTCTTGTGTACATAGAAAAATTCCAGGTATGTGGCTCACTGTGGAACAGTGGCACGGACCCAAGGGGAGGTTATTATTGATGGAAGGGATGCAGCCCAGAAGCTGTAAACTGAAAACACCTCAGAGCTGTTTTCTAACAAGCACTGGACTCCTAGTGCATCTGAGTCAGGACTTGGTTACTTGGCAGAACTGAGTGGGAAGTATTGTGGGGTCCAGGACGCTTAGAGGATTTCTAGCTTCTGTAGTGCCCTGCCCAGTGGCCTTCCTCATCCTTTTGCTGTCACAGGGCAAAGGCAATGAGGCTTCAGCCATTGCCAGCCACCTCCTCTGCCTGCCACCCCTTCCTGCACTCATGTGCTCAGCCATCCTTGTGTGTGTGCTCATGCATACGTACCTCCGCATACCCCCACATGCGTGTGTCTGCATTCCTTGTACACTCAAAGACAGACTCTTGGCCAAATGATGCATGCCTTTAATCCCAACACTCACAAGGCAGAGGCAGGTAGATCTCTGAGTTCGAGGCTATCCTGATCTACATAGCAAGTTCCAGGCCAGCTGGGGCTCCCTGTTTCAGAAAAAAAACAAAAATTAAAAAAGACTTTCATGATGATGAGGTGAACGAGGAGGCGCTCCCCTGCAGTTCTGGGGAGGGAATCAGGTGTGCTTCCTGTGGCATACTGCTCACTGTGACAGTGGAGGCCACATAGGAAGGCTTCAGTCCTTGAGTAGCATCTGCCACCACCCCCATCATCTAGTCCCTGCAGCCAATGGCCCTGGTAATAAACCTGGGATTAGTTGTACAGGCAGGTATAGCAGCCTGTGACGGAGTGACCAAACAGTCTTCAGAGCTGCACTGCATGCTTCCTGCCCCTCCCCCCCGGCATCGTTTTGAGGGCTGCTGTCTTCTGTCTCTGATGGCCCAAGGTTCTCACCTTATTGCACCTTCTGTGTTTGACTTCTCCGTTTGTATTTCTTTATATTAATGACTTTCGGGGGCGGGCGGTAATGAGGCACATAGTAAACAAAATGATACAGCAGCGTGTATGGTAAAATCCAAGATTCCCTCTGTCCTCTTCCCTGGCCCCACTCCACACAACCCCTGCCGTTTCTTTACACTGTCGGGGCTGTCTTCTCTCTATAGCCTCTACTTTTACTTCATGGGTGCCATAACTAAGTGCTCACCACAGTCATTATTTCCCTCCTTTCTCTTCTTAGTTTGTAGGTTGAAATAACATCAACAACAAAACCCCTAATAATTGACATTTGGTAACCAGTTAAAACACTAGATTTTTTTTTCCAGTTACTCTGCAATAATATAATTTTCAAGCAGTCAGTCTTTAAATATCACTTTTTGATTTTATTTATTTATATTTTACTTATTACTTTTATTTTATGTGTACAAGTGTATTGTCTGCATGTATGTGAGTGCACCCATGTCGTGCAATGCCGCGAAGGTCAGAAGAGGCTTCAGATTCTCCTGGAACTGGAGTTAAGGACGGTTCGTAGCCGCCATGTGAGTGCTGGGAATTGAACCTGGGTCCTCTGCAAGAGCAGTCAGTGCTCTTGACCGCTGAGCCGTCTCTCCAGCCTAGTTTTATTTTTTATTCCCAGTTTTCTATGATATCCACTGTTGAAAGACCCAAGTAGGAGATGGTGTGCCTTTTTCTGTTTTCTTTCTTTGGTGTTGGGGATCACACCCAAGGCCTCATGCTGGCTAGGCATGCCCTTAATTACTGAAGTATACACCAGCCCCAGTCATTTTCTCAAGCAGAATTTAGTTTTAGTTGCTCACAGGAAGAGATTTTTAAGGGGAAGAGACTCAATATTTGAGCTATAATTGTAGCCAGTTTCCAGTCAGCATTTTTGGAACTCTTTAACTTGATGATGAATGGCCAATGTGCATTTATCACTATATACTTAAAAAGCATGAGTGTCTTAATTATCTAAATATAGCCATATCTGGAAGCCCTGATTAGTATAGGCTCTATAGCTAATTACTGCTTTCTCTGTGAATGATGTGTTAAACTCCTTGTCAAAGGTAGTCACAGTAATAAAACAGAGTAATGACTGAGAACACCAGTTGTGAACAGAAGACATAAAAAGAGATAAGAGGGGCTGGAGAGATGGCTCAGCAGTTAAGAGTACTGGCTTCTCTTGTCTAGGACCCACGTTCAATTCTCAGCACCCACACAGCAGCTTACAACTACCTGTAACTCCAGTTCCAAGGGGCACCCTCTTTTGTCCTCCTTGGGCATTGCACACACGTGGTGCACTTACAGACAGGCATACAAAGCTAAGAATACAGTGTTCTGGTATTGATGCATTCTCAGTCCATGGTTAATTCTAGGAAGGGGACTATGGCAGTTTTCTCCAGATGTCAGGAGAGAACCAGAGCTGTCAAACATTGTATTCTAACTGAATTAGAGATGAAATACTGCAGAAAGACATTAGCAACTTGGCTTTAGGAAGTACCAGTACCTTGTGTTGGTGCCCTCCTCCATGTTACCCACGCCAAACCAAATAAAAGCATTGTTACCGTCTGTCCTTTCTCATAGAATGTATCTGAAATATGGGAGCCCAGTTAAAATGATGGAGAGTTACATTGCAGTTCTCACCAAGGGAATCTGCCAGAGTGAAGAAAATGGCTCTTTCCTGAGCAAGGACTTTGATGCTCGAAAGGCATACCTTGCAGGCTCCATCAAAGGTAAGAAAGGGTTGAAAAAAACCCAAAAGCACTGGCCATAAAATCCCCAAGCCCAAATGATTTTCTTCTGTATAAAATGTATAGGAAACCCTCATGTTTCGTTGTTGAGTTAGAATTCTGTCCAGGGAAAACATTTTGTGTTATTCCTTTCCTCATTATTCCGTCTGTTACAGAAATGTTCTTTTACCAGTGAGCTAAATTTCATGGCTTCATAAATTTCATGACTTCCATAGTTTCTTTCCTCACGTCCTAGCCATTAGCCCTGCCATCCAAAGCACTCAGGCTGCTGTCACAGTCTATCGTCTAGATCTTTGCTAGGGAATTCACAATGACAGACAGCCCAGAGCTAAGCCACAGATCTTGGGGTTCTCTAAAGGTGGAGCCACCAGGCATCATATCCTCCCACAGTGCCTGCCTGCTTATTCTTGGCCCTTTGTGGTTTCTGAGCATTTTGTTGAGGTCTTGAAAATTTTTCAAGATAGTTGAAAAGGGGCTGGCAAGATAGTACAGCAAGGAAAGGTGTATGCCACCAAGCCTGAAAACCTAAGTTCAATGCCTGGACCTTCATGGTGGAAAGAGAACTAATTGACTTGTGAAAGCTGTCCCCTGACCTCCGAACATGCACACACAGGCACGCAGGGACACACAAACGCAGACAAGCACACACAAATTACTTCTAGCAGGGCATAGTGGCGCATGCCTTTAATCCCAGCACTTGAGAGGCAGAGGCAGGTGGATCTCTGTGAGTTTGAGGCCAGCCTGGTCTCCATAGAGAGTTCCAGGCCAGCCAGGGGTGCTACAGGGAAACTTGTGTCAAAAAAAAAAAAAAAATTTCTTATACCTAAAAAAAAAAAAAAGACAGGAAAAGGACTTAAGTATAGAGATGAGGGTAGTGAATATCTTAAAGATTTTTAATTTAAAAAAAAATTTATTTTATGTGTATGAGTGTGTTGCCTGCATGTATGTGAGTGCACCCGTGTCATGTGGAGGTCAGAATTAAGGATGGTTCTTAGCTGTCATGTGGGTACTGGGAATTGAACCTGCAAGAGCAGTCAGTGCTGTTAACATCTGAGCCATCTCTCCAGCCCCTATTTTTAACTAGGCATATGTGTGTATATCTTTGTGTAGGTTTGTACATGGGAGTGCAGGTGCCCTCTGAGGCCAGAAGAGGGCATCAGATCCCTGGAGCTAGACTTACAGGCAGTTGTGAGCCACCTGACACAGGTGCTGGGAACTAGAGTCCTTTGTAAGAGCAGTGTGTACTTTTTACTGCTGAGCCATCTCTCCAGCCCCAAGTGAACTTTCTTTTTTAATAAGGAATTTTTATGGAATTTAGAAAACTATTTATTCATTATTGGGGGGGACACAAGTGCCATGACACACATACGTAGGTCAGAGAACAGCTTTGTGGAGTCTGTTCTCTCCTTCCACCTTTCCCTGGGTTTTCAAGAACTGGCTCTTCATGGTTCACAGCAAGCACTTTTAGATGTTGAACCAGCTCTCCATCCCCCAGTGACATTTTTATGACATAGAAAAATGTTGGTTCCCCTTCATGTCACTATTCCACTTCCTTATGAGTCTGGCTTCATCTGTGCATCCAGCATACCCCTTGTGGGGCAGCTATTGGCACCTCTAATACACATCCTGGTGAGCAGACATGAATAAATGCACCCGTCTATCTGCCAAATGAGGGCCTTCCACACGAAATCATTAATCTTTCCTTGCTGCACATTTATCTTGTGTATTAAAAATAATTTTGTGGCTGGGCGTGGTGGCACACGCCTTTAATCCCAGCAGAGGCAGGCAGATCTCTGGGAGTTCAAGGCCAGCCTGGTCTACATATTAAGTTCCAGGACAGCTGGGGCTACAGGGAGACCCTGATTCAAAAAGACCAAAAATAATAATAATAATTTTGTGTTCATTAGACAAGAATTCTTTCTGATAAAGACTTTATGCCATTACATAATATTTAATGCAATATTATATAATCTCTCTTTAAGACATTGTATCTCAATTTGGAATGGAAACTGTTATCTTACATACAGCATTGATGCTAAAAAAACGAATTGTCGTCTATCACCCCAAAATAGAAGCTGTCCAGGAGTTTACCAGGTACCATTACTAATTACTAAAAGGTATGACCTTTCTTGACAGTTGGGAAGCTGGATGAGCCTATGTGCTATGCTCTTGCATATTTGGTAGAAAGAATGTGCATTAGTCTTAAGAGTAAAATATAGTTTTTGTGTTTCAGTTTAGAACTAACGATTCAGCATCACTGAATTTAGACAGATTGTTCTTTAACTTTAGAATTTTTTATTTTTATTTATTTTGATCTATTTGGGGGGGGGGCAGTCTTTATGAGACAGGGTCTCCCTGTAGCCCCAGCTGGTCTGGAACTTGCTATGTCAACGAGGGTGGCCTTGAGCTCACAGAGATCTGCTGCCTGCCTCTGCCTCCTAAGTGCTGGGATTAAAGGCATGTGCCACCATACCTGGCCAGAAATAGAACTTTTTAAAATAAATTATTTGTATTTTATGTGTATGAGTGTTTGCCTGCCTGGACGTAAGTGCACCACATGTGTACAATGCTTTCAGAGGCCAGAAGAGGGCATCAGATCTTCTGGAACTGAAGTTAGGGCTGAAGTTAGAGCTTAGCTGCCATGTGGGTGCTGGGAACCAAACCTGGGTCCTCTGCAAGAGCAGTCAGTGCTCTTAACCATTAAGCCATCTCTCCAGCCTCAAAATAGGATTTTTTGTTGTTGTTTGTTTCTGTTTTGTTTTGTTTTTTTTTTCTTGAGACAGGGTCTCCCTGTAGCCATAGCTGGCCTGGAATGTACTACATAGATCAGGCTAACCTCACATAGAGATCTACCTGCCTCTGCCTCCTGAATCCTGGGATTAAAGCACCACCAAGCCTGGCTCCAAATAGGAATATTTTATTATTTTAAATTTTCATTTCTTTATTTTCTATTTTATGTATATGAATGTTATGTCTATATGTATGTAAGTGCCCCCATGTTGTAGGGTGCCCAAAGAGAACAGAAGAGGGTGTCAGAACCCCATGGAACTGGAATTACAGATGATAATTAGCTGCTATGTGGATGCTTAGATTCAAACCCAGGTCTTCTGCAAGAGCAGCCAGTGCTCTTAACTGCTGAGCCATCTCTCCAGCTCCAAATAGGACTATTTTAAAGTAGGGAATTAGCAAACTTTTCCTTGAAAGAAAATAAATAATTTAAGTCTCTGCCAATTTCTCAGCTGCCTGGGAAGCAGGAAAGTAAGCCTAGGCCCTAGGCATGTGTGACTGAATGGGCATGGCTGTGTCAATAGGACTTTATTTTCCAAAGATAGGCAGCTGGCCCAGGTAGCCTAGTTTGTTGACCTCTATTTTAAGTAACTTGCTCCTTATGTTCAGTTCTCCCTGACTCTCATCATTATAGTAAATATGGAGTGGGTAAAGTTTTTTGTTTACTAAATATAGCTTGTTCTTAAATCCTTTTTAAAAGCAAAAAGAGTTGGTTGGCATTTGTGTTGGATTTATTGCATGCCATGCATTATATAAGTAAGATACCTTAAACTATTAAACTTACTCATGATAAGAACGATGCAAAGGAGTAGCATTTCTGTGTTTTATGAATGAGAAAATTGAGGCTGGCAGAGGCCAAGTGGCAAGATTATGAAAAGGAGAAAGACTTTATAGACCAAAAGCCCTGGGTTAAAATCCTTCCATGGCAACTTGTTAGTTCATGACCACATAAAAGATATGAAATGTTTCTGAGCCTCCATTGCTGTGTCTGTAAAACGAGGATTATAATACAGACTTTGTGAGCTTGTTTTCAGTAGTGGGAGTAATTTATGGGGTGTGCTCAGCATGAGCCTGGCCCTTCAAGCCTGCTTTAGAAATGATTATTGTGCCAGGTGTGGTGGCGCATGCTTTTAATCTCAGCACTCAGGAGGCAGAGGCAGGGATTTCTGTATTAGTTACCATTCTGTTGCTGTAATAAAACTTGACCAAGGCCAGTTATAGAAGGAAGAGTTTATTTAACTTATGTTTCCAGAGGGATGAGTCCATCATGGTGGGGGAGGTATGGCAGGAGACAGCAGGAGCAGAAAGCTGAGGGCCCACATCTTCCAGCAGGCACAGGAAGCAGAGAGACAAACTGGAAATGGAATGAACCTATGAACTCTCAAAGCCCACCCCCAGTGACGTGCTTCCTTCAGCAATGGATTCCACATCTTTCCCATGGGGGACATTCTTCATCATTCTGCAAATTTTTGTTTTTGTTTTTGTTTTGTTTTTTTTGTCTTTTTGAGACAGGGTTTCTCTGTAGTCCCAGCTGTCTTGGAACTCACTATGTAGACCAGGCTGGCCTTGAACTCACAAAGATCCACCTGCCTATGCCTCCCAAGTGCTGAGATTAAAGGCGTGCGCCACCATGCCTGGCTTTTTTTGGGGGGGTGGGGGTTTCATTCTGCAAATTTTTGGAAAGTTAACCTTGAGCTTTTTGTAGCCAATCTGACCCCAAAAGTAGAGTTTAAAATGTGTAGCCAGGTTTGGTGGCATGGCAGGAGGCTTGCATGAGTCCCACCTGGGATACATAGTGAGTTCCTGACCAGCCAGGGCATAAAACAAATGGACTGGGTGTGGAGGCACACACCTTTAATCCTAGTGCTATGGAGGCAGAGGCAGGCGCATCTCTGAGTTTGAGGCCAGCCTGGTCTACATGATGAATTCCAGGCCATTTCAACAGACAGACTGACAGACAGATTAAATGCATTCCAGGCCATTTCAACAGACGGACGGACAGACAGACAGACAGACACACACACACACACACAGTGGTCTTGCTTTATTATAAAGCCTGGAGATATTAGCACATTTGAAGCTTGATTTTTTTCCTCTGCTCCTGACTAGCCAGTCCCAGGCTTTCAGGCTTTACCCTTCCTATAAGTTTGTTCTTGGGAGAAGGGGCAGGCAAGTCTCTAAGGTGAGGGGCCGCAACTATGTGACTGAGTTTTTGCCTTCATTCCTCAGGACTTTGCCTGCCCTGGTGTGGCACCGACAGGATTGGACCATCCTGCATTCTTACGTGCACCTGCATGCTGATGAACTGGAAGGCCTGCAGATGTGCACAGGTAGATGACAGCATCACAGCAGAGGAAAGGCTCTGCTTAGGTTCATTTGGTCTATGTATTTGGAGGGCAGAGAGGTCGAACATATTCCTAAAGGGAATACTGATCACAGTTCTTTCTTTGGCAGATAGAATTTCTTTTCTCCCTTTCAAAACCTTATTTTTAAGGATTCTGGTAAAAATGTTAACTTCGTTTTAGGTTTTTCCTAGTGTTAGAAATTGAACCAGAGCATCATGCTTGCTCAGCAAAGCCTCTACCTCTGAGCTACATTTCCAGCCCCAAGTAATAAGTTTTTTTTAAAAAAAAAAAAAAAGATTTAGTTTTGGGGGCTGGAGAGATGGCTCACTCTTCTTGCAGAGGACCTGGGTTCAAATCCCAGCACCTACATGGTGTCTAACAACCATCCCTAACTCCAGTTCTAGGGGATCCAACGCCCTCTTCTGCTTTTCTTGGGCTCTGCACAACATGGGTGCACTTACGTACATGGAGGCATAACACTCATACCCATAAAATTAAAAAAAAATTTTTTTTAAAGATTGAGTTTTTAGTTTTAATTATGTGTATTTATGAGACTGCCTATGTGCATATGGGTTCAGGTGCCCTCAGAGTGAGACCCTGCCTCAAAAAACAAACAAGAGCCCAGTGCCACTGGGATTTTTTTTTTTTTTTCTTTTTGAGACAGGGTCTCCTTGTAGTCCCAGCTGTCCTGGAACTCACTATGTAGACAGGCTGGCTTTGAACTCATAGAGATCCCCTGCCTCTGCCTCTGCCTCTGCCTGCCAGGCGCTTAAGAAAAAAAAAAAATCTTCCACAGAAAAAAGGGTTAGTCTCCTGTGTTTTTTTACAAAAGTTTTTTTTTTTTTTTCATTTAGTTTGTTAATCTACCTGGAGTGTTTTTTTGTTTTATAGTATATGAGTTTGGAGCCTAATTTTTTCCCCAAGATTTGCTCTTTAAGTATGAATATGCTGGGGGGGTGGTGCATGTGAATGCATGTATCTTCAGAAGACAGAGGTCGGATCCCCTGGAGCTGGAGTTGTAGGTGGTTGTGAGCCACTTTACTTAGGTGCTGGGAACCGAAATCAGGTCCTCTGCAAAAAACAGTACCCACTGTTCTTTTTTCTCTCCTTCTCGGTTCATATATTGAGTCTTTGGTGCTGGGATTGAATATGCTCTACCACTGAGCTATACACCAAGCCCCTGATTTCATTTTTCTTCCCATATGAATGATCACGTGGACTCAGGGCATATTGACTGCCTGGTTTTTCCTGTAATCAGCAGGGCCCTTCTATTGTGTTTCATGTGTTCTCAGATGATTTGTCTGGTTCTGGCTTTCAGCACTAGGTTTTGGGTTTGTTGCTAATGTTTTTAATTATACGTGGAAGCGTAAAACTTAGCAATAACAAGTTAGACCTCAAAAAAACCCAACAAAAACCCAAATCACTTCTATGGGTGTGGCTCAGTGGGAGAGCACTTGCCTAGCAGGCAAGAGGCCCTGGGTTCAGTACCCAACACTGTAAAACTCCCAGTTTTTTTTGTTTGTTTGATTTTTGTTTTTGTTTTTTTGTCTTTTTGAGACAGGGTCTCCCTGTAGCTCCAGCTGTCCTAGAACTCACTATGTAAACCAGGCTGGCCTTGAACTCACAGAGATCTGCCTGCCTCTGCCTCCCAAGTGCTGGGATTAAAGGCGTGTGCCCCCACACCCGGCCTTGTTTTTGTTTTTTTTTTAGTATTTTATTATTTTTATTTTATGTGTATGAATGTATTGCTGGCATGTATGTGAGTGCACCTGTGTTGTGCAATGCCGCAGAGGTCAGAAGAAGGCTTCGGATTCCCCTGGAACTGGAGTTAAGAACTGTTTGTAGCCACGATGTGGGTGCTGGAAATCGAACCTGGGTACTCTGCCAGAGCAGTCAGTGCTCTTAACTGCTGAGCCATCTCTCCAGCCCCAAAACTCCTAGTTAGTCTCTGAACTAACTGCAGTGTGGGAACCCTTGCTTTAAACAGAACCAGTTCTAGAAGCCCAGTGGTTCCTTTAGCATTTATTGTATCAGATCTGAAAGCAGTCAGAGGTGGTCTCCACATCATCCCTGACAGCCCAGGCATGTGACTCTGTGTTCTTGGGGACAGAGCTCTGCAGTGGGGGACAACGGCTGAGTCCATGTTACTTTCTGGCATTCTTTTTCTTTTTTAAAAAAGCAGAGTTGGAATTTTTATTATGCAACAGTTTTAATATGTTTTAAGCATGAGGATTAAGAGTCAAGTCACTGGGAAAGAAAGACACACCCAAGAGCATGGACACACCCAGAGAAAGCTGCTGCCTGACATTCTTGACCCAAATTAACACTGACCAAAAAGTAAATGTTTCACTTTAGCCTTGTTCCTTGACACCAAACTTAAATTTTGAAACATTTTGAGTTGTAGGAATTTCTTCAGGCAGCTGACAGTGATATAGTCTAATAAAGGCTACAGGATGCAGCTAATTGTCCTGACTAAATGAAACCCTGAAGAAAAGCAGCCGCTGAGCTATTGAAGTCAGTTCTCTTGAGACAGTCACAATATGATTTCTTTCTGCTCCAGTAATTTGTCAATTTGCCATGCAGGTTACATTGCTGGCTTTGTAGATTTGGAGGTGAGCAACAGACCTGACCTCTACGATGTGTTTGTGAACCTGGCAGAGAGTGAAATCATCATCGCGCCACTTGCAAAAGGTGACTTTCTTCTCTGTTCTATCCTCCGCTCCAGCCCTGACAGGAGGGATAAGCTAAGCGGCTGTCTGCTTTTAGCCGAGAGCCTGCTGAGCCTCTACTGAGGCCTGGGGATTTCTCAGGGCCTGGCTGCTTTATCTTTACACACCTAGACGTGGCAGCAGTACCACTGGGCTCTGGTGGTGGCTTCTGTGTGGTCACTTGCCCTTTTCCTAGAAGTGGAATGAGCCGAATGCTGGCTCATTAGGGTCTGTGTTGGATAGCTTCAGATATGAGGGCTTTAGCCAACAGCTTCAAGTGGATAAAACCAGTATTGGTTTCCTTATTCACTGGTTTTAAAATTTCAAAGATGATCATGTTCATGTGGAAGAATCTAACTAGAATCAGACCTTTAGGAAATATGCCTCTTATAAGGCCAAAGTGATAGAAAATGGCTGTCCAGGCCCAGTGAGATGGCTGAGGCTGAGGGCCAGGAAGGGTAGGCGAGGCCTGGTGTGTTCTGAGTCTACAGAACAGGCTCAGTCTGATCAGCACTATCTGGCTGGAGTTTGTCCCTTGCGGGGCACACAGAACTTTCTGTGGGTCTTGCTGCAGGCTGTAGCACCGTCTGTAATTCATATGCCTCGGGCTGTTTTTCTTTGCTGGTTTGCTGGTTTGCTGGTTTTTCTTTGCTCCGCACACACCGAGCAATCCATGGGTACCCCAGGCCTGGCAGGAAGTTCTTCTTTCACAACATTCTTACCAGAAAAATGTGCTTAAGCTCCTAACTGTAAAGACTTAGACAAGATGGTCAGGCTTTTGCCTTCAAGTCATAGATTGCTTGGAGCCAGGCCTTTTCATTCAGTTTTGAATGGAAATTTTTTTAATTTTGCTCTTTTGAGACAGGGTCTCCCTGTAGCCCCAGCTGTCCTGGAACTCACTGTGTAGACCAGGCTGACCTTGAACTCACAGAGATCCGCCTGCCTCTGCCTCCCGAGTGCTGGGATTAAAGACGTGCACCACCATATCCGGCAGGAAAAAATTTTTATCAGGTGCTGTGGAAGGGAAATTTGGTTTAGTGTTTTCCTTTGGGGTGTGATGTGTGTCAGTCCCAGTCAAGCCTTGCCTTCTCAGATGGTGTTACATCTATGTTAGCAACAAAATGGAAATGTGTGTAAATTCCTAAGTATTCACACAGCACATTCTTTTTTGCTTTCACCAGAGGCCATGACACTGGGCAAACTACACAAAGAAATTGGCCAGCTAATTGTGCAGTCTGCAGAAGACCCGGAGAGGTCAGACAGCCAGGTTATACAGGTAACCCCCAATCTCCCTTTCGAGGCATCCCGCAGTAGCCTAGCCTCACTGGCAGCCTGCGGTGGAGCAGGATGTTCTCTTTGGGCACAGTAGCAGTGTGAAGTGCCAAGGGACAGGCCAGGAGCAGGTGCTAGCATGAGGGTTTGCAGTTGCCAAGAAGATAGATGGGGGTCACTGTAGGGGCTGGTACTGAAGCCAGCCCTCATGGTGGTGTGGGGCAGGGGTAAGTGTAATCGAATGGACTGGAATGCCTGTAGGAGCCACCAGTGTGTTCTGTTCTGCTAGAATTTTCTTGGAGGGGCAAATGATGAACACATGGTTGCTGCTGAACCTGGGGACTAGATAAATGGTTGCAGTCAGTTCTGCTGCAGAGCCCCCTTCTGGGGTGGCGGCATCTGTCAAGCTGACAGAGTCTGTGTGCACTAGTCAGCACCCTGTCTTCTGCCCTCACCAACCTGGGAGGGCAGATGGTTTTATTCCTGGGCTTTTCTATATGATGCCAAAGCCCCCCCCCCCCCAACACTGGTCCAGTCTCTTCTTGCTGGTCCTTTGCCTGCTCCCAGCTCTCTCCTAGCCTAGCCACTCCAGGATCCCCTGTCTTCACCTGGGACACCAGGGGGGCACCACTGTGAAGTAGACACAGCCAGTTAGCTTGGTCATCCCACCTTGCACATTTCTTCATTTTTCCATTATTCTTTGAGCACTGGGCAGTGAATTCAGTGTGAGCAGAGTCCCTGCCCCCATAGAGCTTGCATTTTGGTGGAGCAGATGACTAAAGAATAACCATCAGGACACTTGTAAACCATAGTAAATGTTGTGAGAGAAATAAGGGTTGAGGTAGACTTTTGAGGAGGTGACATGGAAGCAAAAAGATACAAGGGGCAGCAGGCTTTGGCAGGGACGACTAGCAGCACTGTTCTGCTCAGTGTTGGCGGCCTGGCCAGCTGTGGCCAGCAGAAGTGGGTGGGTCTCATCTGCTGTCCTCCCCTGTGAACTGGCATTGCCTTCCATCATCATCAGAGCAGAAACACCTCTCATTTTTTAAAACTTTTGAGTTTCATACATGTATATGAAGTATTCTGATATCAACCATCCCCTCCCCTTCAGCTTCCCCTGGAGTACCTCCAACACTCCCCACTCCCAAATACATGTCCTCTTTTGTTTTTTTTTAATTTCCCCTGGGTCCACTTGGTACTGCCCGCATGCACATGGCTGTGAGGCCATCCGCTGAAGTATGGGCAACGTACCAGTAGCCACAGCCCTAAGGAAAAATGACTCTTCTTCCCCCAGTGGTTGGTAACTGTCAATACATCAGCCAGGGGTGGGGCCTTGTGAGCCTCACCCCCATCCATGCTAGGATTTTAGCTGGCTGACTCCTGTGTAGGTTTTGTGCATGTAACTACAGCTGCTGTGAGTTCATGAGTGCTGTGGCTATGTTGTCTAGAAGACGCATCTCCCAGCACTCCTCCAGTCCCATCCTCCAGCTCTTACATTCTTTCTGCCCTCTCTTTTATGATGTTCTCTGGGCCTTGGATGTGTGTTCTAGTTTGTTTCTCCATTGCTGTGACAAAATACTCTGACCAATACCAACTTGGGGGAAGAAAGCGTTTATTTGTCTTACATCTCCCAAGTCACAGTTCATCAGGGAGCCCAAGGTAGGAACTCAGGGCAGGAACCTGGAGGAGGTAGGAGCTGGAGCACAGGCCATGGAGGAACACTGCTTACTGGTTTGCTCCCCTGGCCCATGCTCAGCCTGCTTTCTTATACAATACAGAACCACCTGTGTGGGGTGGCACCGCCCACAGTGGGCTGGACCCTCCCACATCACTCAACAATCAAGAAAATACCCCACAGACATGGCCACAGACCAGTCCAGTGGAGGCAATTCACCAGTTGAGGCTCCCTCAACCCAGGTGTATCAAGTTGACACTAAGCTATCCAGCACAGTCTGTGTGTATATCATATAGATGTCTTGAGGACTCACAGTCATTCTCAACACTTTGATTAGTTATGGATCTCTGTATTGACTGCTGCCCATTGCAAAATGTGTTTCTCTGACCAAGGCTGAAAATGGCACATATATATGAATATAAACATAGATATTTAGAAGATGTCATGACCATTTAACAAAACAATAGTAAATTAATTACCCCCTGGGGCTTATGACCTCCCCAGCCTCCGGCTTTTGACTAGGCTTACAGTACCAGGCCTGCCTGAATGCCCTGTGGAGCAGGCCTCAGATCTGATCAGAAGGCTCTTGGTTACCCCCATAGCAGTCATGGCACTTTTGCACCAGTGGACTCATCTTGCCTGGCAGCTCAGTATTGTGGCTTACAAGGTTCAGCGCTGGGTAAGACCATTGCTATCCTGGGAGAGAAACTCCAGTGGCCTGCGTAGCACTTTGAGCACTGTAAAAGCTAGCCATCAGGGATGGGGCTTCCTGGTCAGTTTCAGTTTCAGGTTGATTTCTCTAGGTCCTGTGACCAAAGTGTGTGATATCTTCAGCAATTGGGTCTTTTTTTTTTTTTTTTTGGTCTCCCTGTAGCCCCAGCTGACCTAAACTCACTATGTAGACCAGGCTGGCCTTGAACTCACAGATATCCATCCACTTGCCTCTCTCTGCCTGCCAAGTGCTGGAATCAAAGGTGTGCACCACCATGCCTAGTCAGCAGTAGGGTTTTAACATCTAGTTATGGCAATAGCCTGAGAAATCCCCCTTTCTTTTTAAAAATAACTTTTTAAAATTTGGGGCTAGAGTGATGGCTCAGTAGTTAAGAACACTGACACTGATACTGACTGCTCTTGCAGAGGACCTGGGTTCGATTCCCAGCACCCACATGGTGGCTAACAACTGTGTGTAACTCCAGTTCCAGAACACAACACCCTCTTCTGACCCCCCCCCCCCATGCACTGCATGAACCGGTGTACTTACATACATGCAGGCAATATAGCATACATATAAAATGAAAATAACCTTTTTTGATTTTTAAAAATTTATATTGTCGGGCGTGGTGGCGCACGCCTTTAATCCCAGCACTTGGGAGGCAGAGGTAGGTGGATCTCTGTGAGTTCAAGGCCAGCGTGGTCTTGAGTTCCAGGACAGCTGGGGCTACAAGGAGACCCTGTCTCAAAAAAGACAAAAAAAAAAAAATTGTTTGTAATGTGTATGAGTGATGTATTCACGGATGTAAGTGCACCACATGTGTGCAATGCCAGTGGAGGCTAGAAGAGGGGATCAGATTTGGAAGTGGAGTTATGAATGGTTGTTAGCTGCCATGTGGGTGTTAGGAACAAAACTGAGGTCTTCTGGAAGAGCAGCCAATACTCTTAACCACTGAGCCATCTCTCTAGCCCTGCAACACTCATTTTTAAACATTGATCAGATGTGTAGATTGCAGTTATATATTATTTGGATTATTTCTCATAGGTTAGAAGTAATACATAGGGGGCTGCTTTTAGCAGAGGACCTGGGTTTGGCTCTCAGCACCCACATGGTGGCTAACAACCATCCATAACTCCAGTTCCAGGGGAATCTGACCCCCTCTTCTGACCTCTGTGGACATTGCATAACACGGGTGCACTTATATATATGTAGGTGATACATTCATACACATAAAATAAAAATAAAATATTTAAAAAGAAAAAGAAGGGGCTGGAGAGATGGCTCAGTGGTTAAGAACACTGGTTATTTTTGCAGAAGACCTGGGTTCAAATCCCAGCACCCACATGGCAGCTAACAACTGTCCATAACTCCAGTCCCAGGGGATCCAACAGCCTCTTCTGTCCTCCGTGGGCACTGCACGACACAGATGCACTTACCTACATGCAGGCAATACACGCATACACATAAAATGAGAATAACAAAATAAGAAAAACAAGTACTCATAGGTAATTCCATATAGTATATGAGATCTTAGGGAAGGTAAATGAAAGTGCTCAGTGTGTGATAAAGGTCCAGAAATATTCAAGTGGTGTGATAGCAGTAAACCAGGCAAAAGACATAATTTTTTTTTTAATTTTTAAAACTAAAAAAAATTTTTTTTTTGTCTTTCTGAAGCAGGGTCTCCCTGTAGTCCCAGCTGTCCTGGAACTCACTATGTAGACCAGGCTGGCCTTGAACTCACAGAGATCCACCTGCCTCTGCCTCCCAAGTGCTGGGATTAAAGGTGTGTGCCACCACGCCCGTCTAAAATTTTTTTAATTTTAATGTGAGTCACCAGCTGCTCAGAGGAGTGCCAGTCACAGAGTAGGCATGAAGTCTACAGGTTGCTCTCCAAGGCAAATGGGGGGGGGGCTCATTTGAAAGATGGAAACCACAGAATGTATTATTCAGCAATTCTGCTTCTAGGTAGATACCCACAGGAACTGAAGGCAGAAACTGAAACAGACTTTAACCAGCAGTGTTGTTTAATCCCATCAAAAGATGAAATAACCTGGTTGTCCAGCAGAATGAATGGATAAACAGACTAGTGTGCAGCCTTAGAAAGAAGGTGGTTTCAATATAGTATTGTATGAATGAACCTTGAGGACACGGTGACATCATGCTGTGAAACAAGGTGGTGACAAGAGGATAGATATGACTTCACTTAAAAGTACTCAGAATAGGCAGATTCATAGAGGAAGAGGTAGAATAAGGTCTCCAGGGCTCTGAGGGAGGGAGCTGAGGGTTACTGTTAATGGGCACTCAGCTTATGCCTGGGATGGTGAAAGAGGTAAGAAATAGCACAACCTGGTGACTCCTCTTTTCTTCACTTCTTTTTAATTATCATTATTGTGTGCGTTATGCATGCTGATCAGAAGATAACTTCTAGGAGGTGGTCCCTTTCCACCATGGTTCCAGGGATCAAACGTTTTCAGGCCTCTTTGCCAAGCCTTTTTACCTGCTGAGCCATCTTGCTGACCCTCATGGTGACTTCTTTTTTAAATATTTTATTTATTGTTTTTACCTTATGTGTTTGAGTGTATTGTCTGTATGTAGGTTGGTACTCCCATGTTGTACAGTGCCCACGGAGGTCAAAAGAGGTCCCCTGGAACTGGAGTTAGGACGGTTGTTGGGTGTTGGGAATTGAATCTGGGCCCTCTGCAAGAGCAGTCAGTGTTCTTATCTGCTGAACCCTCTCTCCAGCCCCTCATGGTGTCTTCTTAATACCACTACCTTATACACTTAAAAATGGCTAAAATGGTTATAAACAAATCTGAGACATTGATTTTTGTTGAGTTATATTGTTTTCAAAATTTATAAAATTGCCAGGCACGGTGGCACATGCCTTTACTCTCAGCATTTGGGAGGCAGAGGCAGGCAAATTTCTGAGTTCCAGGCCAGCTGTGTCTACAGGGAGACTTTGTGTCAAAAAAACAAACAAACAAAAATATAAAACTAGGGGCTAGCTAGAAGACTCATTGGTTAAGAGCACTGGCTGCTCCTGCAGAGGACCCGGGTTCATTTCCCAGCACCCACATGGCAGCTGTCCGTAACTGCGGTTCCAGGGGATCTGACTCCCTCTTCTGGCCTCCACAGGTTTTGCATGACACAGGTACACTTTTTGACATACAGTCAAAACACTCAGAAAAGGAGCTGAACAGATAGCTCAGTGGTTAAGAGCACTGACTGCTCTTCTGAGGACCTGGGTTCAATTCCCAGCACCCACATGGCAGCTACAAACCGTCCTTAACTCCAGTTCCAGGGGAATCCAAAGCCCTCTTCTGACCTCCGCGGCATTGCACAACACGGGTACACTCACATACATGCAGGCAATACACTCATATACAAAATAAGAATAATTAAAAAAATTTTTTTAAATAATTTAATTTATAAAATTAGATTAAAAATACAGTAAGAGCTGGGCGTGGTGGCGCATGTCTTTAATACCAGCACTTGGGAGGCAGAGGCAGGCGGATCTCTGTGAGTTCGAGGCCAGCCTGGTCTACATAGTGAGTTCCAGGACAGCTGGGGCTACAGGGAGACCCTGTCTCAAAAAGACCCCCCAAAAAAAGCAGTAAGAATTCTAGGGAATTACTTCATAGTTTCAGATACTAACAAATATTTTCCTGTTCTGTTAAAGGATATTGCCCTAAAAACAAAAGAAATCTTCACCAACCTAGCACCATTTTCAGAAGTCTCAGATGATGGAGGAAAGATAACCCTCAACTTTGAGGCACTGAAACAAAAGCGATTTCCACCTGCAACGGAAAACTTCCTCTACCATCTAGCAGCGGCTGAACAGATGCTGAAAATCTGACTGACTTGCTGATGGTACTACAAAGCTTTCCTTTCATTCCAACTTTCCATTAACTTTGTAAAATACTGGAATTACAGAGAACATATTATATTTTTAATGATTTATTTGAAAGTATTGAAATTTGATCTGAAAAACACCGAAACATAAAAATGGTTGAGATTTTCTCCCTGCCAATTCAATTCAGTGCTGGACAAAGTGCTTTAATTACAACTGTAAGGTTATAAGCTGCCTGCTGTCCCTCATGCAGAAGTCCTGCGGCGTGGAGTCCCACACAGATAGCGTTCTCATTCCTGTCAACTAACCATTTATTTTCAAAAAGCTGCCTGAAAGTTTGCTTTGTTTTAAAAGAACTTTAATTCTTCATGAGGAATTTTTCTTTCTGAGCCAAACTGCCAAGTTTTCTGCAGAACTGTCTAGAGGATCATTTGAAAGAGACTGAGGTTCTACTTCCTTGTAAAAGGAAAACTTTTTCTTGGCCTTTGAATATTTTGCCTATATTATGAGAGTTTGCACAGATTTTATACTTGAGTAGGCAAACTCTACTAACCCGTATTTATACTGTTAGAGAAGTGAGCATGCACACTTCAGCTACCTTCAGTTAACTCTGCTGCTAACAATATTCTTTAGAAAAGATGCCAGGCCTTGCAATATAATCCCTTTAAATTTAAACATCTACATTCCTGAGGCAATGTCTTCATAAGCTTTGCAGTCAGTGCTGGGGAGAGAACCCAGGGTGTCACATATGCCAGGCAAGTGCTGTCACAGCTAAACACCCAGCCCGAAATAATGCCTTCATAGAAGCAGCTTCTCCCAGGGGCCAGAACTACAGTGTCTACAAGGGACTGCAAGGAAAGTAACTTGGCTGCATCATCAAGGTTACTGTCTTGGGTACCTGTTCATTATTTGGAAACTTTAAAATTGCCAGCTAACACAGAGGTCTAGGTTATAGACTCTCTGTTTTACAATGTCTGTCATATGAATTGTGAGATTCATATGAATTTCCAGTCCTGTTACAGTACCTTCAGAACTACCAGGAAACATGTTTGCAAAAACTTCATCTGTATTGGGTGTTTCTTTTTTTTCTTATTGGTAAACATTTAAGTAAAAATAAAATACAGCCTTTCCTACTCCATGCTTGGGTGGGAACAGGGAGGACCTGATGTGACTTGTTTGCTGAGACTAACAAACTGAGGATTAAATTTGCACTTTATGAAAACAAGCACTAACATCATTTTCTCCCTTTTTTTGCATATGAATTCTAACATAGTAATGTTAGGATTACAAATAGTACAACAGAAGTATTTTGATAACAAAGTTTTAGTTTTAGTGAGGAATTTTGTCATTCTCTCCATTCCAAACGTAGACAAGACTGCCTCCACCTCAAAGATCTGCCTCCTGAGAGCTGGGATTAAAGATATGCCCCATCATGCCTGACAAAACAGCCACTTTTCTTTCTTTTTTTGGAGGGGGGTTCTTTTTGAGACAGGGTTTCTTGTAGCCCCAGCTGGCCTGGAACTCACTATCTAGACCAGGCTGGCCTTGAACTCACAGAGATCGGCCTGCCTCTGCCTCCTGAGTGCTGGGATTAAAGGCATCCACCACTATGCCTGGCTAACAGCCACTTTTCTAACTATAAAGATACTGAGGAATTACGAAAAGGTCTGTTTGAAAGTTAAAGCTAGGGCTGATGAGATGGCTCAGTGGGTAAAGGTGCTTACTGCCAAACCTGATGACCTGAGTTTTATCCCTGCATGGTAGAGGGAAAGAGCTTAACTCCTCAAGTTGGTCTCTGACCTCCACATGTGCATGCTGAAGCACTGGCACACAGGTGAATAGATGTAATCCATTACAAGTTAAAGCTGAGCCAAGCCATGATGCAGACCTTTCAATCCCAGCACTCAGGAGGCAGAGGGCAGGTGGATTTCTGTGAGTTCCAGGCCAGCCAGGACTATCTAGTGAGATTTTTGTGCCAGTCCCCTGCCCCCCAAAAAGTTAAAGCTGGGTTGGCCAGATAGCTCAGCAGGTAAAGGCATGTGCTGCCAAGCTTAAGGACCCACATGGTGGAAGAAAACTGCAAGTCCTGACCTGTACATGCACGCCAAAGTATACACCCTCCCACCACCCAAAATAAAAAATACAGTAAAAATAGAAGTCATGGGGCTGGAGAGATGGCTCAGCAGTTAAGAACACTGTTCTTACAGAAGACCTGGTTTCAATTCCCAGCACCCACATGGCAGCTAACAACTGTAATTCCAGTTCCAGGGGATCCAAAAGCCTCTTCTGTCCTCCGCAGGCATTGCACAACACAGGTGCACTTACATACATGCAGGCGTAACACTCGTAAAATAAAATATTAAAAAAAAAAGTCACAGCTATCTCCAGGCCTTATGTCCCAACCTTCGTCCACCATCCTTGCTTCTAGAAGCTTCCTCTGGAACTCCTGCTCTTCCCTCTACCTGCCTCCTGTCAGGGGCTGAACCTCCACCCATCCTGTTTTCCACCTTTAACTCTGAATACCATAAGCCTGTGGCTAGACTGAGCCACCTGGGAGCTCAATGGTTTTGTCTCTTGGGATTGCTGTGACACTTAAACCAAATGTGGAAATGACTGCTTCAGACAGGGCAAACTGAAGGGCACAGATACATTCTTTGATCTCAGCAGTACAGAACTATTCCTTGCTCCAGGATCCAAATGTTTAGCTGTCTTTGAAGACAGTCTGCTGGGGAAATGGACCTGTCAATAGGTCATGTGGTATGGCCAGGGCCAGATCAAGTATAGGTTGCTATGGAACCCTTGAGGCAGAGTTGGAAAGCCCATAACTCATGAGGAGCCAGCTAGTGCTGGGTCAGGACAGGAAATGGAGTGGCAAAATACGGTGAAGGTAGAGGCTATCTAACACCATGTAAGGGACTTGGATGTGGTCTTCACCACTAGGAGAGGGACTGTCAAAGAGCAGACAAGCATGGACTTCAGCAAGCCACACAGTAGCAAGGCTATGCCAGCAGGGGGTGCTGTTGTGCTAAACTGAAGTTGCACCAGCAATTAACACATGAAATTGGGGCAGTCTGAGGTGAAGGTTCCTGTCATACACAGCTGGATAAGTGGTGGCATGGGTCCCCAAGAATGGGAGGGAGCTGAACTCAGGCCCATGGCAGATCTTAGTGGTCAGCAAGAGTGGCACTGCAGGTCTGGGTGGGACCTGGGCAAGAGCAATCTCAGAAGAATGCAGGCTGGAGGCTGGGGCCAATCAAGGCAGACCTTGGAAAGTCTGGTTCGGAAAGAGGCTTTGCTTTTAAAGAAAAAGAATTTTGCTTTTTTTGTGTGTATGAGTGTTTTGCCAGCATGTATGTAAGTATACCCGTGTGTAATGCCTGCAGAGGTTAGAAGAGGGTGCTGTGTGCCCTGAACTGGAGTTACAGTTTTGGCCACCATGGGGTTGCTGAGAACTGAACTGGGGTGCTCTGCAAGAGCAGTTACACCCTTAACCACTGAGCCACCTCTCCACCCCCTTCTTTTTAAAAAAAATGTTTATTGTTTTTATTTTATGTGTATGAGTGTATTGCCTGCGTGTGTGTGAGTGCACCCATGTCGTGCAGTGCCGCGGAGGTCATTAGAAGGCTTCGGATTCCCCTGAACTGGAGTTAGGGACAGTTTGTAGCAGCCATGTGGGTGCTGGGAATCAAACCTGGGTCCTCTGCAAGAGCAGTCAGTGCTCTTAACTGCTGAGCCATTTCTCCAGCCCCTCCAGCCCCTTCTTTAAAAATAGATTTTATTGTTAATTATGTGTGTCTGTGTGCAGGTTTGTACATGTGCATGCAGATGCGTGCCAGGGGTCAGAAGAGGAAATGGTTATAGGCAGTGCACTATTAATTGCTGAGCCACCTCTCCAGCCTAATGTATTACTTCCTCGATAAAGCAAATGACTAAGTTTCAGTGCTCCTAGGAGGAGCCTGCAGAGAGGAAGACTAGAACCAGAGGCCATAGCACAAGGCCCTGAGGATGAGAGATGGGCATCTCACCACCTGAGAACTGATGTGTATAAGATCAGATGGATGTTGGGAAGGAGGGTCTGTTGCTGGCCAAGGACCTTGTTAGAGAAGTGACAGTCCTGTCATTCAGGGACCAGGGAGCAAACAACTTGCAGTTTTCTGGGATGAGGTTATGTGTAGGAACAAAATCACTGTGAGGGACAGAGGCCTTAATGGGCTATGTGTCTACCTGGAAGTGGGCTACCAAATGTTGTATCCAGGGCAGGTGCATCCTTTGCCTTTATTTTTTTTCAAGTACTCAACTTGAGACAAGTTTATTAGTAGTTTCACACTGTCCTTTCCCAGGCTGATTCTCACCTCACCTGCCACCCCCCAGCAGTCCCTGGGGTGTCAGTGGCTCTTCTAGTCAGCCTCAAAGCCCTAGCCACAGTAGGCCCTGAAGCCAGCCTCGAAGTCCTGGCCACAGTGGCCTTGAAGCCAGCCTGCTGCATCGGCAGAGCTGGGAACTAAACCCCGAGGGGCCAAAGGTTTCCAAACAAGAGCCAAACTCACACCTATACCCCTCTGTTATAGAACAGTTCTGTTTCTTCCGTGGAAGACTGAATCTCCTCTTCAAGCTTACTGCACTGGATCTGAAAAAGTTAAATTCTCAATGTTAGATTCTTTTAAAAAAATTTCTATTTGGGGTCTAGAGTTAAGAGTACTGGCTTGCAGAGAAGTCCTAGGTTCAGTACCCATCACCACAGCTCACAGCCATATGTAACTCCAGTCCCAGGCAATCTGACGCCTTCTTCTGACCTCCACAGGTATTACACAACACAGGTGCACTTTTTAATTTTTTGATTTTAGATTTATTTTTAGTTTGTGTGTATGAGTGTTTTCCCTCCATGTATGTGGGTGTATCGGTATCATGCAATGCCCAGGGAGGCCAGAAGAGGGCATCGGATTCCCTGGAACTAGAGTTACAGATGGGTGATTGCTGGTTACTATGTGGGTACTGGGAATTGATCCCCAATTCTCTGCAAAAGCAGCCAGTGCTCTTAACTGCTGAGCCATTTCTCCACCCCTCAACATTACACTCTTAACTTCTGCCTTAGAATCCAAGTTTAAAAAGAACCCCTAAGGCCAAGTGTAATGGTGCACACCTTTAATCTCAGCACTCGGGAGGCAGAGGCAAGCAGAGCTCTGTGAGTTTGAGGCCAACCTGGTCTACATAATGAGTTCCAGGCCAGCCAAGAAGAAAAAAAAAAAAAAATCCTAAAAGCAACCATTGTTTATCTTTTTTTTTTTTTTTTTTTTTTTTCCTTATTTTGGTCTTTTTGAGACAGGGTCTCCCTATAGCCCCAGCTGGCCTGGAACTTACTATGTAGACCAGGCTGGACTTGAACTCAGAGATCCGCCGGCCTCTGCCTCCTGTGCGCTGGGATTAAAGGTGGTTTTAAAACATCTGACAGCAAAAAGTATCACTTGTTACAACTTTTGTTTTGAGACAGGGTCTCTCTCACTAGCCCATGAGTATGCTTAGGACTACAAATCGTTACCGGGTTATTCCTAGCAATACACTACACATCCGATACCCTCACAGCCTTCTCATCAGTAACACATATTTGCCGAGATGTTTACTACGGCTGAATAATCCGATATCTACATGACTGGCTGGCTGGCTTGGAACTTTACATAGACCAGGCTGGCCTCAAACTCATAGAGATTCACCTGCCTCTGCTTTCCAAGGTGCTGGGCGTGCACCACCACATCCAGCCCTCTTAGAACTTTTTATTGGAAAATTTCTTTTTTAAAAAAAATTTTATTATTTTTATTTTATGTATATTTGTCTATTGCCTGCATGTAGGTAAGTGCACCTGTGTCATGCAGTGCCCACGGAGGTCAGAAGAGGCTGTCAGATCCCCTGGGACTGGTGTTACAGACAGTTGTTAGCTGCCATGTGGGTGCAGGGATTTGAACCCGGGTCTTCTGCAAGAACCACCAGTGTTCTTAACTGCTGAGCCATCCCTCCAGCCCCAGGAAATTTCAAATGTAAATAAGAAATATAATAAAGTTCTATATACTTATCACTCAGCAATAACCACGAGTAATCTGATGATCTGAATCCTCACGCATTTATACCCAGAAATGTGGAAGGGGGCAGAGGGGAAATTCTGTTTGGGGATTTTTTTTTTTAATTTTATTATTTTTATGTGTATGTGTGTATTGCCTGCATGTAGGTAAGTGCACCCATGTCCTGCAATGCCCAAGGAGGACAGAAGAGGCTGTCAGTTCCCCTGGGACTGGAGTTACAGACAGTTGTTAGCTGCCATGTGGGTGCTGGGATTCAAACCCAGGTCTTCTGCAAGAACAACTAGTGCTCTTAACTGCTGAGCCATCTCTCCAGTCCCCCATTTTTGGATTTTTAAGACAGGCCCAGCTGGCCTTGAACTTAGTCTCCCTGCCTCTGCCTCCAACGTGCTGAGAATACAGGTGTGCACTGTTACACCTGTCTCCTTGAGTATTCTAAGGTAAGTCTCAGATTTGTCATTTCACTTAAAAAGACTTCAGTATAAGATTTGGAATGATTGCTACCATGTATACAGGAATGACAGCACTTATGTAATTACTAGGCTGTATCACACCTAGCAAATGTTAAACAGTCGTCCTCTAATGCCCAATACCCATTTCCAGGCTGGCACCTTGACGGCCGAGGGCAGGCAGAGCCCTGGTCATGGTCAGGGTCCTTGAGGAGCCAGAAAGGCACCAGGGGTGTTAGGGAGAAGCTCAACTCCTCCCAGTCTTGGGCTCTGCAAATAGAGCAGGCCACCAGGTGTGCTGGACAGCGTCAAGTTGACACCTGGGTAGAAGGAACCTCAACTGGGGAATTCCCTCCATTGGACTGGCCTGTGGCCATGTCTGTTGGGTATTTTCTTGATTATTAAGTTATGTCGGAGGACCCAGCCCACTGTGGGAAGTGCCACTGCTGGGCAGGTGGTCTTGTGTTATATAAGAAAGGAGGCTGAGCATCCAGACAGCAAGCCAGGAAGCAGCATTTCTCCAAGGTCTGTGCTGCAGCTCCTGCCTCTAGGCTCCTGCTCTGAGTTCCTGCCCTGACTTCCCTGATTGACGAACTGTAATCCATGAGACATAAGATAAAAATAAGCCCTTTCCTCCCCAAGTTGGTTTTGGTTAGTGTTTATCACATTAATAGAAAATAACTAATGGCACTAGACTGCCATTGACATGTCCATCGTCCACATAGGGCCCACAGGCCTCTTCAGGGTCCAGCAAATCTCTGAGGGCAGGGCACAGGGGTAGACTACTTCTTACTGCTGCTCTGCCCTCTAGATTTCAGCCTCCACACCTGCCATGACTTCTGCGTGACCCCTTCAAGCCCACTGCCTGCTTCCTCTGCCTGAAGGTACAATGCTGACTTTGGACTCAGCATCCTACCAGCCACATGTGGTCACGTGTCTATTCGTTCCTCCCCTGGGAATGCCCTCGTTCCTCCCCTGGGAATGCCCTCTTCTCAGTCCCATCTCTGCCTATTCAACTCCAGCTGTCTTCGAAGGCACTCTCCTCCAGGAAGCCTTCCCTGGCTCAGCTGTAATTCTCAGGCCTTCTGCTCATCCTCATCTTCTGTCATAAAACAGTCATTTCCATACATGTCATGTCACTCTCCCTGAGAAAGCATGTGGCATGCCATCAGCCCCAGGCTGTCTTCTTCCACAGCAGTACAGGTTTTCTGTAGTTTAATTTTACACTTATTATTTTTATTTATTTTTAAAAATTTTTATTATTTTTATTTTATGTGAACGTGTGTATTGCCTGCATGTAGGTAAGTGAACCCGTGTCATGCAATGCCCTTAAAGGACAGAAGAGGCTGTAGGATCCCCTGGGACTGGAGTTACAGACAGTTGTTAGCCGCCATGTGGGTGCTGGGATTCAAACCCAGGTCTTCTGCAAGAACAACCAGTGTTCTTAACCACTGAGCCATCTCTCCAGCCCCCTATACTTATTTATTTATTTAATTTGTGTGTGTGAGTGTGTGTGCGCGTGCATGTGAGGTCAGAGGACAACCTTCAGGAGTTGGTTCTCTCCTTCCATGTGAGTCCCGGAGATCAAACTCAGGTCTCTAGGCTTGGTGGCAAGCAATGAGCCATTCTGTCAGCCCATCAGCCTACCTGAAAACGGGCAAAGAATAAATATAAAGCAACAATTCTTGACACAGATACTATTGTCTTCAACTCACTTCAACAGACAAGGAAACCGAGAAAACTGAGCAAAGTGATGGAGGAGCTGGGAATCTTAACCAGGCAGAAACCATAAATTTACTATATTACTACACCGTACGAATGGCCTACAGAATTATCTTACAGAAGAGACACTAACTAGCTACATGTGAGTACATACATTAAAATGATAAAGTTTCTGGGCTAGGAGCATAATATTTGCAAGGCCCAGCACTAAAAAAAATAAGGGGCTGGGGAGGTGGCTCAGCAAGTTAAGAACTTGTTTTTCTGTTCTTCCAGAGGACCAGGGTTCAGTTCCCAGCTCCTACATGGCAGCTCTATTACCTCCTTCCAGCCTTCAAGGGCACTACACACATACCAGTAAATATGGCTGGCAATCAAAACACTTGCACAAATAAAAATCAATAAACCATTAAAAAAATAGTAATGAAATAGAATTCAGTGTCTTCATCACGCTAGGCACTTTTTTTTGTTTTTATTTTTTGGTCTTTTTGAGACAGGGTCTCTCTGTAGCCCCAGCTGTCTTGGAACTCACTATGTAGACCAGGGTGGCCTTGTACTACAGAGATCCGCCTGCCTCTGCCTCCTGAGTGGACTAAAGGCGTGCGCCACCATGCCCGGCGCCCTAGGCACATTTTAAGTTTGCAGAAGCCGTATGTGGCCAGTGTGCACCATGTTAGACAGCATACAGACTACTTCATCACTGTGGGCAGTCGCACTGGGTGAAGCATGGCTTTATGGTGTTAGAGAATATCTAAGTGTTCTCTAGTGTCTTTCAAAGACTTGCTTTATACATTTGTTCATTCACTCATTCACAATGCAGCCCAGGCTGCCTTTAAACTCACTATGTAGTCAAAGATGGCATCGGGTCCCTTGGGTCCCTCATCCTCCTGCCCCCACCTCCCAAACACTGGGAGGTACATGCCACCATGCCTCATTTACGTGGTCCTGGGCATTAAACCCAGGGCTTTGTGATGCTAGGCAAGCACTCTACACACTGGGCAACATTCCCAGCTCCTAAAGTTTTTAGTTTTTGAGACAGGAATTTGCTTCAAAGGCCAGGCTCAAAACCAGGATCATTTGCCTCATTCTCCTAGTGCTGGGATTAAGGCACATCCTGCCACTACTAGACCCAGCTAATTTGTTTCAGATTGTTTTTTATTGTTGGGAGGGGAGGGGCACATGCATGTCACGATTCGCATGTAGAGGTTAAAGGATGACTCTGGAATCGGTTCTCTCCTTCCAACTTTACTTGGGTTCCAGGGACCAAACTCAGCTATGAGGCTTAGCAAGTGCCTCTGTCCATTAAGCCATCTCACTGAGCTATCTCACCAGTCCTAATTTTACCTATTATATGTGTGTATATGTGAAATTTTTTCTATTATTACATGTGCACGTACGTGATTATTATTGTGTGCATGTGAGGCTCTCAGAGGACAACTTTCAGGACTCAGTTTCTCCTGCCATCATGGGTTCCTGGAATCAAACTTGCCTGACCTATTTTAGTATCTTACTTTTTTTCTTTTGCTTTTTGAGACAGGGTCTCCCTGTAGCCCCAGTTGGCCTGCAATTTACTATGTAGACCAGGCTGGGTTTGAACTCACAAAGATCCACCTACCTCTGCCTTCCAAGTACTGGGTTTATTATCTTTTAAATGTCACAGAGTTTATGATATACCATTAAGAAAAATGGAGCTGGGCATGGTGGTGTATACCTGTCATCACAGTGCTCAGGAAGCAGAGACAGCAGGATCAAGAATTAGAGACCAGTCTAGGCTACACAGACACCTTATCACAAGAAGAAAAATGTGAAACAGAACCCAAAGCTGCATGCACAAAAGATGAAACTACGCCCAAACCGTTCCAGAATTCTGTGAACTATACATCTTAAAATTTAGAAGCATGAAATAAAAACCTAGCTAACTGCTCTGAAAGTTGTGGGAGGCACTTACCTGTCCCACTTGTGGAAACATGCCAAATGATGCCGGCACCATCAGTCCCATTATCAGGAGAGTAAAACTCACCCTTGCCATCTTTAATGACAATGGAGTTAGTGGGAAAAACTGGGTCCTGTAAGAGACAAGCCACAGCTAACAAACAGCACCCAACACCTCAGGTTCTCTTTTATGTGACAGGCCTTCAGCACCAATGGTAGCCGATTTGGCTCAGTATGCGGCCACAGGCCCATGCCTAGCTCACCGTACAACCCATCATCCCTAAAAGGTGCATGGACTGAGCTCTGGGTGAGGTTTAATGTGCCAAGTCCTTTCATAGAAATGGGATAACAAAGGCACTGGCTGTTTATCAAAACCCCAGAGCTCAAGTAACTGTTCAGATTCTAGAGTCTGTGATTCAAATGCTCCAAGAACAATGTAATATTCTGACTTGTTCTCCAGAGAATGGAAGGGAAAGATGACTTGCAAAGAACCCCAGCTTGGGGAGTTTGACACCTGAGGTCCCGTGAAGGCTGTACCATTCCACTGACAGAGCATATGTCCCCTGGCAAGTCTCCTGCCCCTTCCAAGCCTTGCTTCTTTTTTTACAGATGCAAAAAGAAAGGGTTGAGCCAGGCATGGTTGCTCATGCCTTTAATCCTAGCACTCAGGAGACAGAAGCAGGCAGATCTCTGTGAGTTCAAGGCTAACCTGGTCTATAAAGTGAGTTCCAGGTCAGCCAGGGCTACAGTGAAACCCTGTCTCAAAAAACAAACACAAAAAAGGTGGGGGGGGGGGCCTGGAGAGATGGCTCAGCAGTTATAAACACAGGCTGTTCTTGCAGGAGACCCAGGTTCAAATCCCAGCACCCACATGGCCACTAACAGCTGTCCGTAACTCCAGTCCCAGGGGATCCAACAGCCTCTTTTGTCCTCCTTGGGCATTGCATGACACAAGTGTACTTACCTACATGCAGGCAATACACACATACACATAAAATAAAAATTATAAATTTTTAAAAAGAGAGGGGGTTGAGGCAGAAGGTCCACACAAGAGGCTTTCTTGTGGACGCCATCTGCTGGCTCTGGGACGCTGATTCTATGAGAACATCTGAGGGCTGTCTTTCCAGACTCCCCCCAACCCCTGGGACAAGCACAATCTCTCCCGACAAACAGCCTGTGCCATTTATTCATGTATGGCTTCATGGGACAAGGACTCCAGCTTTGACAGCCTCAAAAAAACCCCAACTGAGTAAGTCCATCCAGTAGCTTTCCTGTGGGGAGTGACAGCTGACTCTGCCCAGGGCAGTGCCCTGTTTCCTGAAAACAACCACAGAGGTGCTAGCTGGGCTTCCTGGACTTGCCGCCATGGGCAGAGTGGCTTCAGGATCAGGCACACGACCATGACCATCATGTGCCACCAGAATGCTCAGCCCCTGCCTGTAGCCTCTGACCCGAGTGAAGGCAGTCCTCCCTCCCTGGGCTTTGCTGTGTGCCTCTGTGATAGGGAGGCTATGAGATAAGCTGGGAATGATCAGCAGCTGCTTCCCTCCTCGACATGGGTACCTGCTCGGCAGGAGAGGACTCCAGCACCCCAGAGCAGAGAAGGGGAGCATCGAGCAGCAGAGCTTCAGTTCTAGCACCACAGGCTACACTCTTGCTTGCACCTGGTACCTATCTCTGCAACTCCCTTCTGGCCTAAGCTGCTGCAGGCTGAGTTCCTCACTTGGCAAACACAGGAGGTACCTTGGCGAACCCCCAGAGTATCTGTCTACAACAGTTCTTTTCTTTTTCAGAGACAGGGTCTCATATATCCCAGGCTGACTTTGAATCCACTACATGGCCAAAGATTACCTTGAATTTATGATCCTCTTGCTTCTACCATCCAAATGCTAGGGGTCCAGACATGCAGTACCATGCCCCTTTATGCAGTGCTGGGGACTGAATCCAGGGCTCTATGCATGCTAGGAAGCACTCTACCAACTGAGCTATCCCCTAACTCCCTAACATGCCTTTTTTTTTGGGGGGGGGGTCTTTTTGAGGCAGGGTCTCCCTGTAGCCCCAACTGTCCTGGAACTCACTATGTAGACCAGGCTGGCCTTGAACTCACAGAGATCCGCCTGCCTCTGCCTCCCAAGTGCTGGGATTAAAGGCATGTGCCACCATGCCTGGCAACATGCCCTTCTTGAATCACCAATAGAATGCTAGTCTACTGGACTGGGGTCTATTTAAAGTATGCTGGAAGTCAGGGAGGGGTAAGGCTTGAGTAATGTTCATAACACATCAGAGCTGGGAGAACCTGAGGATTACTCCTCTCCACCATGCCTGCAGTGAGGGAATGGGGTCACCAGACATGTCTAGGGTTGCAGAGGTGACCAAGAGCAGGTCCTGACCTAGATTCCAGGCTCGTGCAATCCACACTTCTGGGATTTCTTGCCTCTCAGATGGATCCTGTTGGTTTGAATGAAGATCGACCCTATAGACTCCCAAGAATGTGAATACTGTGTCACTAGTTGCTGGTGCTATTTGGGAGGTTTAGGAGGCATGACCTTGCTGGAGGAAGCATGTCACTGGGGGCGGGCTTTGAGAGTTGATAGCCTTGCCCCATTTCGAGTCTGTCTGTTTCCTGTGTCTGCTTGAAGATATGAGTGCTCAGTTTTCTGCGCTGGCTGTCTCCTGCCATGATGGACTCCTATTCATCTGGAACCATAAGCCAATAAACTCTCTGTTCTGTAAGTTGCCCTGGTCATGGTGTTTTTATCACAGCAACAGTAAAGTATCTCCATCTCATTGGAAAGCTAATGATCCCCATCCTTCCCACTAGGTTTGTACTGGGCAAGTTTATAAGGGTTTTGTTGTTGTTTCTTATTTTGTCTTTTTTCTTCTTAAATAGGTTTTGACTAGGTTGGGGAGAGCCTCTCTTACCTTTTAAGGAAGTAGATGGTGACTTCAGGAACCAAGGCTGAGGTCCCAAACAGCACTGCCCTGGAGATTGCTGTGTCTCTAACAGCCTGGTTGAAAGACCAAGAGAGCAGCTCAGTACATGGAGGGAGACAATGTCCATGGACCCCAGGACCAGCAGAGACAAGCCACTGCAGCTCCCTTTCTCATAAGAAAAAGCTCCCACTGGGAACAGATGCAGGCAACACTTCCTAGCAACCTATCTGGAGGCAGGTCTTCACAGGATGGCTGGGTACTAGGAATAACCCAAGGAGACACACCTCCCTGACCCCATACGATCTCATCAATCCACCAAAGCACCCTGAATAAACCACCCGAGAGTACACACCACACTAGACAAAGCCCTGCCTAGAACGAACTACAACAGCAGCCCTTGACACAACTTGCATGTGCCCCAAATTTTGTTCCATATTGTATTTCAACATAACCTCTGCCAACCTGTTCACCAACAGTTCCCACCCTACCAGTGGGGGAATCCCCCAAAAGCCCAGCTCTGAGTGCACTGGCATAGCATTATCCCTAAGCAAGGCCACCTGTCCAAACAGCCTTCACCTGCTGTAATTAAAAGTGGTGTTCTATAAAAACATATTTGTAAGCCGGGCATGGTGGCGCACACTTTTAATCCCAGCACTTGGGAGGCAGAGGCAGGCAGATCTCTGTGAGTTCAAGGCCAGCCTCATCTACATAGTGAGTTCCAGGACAGCTGGGGCTATAAGGAGACCCTGTCTCAAAAAAAGACCAAAAAAAAAGCATTTCTGCAGGCATGGATTTACAGCTTGTAGCCATCTTTTTTTCTTTTTCTTTTTTTGTGAGACAGCGTCTTATTGGGTAGCACTGACTGGCCTGGAACTTGCCATGCAGGCCAGGCTGGCCTGGAACTCACAGAGATCCACCTGCCTCTGCCACCCAAGTGCTGGGATTAAAGGTGTGTGTTACTATATCTGAAGTCTTTTCTATACTGTGCCCTGTCCCATATATTAAATGTCAACTCTATATGTTAAGCCATCTAAGCATATACTTTACTATATGGATTATAGGCCCAAACCATGCCCCAAGAGCAACTCAATGAAGGAAGAAAGGGAATTTCAACTATATATGGCTCACACATTAATCTTAGAACCCTGCCAATGGGCAGATACAATTCCACAAACAGCACACTCCTGTGCCCAAAATATATAGACAAAGGCTAGGTGTGAATCAGTGGTAGAGAGTTTGCCTAGCATGTACAATGCCCTGGGTTTGATCCCCAGCACCACACACACATAAAGGAGCCAATAATTTAACCACTTAGAGTAGTTAGAGCACTTGCCTAGCATGGAGGAGACTGTGGGTTCCAAACCAAGGCCAAACTGAGCTCCCTTCCCCCTATTTATTTATATTCTCCATGACCTGCCTACAAGCCCACTTTCCAGGCCCTGCTCTCTGCTCACACTGCTGTAGGCAGGCTATACCGGACACACTCACATTCAGCTCTGGTGATCCCCCTGCCTTTCCCACACAAGAAAAGAGCCCAAGAGGGCTATTTTCAACAAGGTTTCAAGAATACAAGGTTAACATGACTGGTCCAAGTGCGGAGAACAAGTGACTGTGGAGTGCCCATCCCCAAATGAGACATCTAAAACACAACCTCTACACCTAAGGCTCAGGGCGCACTGAGGAAGAGGGGACAGAAAGACTGTAAGCCAAGAGGACTAAGAGGATTGCTGCAAAATAGTGTCTTCTAGACATGGCAGGGATGCTGCACCCATGAACTCTCAGCAACATGGTTGCCTGCCCAAGACAGCACCAATCAACCCTGCGGCATAGACAGGGGAAGGGCTCACAGGGCCACACACCTAGTTGAAGACCTACAGACAGTCGATGGCTGCTGAGGAAGAATCAATTTTCTTCATGGATGAGGCCCTTGACAGCTTGCCCATACCCAGGAGATCAGCCCTACACCCATGTATATTTGAGAAACATTCAATGGACTCATTAGGCTTTATATATATAATTAATATAGAAGAGGAGAACATGCATTTGAGAAGTAGACCTGGGGGGACTAGAGGCTGGAAAGGGGAGTGAGGGGTAGATATGATGAAAATACACTGTATTCACAGATGAAATTATCAAAGAAATGAAGAGAGAATACAAAGTTTTTTAAAAAGGCCATCAAGATGGCTCAGTGGGTTTAAAGGCAAACGCCACCAAGACTGATGACCCGAGTTCGAGCTCCCACACCCACATCATGGAAGAAGAGGACTGTCTCGCAAGAGCTGAACTCTATACAAATACCATGACATCCTCATGCCTACAATCATACACATAGACACACAAGATAAATACATGTTAA